>NC_034413.1:29839755-30139755 GCF_002078875.1 Numida meleagris | reverse complement strand
ACCAAACTCAACTAAATTCAACAAGAAGACAGAAATATGTATCATTTGGATGAAAGCTAATCAGGCCATTGAGCCCTGTGAAAGATCAGCTGACAACGAACAGGAAGGAAAAACAAATTTAAGATAACAGAAAGTGGCTTCAGGATGAATGCAAAGAGAAGAATCAAGCTGCTGGGGGGAGGCGGAACCCAACGCTTTACAGTAAAGTATCAGACCAAAAGAATAGCTAGGAAAACACAGGATGTTTTATCACTTAAGATGGCGTCTAAGAGAATATAAATATATTTATATAGAATCAGTAATTAATATGAATAATACTGCTGGCATTCCTAGTCCCATGCGTATTTCAAGAGAAAGGAGGGTTTGTGTAACCTGTCACTACCTAACTAGAAAGCTCTTATTTGTCAGAGGTCACAACCCTAAGTACGTAACAACGCATAAAGCAACTTATTGACCACGAGCATGCTAAGGCCTAAACTTCTACTCAAATTACCTCTATCCTTGGCACCAGGAAAGGAATATAACCCCAGAAACAGGACTACATGAAACTGTAACAGGAACTAGAATCCTGAAAGAAGGACTTGCCTAGCTCTTTCACACAGGATTCTGTGTTGTAAAACAATGGCAATTTTGTTGCCACGCTTACCAATTAGAACTGTGAGCTACTGCAAGATGTGGCAGCAAGCGCTCAACTGGAGAATAAGATTTAGACATTCTACTCAACGCCCAGGTTATTCTAATGTTCACGGAGAGGCAAGATGCAAATACAAAAGCCTCTGTTTCTCCTAACACCTTACATACCTTAACGCAGAGGCAGCCCTTCCCTTCTTAGGTGATTTGTACATTCAGGGAAGCAGATGAGAACTGCAAACACTTGTGGGGCATGAGCTATGAGCACTACCCCAGGATGTTACCTTGCTAATCACTTCTCGTTGAAACATCACTTTTGAGAATAGTGAAGAAAAAAAAAAAGCTTTGGCCTTTTGATCACATATGGAATGTTGCAGCTTCTTACTAAAGGCATTTAACTTCCTTGGAGGACACTAAAAGCACCGGGCCAACAATACCGTTACATCTGTCCAAGGCTTTGCACTTGGCTTATAAAGGACAATAATAGCAAGTGAGTAACACAATGCCAACACAGACCAGCTGCATTTTTATCCATATAACTCAAACCCTCGCCCAAAGAATTATACAGAAGTCTACACAGAAGACAAACGCCAGTCTGTATTAACAGGCTATTAAGTGTCCACCAGCAGAGAACCTGCTATGGCTGTGACAATATTAAGAAAAAAACTGCACCAGACCCTCAGAAAGGTGTTTAAAAGCATTGCAGTAAACTTGCAGGTGACTGTCATACCTGGAGGAAAGTGTAAGGATTGGAGTCCGAGCGTCAAGGACAGGAGGGATAACATGTCATTTTCCCTTAAAGAAAATTAATCCTATGTTTACCCGTGCCACATAAAAAATACTATCTACAAAAAATGATTTGTTCTCCCCAAATCCACACTAGAAAGAGTCACATAGAAAACTAAAATCAGCCTACTTCTCAGAATTACAGAAAACAGCATGGAAGGGGACATCAAGAGGTCATTTTGACAAGTATGACATTCCAAAATTAATCCCTGTGCAAATAGTTATATCGTGGACATTAGGTTATAACAAGGCTGATTCAATGAGCCACACTTTTAGAAAAAGCTATTTGTAAGTCAATGTTTTAGTAATAATTTTAGCAATAAAAAACTACATAGCCAATTCTAGAATCCACACATCATGAGAAATATACACATATACATATTCTAAATATATATATATTCCTGTAGGAATGCAGAGCAAAACCAAACCAGGGCCTGAATAATCTATCATACATGCTGCCACATCAGCATGACTTATCCTACACAGTTGATGGGCTGCTCAGATCCCTGAGGTCTGTCACCAGAATTGCTACAAGTTTTACTTACCACATTTTTAACCAAAAGCTGAGTTAAATCATGTTACATCTCTCTAGCTGAAGGGGGAAGAAAAAAACGAGCAAAACAAACAAAAAACAGATAACATCACAGCCCTGTAAGACACAGAAAGGCACCTGATAATATTAAGTGTTAGCTGTGATTATCTACAGCATCCTAAGTGTAACTAAGCAATCAAGATGAGTTATAAAAAGCCTACAATATGTCTAACCTGCCTAAGAATTACCTAAAAATTACATGTGCAGCTGTAAATCAATGTGTGCAAAACTATGTAGTTTTGCATAAAGTGCTAAACGTACCCCCATTTTGCACCTATTACTATTATACAAGTTTGTTAAGCTTGGAAATATGATGTGAGAAGATGATCTTAAGGATATACTATACCTTTACTTTTCCTTCCTCACCATCATCCACTGCTCCTTAAACTGTACATTTTTAAATTACATGAAGGCATTTTCAGGAACTGTAGTTCAGAAGAATATTTCAAGTATACCTATTTTTTTTCCATGTAAACTAGAGGACACTACAGGTTTGACTTTCACAAGCTCCAAATACTTACAGCTTCTGCTAATTTGTTTGTACTTGTAATTATTTCAGTCTGCTCAACACTTCTGGAAAAGTCAGGCTGTTTCCTGTAACTCATTTAATCCTTACTTACAAAGCAGTGAAATTTATACTATAGCTTCTCCAGATTTAAGTCTAACAATAAGCAATTACAGAAAAGCAGAGTAGTACATTACCCAATCATTCAGGCTCATAAAACCAAGTCCTACCACACCTATTCATATATATTCATTATATGAATCATATACAGATCTTTAACACTTGAAGTATTGAATTCAAGTTGTTATAATACAGCAGTTTGTCTCACAGGCATTGTGCAATAAACTTAAAAGTACACGTTGGGTCTCTTCTTTACTCTGTATTTCAGTGATCCGTATCGTATCTGAGGGGGAAAAAAAGAAAAACAGAACTTAACAGAGGTAAGATCACATCAGGCAGAAATATTTATCTCTCCACTACTCCTATTTACTAATATCTTTAAGCATCCTTTAGGCACTCCACAGATTCAGAAAGATCATCTGCCTACGACTGAATGACACAGGTCTTCAACAAAGCTGGGCAAGAAGGTTAAGCCTCGCCTGTTTTCCCAGAATTACCTAAAACATTTTATGATATTCCATAAGCATTTACTCTGAAGCATCTTTAGGTTTGTTACACTTGCAAATACAAAGTACTTTGAATCCTACACACAATTTTCTCCTCAGGGGTTACAAGTCACAGCACGCCATATGCTCATGGCAACTAAAAAAACTGAATTATCTTCAATCTATTAAACAGCAGATGCTTAAATATCCTCAGTAAAGACACTCCAATGCAGGTGACAACACCATTATTTACATCCCATCCAAGGCAAGCCATTTCTGGAATTTGGGATTGGCCAGCCTTAATATTACAAGCACAGAGTTTATTCCATCTCCTCATTCCCTTACTCACATGTAGTTAATTTCACTAATTAACATAATTTCATTAAGCATCCCCAAATACAAAACTATTGTAGCTAGATCTAGATCTGATCACTTCTTTCATTCTCCATTTAATATTCTACAACCCAGTTATTGTCGATATCCCCTCCAAAATTAAGAAAAAAAATTCAATTCCCGCATTATGAAAAATGCCAAGCTATATTGTTAAAAGTATACCCAATACTCAAGTAAAATTATCCTTGCCTCTTTACGTCCTTTAATAGTTTTCACAGACTTCATGCTCTGAGTTCTTCGAAGGCCTCTCTGAGCAAACATTTCATCCTCTGAGTATGTTCCTTCTACCTCTTCATCTGTTTTATCATCTCCGGGATTTTTTTCCAGTGGAAAACCTTTAAAAAACAGTTGTATAAAAACATTAAATAAAAAGTAGCAGTAACTTTTACATTTCTAAGAAAGCCATGAGTTTCATCTTTAACACACATCCTTTATTCATTTAAAAGACATGTCATTCTTCCATAGGTTTCAAAAACAAGACATCTAGCATTCT
The DNA here is from genome assembly GCF_002078875.1 of Numida meleagris. Classification (NCBI taxonomy): domain Eukaryota; kingdom Metazoa; phylum Chordata; class Aves; order Galliformes; family Numididae; genus Numida; species Numida meleagris. The sequence goes on along the minus strand of NC_034413.1, from coordinate 30,135,751 downwards.
CCCAGGTGCCATCCTGTCATTTGTAAGTAACAAGCCATTTAATTCCATAGGTATGTAATGCAGTAGTCCGTTAATTGTCAAACCATCAGTCTGCTGCCATATTATTCTTTACAATGAACTACAAAAATTTCATTCCTCGTTCAGAAGTACTTAAGACTTTTTGCAACACTGTTGCTTGAATGCTGTTCTAGGAAAACAAACAAAGGTGCAAATAGATGAAAACCCTTCTTTGATTCCCAGTCTCTATTTTATTTCATGTACATCCTATAGTTTTCCAGAGTCACTAGTAATGTGTTGAGTAACACTATTGCCGAGACCAAGCACTGGTACAAGAACAACCACTTCACATTCTCGCAGTTTACAACAGATTATGCTGAAAGATACCCACTTCGAAAGCTACTAGATGAGGCACTTACTATCCACCATTCTTATTATAAACTATGGAATTACTGTATACTTAAGCAAAATTAAGCATCAAAAAAACAGGCAAACTTATTAAACTACTTTATATCTTTCATAATCTATACTGTATTTTACTTGGTTACTCCTTCCTTCACTGTTTGTTTTACTGCCTCACGCAAAGTACAAACCAGAAGGCTTCAAGCTGCCCAAGTTTACTTTTCTCCTCCCTTGTCATTGCCACTCCCATTAGAAGTTTTATGTCAGTTATCCATTTGCAGAAGACTCCCTGCAAATGAACAGATTTGCTGACATATCTTGGCAGAAGACATGAAATTTCACATTTCCCCAGAAGAATTTTTAGCTATTGGAATTTGGTAGTAATGCAAAAGATTCAGTTCAGGGCAAATTCACAGCAGCGATCAAAACAAGGAAATAATTCTGAGCCTCACGTTATTTCTCACTTTGGAAACATGGTGTAACTGTGCTTTTTGATTACGTTTTTAGTGACATGTCTTTGATGCCAGAAGAGACATTAAGATGAAATATAAGAAGTGGCAAGTCTAAAATGAAGAGTAAGAACGTTACGTTCTTCATTCTCAACTCTACATAAAGTTTATCAATATCAATTAATTTTGCTTCTTCCCTCAATCTTCTTGTTCCTCCTTCTTGCTCCCAAGAAACACATCCTATGCTCTTGACTCCATTTCTCCAATTTACTGCCAGAGTTCAGTTCACACTTTCTAGAACTTAGTATCTTATACTAGCTCTAGATTAGTACTTTTCTTCATACCTGCACCTATCTATGCATGTTTAATACTAAAACTCATTCCAGATGGACAAAATGTTGAAGTAGTTAGGGTTACTAAGCAGTTAGTAGTTACAAAGGGTTGTTTAAATCCTGAAAAACTACAACCAAGGTTATTACAAGCATTCTCACTAGAGGGAGCAAACTGCTTAAAAACATGTGCTGGAGCTTTTTAGACCTTGTGGTCTAAAAGCCCAGACACCTCATCACTGACATACTATAAAGTTCCCAAGCGTCATCTGGTCCCCTGGCACGCTCTCCTTATAGAAGGCCAAAAGCTTCAAGATGGAACACCTAGGGACATCTTCTAGACTCCAAACCTAGATTTATAACCAATTAAACACTACATCTTAAATTAATATTTTCTTAAGCTTAAGTAGATTATTTTCTTTCAGTCGTTTCATTTTTTCCTGAAATTAGAATTGAGCTTACCTAACCCCACAGGTAGGCAAGGCGTACTTGCCTCTTCTGCTGTAACAGAGGCAACTTGTCAATACATCCAATAGAGTTTCATACCTTCAACATGGAAAATTTGAGTCACATCTGTTACTTACTTACCAGAGATGCTTGTAGTAGCATGAATGCTTCCTTATCTCTATTTGCAACACCTCTTCTGATGCATCAAATGCCCTCTTAACAACAACTGTACTGGCAGCTCAGTTATCCTATAGTCAGGGCCCTTCCTACATCTGGGTCTTTCCAATTGGTTTGTACAGGAGTTCCCAGTGCAAATCACAAAAAAAGCCCACAACATTCTGCTACATTGCATTTTTCTTTGTTTGCATAAATCCCCAATGCTGAAAAAGCTTCAAAGGAAACTGGAAAGGTGCACACTATATTTGGGCCCAGGAGTAGAAACAGTTAAACTAGCTCTAAGAAAACATTTTCACATGTGATATTGAATCTCACAATCTGATTATTTACACAGTGAAACCGGTGGGTAAAATTGAATTTTCACCATTTTCAAGCTGCTTCGGGGAAATAACTAATGGTCTGTTCGCGAGGAACAGCCCCTGCACAACAGCTGCAGTGACATCATCCCTAACATAACTCCTGATGAATTCATGGGCTTTTTCCCCGGCCGGTACTTTACACTGACGATCACAGGATACCTTCTGGGCTCAATTAGCAATTCAGCCTAGGGCCATTCACTCCTCAGAAATGCTGCGAGCTACCATGTGATTCCTGGAATGCTTTGCAGTCCACAACCACCACCTCCTCAGAATGGTGAGGTGAAAAGACAGACTTAAGGGAAAAGACCAAAAAAAAAAAAAAAAAAAATAGACCAGAGCTGTTTCTTTTGTGAGAAATGTCAAGCATTTCCCATTCTAGCCTCTCCGGTTAAAGAATATAGTGGACAGTCTCTAGGAGGTCTTTCATCAAGCAGCACACACTCAAGAATACACTGCATTAACAATAAAAGATCTCTGCAAAAACATCTCAGTCACTGCATGCCATCTTCTGAATGCTGATGTGCATCACTACATAATGACTATTTAAAGCCTTCGTAATTCCTATCACCACATAATTTTACATTTTGACCAGAACTATCATTACAGTCCTACTGAATTCATTCCGATTTATTTTCTCTATTTATTGAGCTTCCATAAATTTTCACATTTAACTTTTTGCACATTGTCACAGAAACACTACTTAACCACATTTAAAAAAAAAAAAACCTTCCAATTAAGATCTGGCATATAATTATTGTTGCTAACTAAGAGAGAGAGAGGAGAAATCAGTATGGTGTGACTATACTGTTAGCAGCTGTGAGAAAATAATCTCTGCTGGGGGGCACCATTTGTTAATGTTGCAATAGATCTTGTTCATACCACTTCTGTTCTAATGTTTAGGAATTCCTTGTGATTCTTTCAGTTTCTGAATAGGGTAAATATACAGCTGTTCTTTCCGATTTTTGTCTGCCGTGTATTGCTTTTTACTTATAAAATAAAATCCCTTTATTTCAGATAGATACTTACCTGTAGATTCATTTGCAGAGGCTCTGGTTTTCTTTTTTGTTTCTGGTAATGTCTGATAGGTTCTCTGTCCTACTGGTTCATCTCCTTGTATAGTAGTCAAATCATGCATACTGAAACTTCTCAGTTTCTCAGTTATTGCACCCTGACTCTGAAATGCAACAACAGAATATTTGAAAACAAAGCAGAGGTTTTAGTTTTGCTGTTAAAGCTGGCTTAAGATGGTTAAGCCCATGCTTCCTTGCATCACAAAATTCACCAAACATAAGCATGCAACAGATCTACATTTGCTTTAAGTATTGCTTTTTCCCTGTTTAACTGTATGTTAATCTTAAAGGAAAAAGTTGCCGATAAGCTACTGTCTTCATTACAAGTGTTTCATTTTACTCTCTTAATTTTAGGGAATTAAGGCTTCTTGAGCGAGGGCAAGTATCTGAAAGAACAAAATCTATCAGAAATGCTCAATTCACTTCAAATGTGACATTTCTCTAGCAGAGTTAGGTAGCACAACAGTGGATTTAACACTTCTGTTTTTAGAAGTATGATTGAAGATAAAGACTTCTGCTATTTCATATTTTATTCTCACAAGTTTTAATATACAAAAGAAAGTGGAAAGAAAAGTGTTAAAAATACATTTTGAAGTATTAACTTAAGCGACTGAGAAGCTGGCAGAAGCTGTAGGTGACAGAAATGTGAGACCACGAACCAAAGAAGTTGTGCCTGGCTGTGCAGGCTAACAGGTTCTCTTACTGATTTATCTTTACTGACGTAACACCAACCCTAAGCATAATGCTACGTTTGAGGGTAGTTTACCACATCTGAGTATTATTATTTCTTCTCTAATTGCTTTTGTCTATGGGAGATACAGAAAGATCCCCTCTGGAAAGAAAGGTTATCAAGCAGCTCTTTTATCTTATGTCAAATGATCCCATAGCATCGAAGATTAATTTCTCATATAAGCAGCTAAAAGGACAAGCACAATACTTGACCGTGTTAAAATAACATTTAATTCTCAGGCGTACAAGGCAAAGAAAAACAAGTCACACAGTTTCAGAGGACGGTTGACCAGCCTACACAAGTCCCATCCTGAGCAAGAGTTTAAGATTGTTTTGTCCTGCAAATCAAGCTGTTAAATTGAAATATTCAGCTGAGCAGTACCAAATATCTGGGTACAATTTCGCACAACTTTCTCAGCAGCAGAATAAAGCAAAAGCAGTTTTTGCACCAATAGCCCCAGCTGTTTGTTCCCACTCTCATGCCAACAACTGTTTGTAGGACAGCACACTAGATTGTTTCATGTTAAAAATAACCACTTAAAGCGAAGAGACAGAGGAGTGATACTCCTTAAGCTGGCACTGCCTCCAAAGCAAGGGAGAGCATGCAGCTGAAACCTAATATTCATTTTGTAACAACTTGTCACCAGTGCAAAGTACAAAACTAAGTGACCTAGGCAAGAATAACCTAATCCTTTCGACACCATTCATACACCACAGCTGAGCAATAAAAAGGTCTTTCGTGAGGGAAGTAGAACCTTTGCTTTTCTAGCTCTTCCTACTGACAGTTCTCAAGAAGAACAAGTACAGCTTGCATTTAATTTAAAACTCACTACTGATGCTGTAGAGTCCGTGAACAAACGATGTTACACATTCTGAAGTTATTCGCATTTCCTGAAATAGCAGGTCTGTCACTTCAACAGGAATCCTGCCTTTCTACTACTCTGGTTCTTTCACCACTCTTGGCATTTGCACGGTAAACAGGATCACAAACCTGCTATGCATGAGAACTGCCGGGCAGCTGCAAGGACACGAGAGCAATGAAGAGAAACAGAGAGACAGGACTGCTGCTTTTGACAGCAACAACAGCTTACAGAATCTGCTGCAACACACACAGCAGCTGATCAGTGCATCCACTGCCCAAACAGCATGTCCAGCCTCAGTAACTGGACACGAAATGGACCAAGAGTTCTCATCAGAACCTGTATTAAGTTCAGCACAACTCATTTGAAATCTGGACAGAATCTACTGTGACAGTGACAAAATCTTGATTTGGCCCTAAGCAAAAATATAGGAAGAGGTGCACTTGCTTAAAAGTTGCAAAGCGAGCTCACTCATCATGTGATGTACTACAAGACAATAACCATTTGGAAATTATATAGGATTATGCAATTAAGATTACAGTAATTAACATCCTAAGAAGAATTCAAATTACAAGCCCTTATTTCTTATTCCTCATGGGAGATGGACAGTACTAGATCCCAGCCAAGAAAATCCAACCTTATTTTCCAGTGCAAATTTGGACACAAGTGTTCTGATTTTTAAAGGGGAAAAAAAGTCAAACAACATCCCCTAAAATAAAGCTGTGCCCTAAACCAAACAGCATACTTGATGAGTCTGGAGCACATGTGGAACATGGCCTCACTGAACGAGAATGCAATGGATTCATACATTAGATCCTTCATTGCAACAGCACTTATCAAAATGTAAAATTTCACTCCAACGATACACAGCAAATATTAAGAACTGGGGAAAGACAAGTCGGAGACATAGCATGTGTGCTTGAGTCACAGTAGGAATGGGGCCACTGCTGTGCTGCACAGTCATAGTCACACACCAAATGATCCTGTTGTTCCTACTGTCCCACCAGTCTCCTGCTGCCTGGAAACAATCTCCATCCCACCCTAGATGATACAGTTCAGCCAAATGAAGATCAGTGTTCACTTCATATCACCACAGAGAACAAAGAGGGTGTGTGCATTGTTGTTCTGTGACTGTGTTTTTGTTTTATGAGGGGGATTGTGGGTTTGTTTTGGTTTGGGGGTGGTTTAGTCTTTTTTTTTTTTTTGTGCTTTTGTATTGTGTTATTTATTAAAGTGCTCATAGGGCACTTGAGTTTCAGGAAGATTCTTCCACCATCCATACTCAAAAGAAATAGATAATTGCTTTTTGCAGAAAGTAGGTGGTTAAAGAGGATCTGTATTATTTATAAGGAACAATATGTTCCTGAAAAATCTTAAATACCTTTTACTACAAGAAATGTGAGAGCAACGTTGACATTTGAATTTTCAACACATTAGGAGATTTGATATCTTGTTTAGAAAGCTCAGAGAACTACTGGCCACAACTTGAAAGCAAGGCCTTTGTTCACAGAACAGAAGGCAGGGCAGCCCAGCTGCAGGCAGGGCCAGAGGGGGATCTCCTGCAGGCACACTCACAGCACAGGCGGCAGCAGCAAGCACTTCTGCCCAGCCATGCCCCCAGCACTGCTGCTCCCAGGGAGATGGGAGAGGAGCTGCCACCTCTGCCAGGCTTAGGCCCGGGCTCCACGTCAGTGCTACCATCCTATTATTTCAAGGGTTCCTACTGGAAAGGATGAAACACAGTGAGCTGCATCCAGCCCAGAAGTTGCCAACTAGACCATACCACAATGGGAGACTGACACACACGCAACAGAGGCAGAAGCGCACAGAAAACCTACAATTTTCATGCAAGTGAATGTTAAATAGAGATGAACTGCAAAGTTTGTGTAGTCTTAAAAAGCAGGTCTTAGAGAATGTATCTCCTTATTTATTCAACAATATTTCCTGGAACACATAAAACCTTTTTCAGAGGCTACATTCATTACCAGGAACAAATCTGAAGCATTAACTTCTAAAAGGTTTCTAAATCCAGCTTTCGTTAAAGATAACCTACTTCAGGGACTGCTTTTTGGGACTATTCAGACTCCAGCAAGCTATTAATGCACAGTCTCATCAGCTGACCCTCATATATGAAATTCCTTTCTTAATTTTGCCACTGAGCATGTATTTTTGTAGTTTATATACTTAACCCAGAAAAGCTCCTGTAAACAGACACCATACAGTACTATCTGCCTCAGGACTTTTGCTGTTGTTTAAACTGCACTTGCGCTCCATCAGTGGTAACCATCTCTGAACAAAGCTGCTTGGCTTCACTGGACAAGTTCTCAATAGACTGTGCGTCCAGATTGCTGCTTGGAGCCTCGTGACTGCAAAGCCGTGGTGTGCAGCACCCACATTCCCAGCTGTCCTCTCCCTGATCTGATCCAGGCTGATGGAGAATGACTTCTGTTCCCTCTCAACCTGCAGAGGGACTGCTGTCCTGTAGATGACCTCTGCATTGTGCCAGGGAGTCACAGCAGGGAGGAGGGATGAAAGCAGTAAGGCTGCTGAGCTGAGTTGCTAATAGTGATACTGGCTGAGCACCACAGCTGACTGCAGGATGCCTTCCTGTGTCATGCACTAGGCAGGAAGAAGAGGAAGCATGAGTGAGGCCAAGAGAACAACATTTAAACAGAAAAGAGGTAGCAGATTCAAGATGACAAGACACGCTGAAATATAGCCCTCAAAATAAAAGTTATCACTTTTTTTAAAAAAACAATTGAACAATATTTGTTTGACTTTATTAATGAAAGTACATTTCATAGCTCAATTAGTAGCCATCCTGCTGGTGGTGATAGAGAAGCCAGTGTTCCCTGGTAGCCCAAAAAGTCAGAACGTATGCGTAGGCAAAAACTGGAATGTACAGTTACATCTCCAAGATCTGCAAAGCAGATGCACCGAAATAAAAGATGTATTGGTGGAACTTAGTGTTGTAGAAAATTCCAAAAATCTATATAAAGTGGAGCTGAAATCGCTCTAACAACTTTCACACGATTAAATGCATCTTGTTTCTGAACCTTTTATACCTTAAAGCATTTTTGGGGTGGTTATTTTTTATTAGCAAACTGTAAAATTTAGTCTAGAGAGTTCTTCATCTTTAAGTACCCCAAAATCAGGATTTTTCAAAGATTTTTATTCTCAAATTAACAGTAACAGTTCACTTTCCTACCGTATGCCATTTAGCAGATGTTGAAACACCGCATTGCTACTGGTGTAGATCAACAAATACATTAAGGGCAGGTAAACCAAATAAACACACTTCCTTATGAACTGCTTAAAAGGAACAGCAGCTTTACGATCAGACTGTGTTGTCTGGACACAAACTTAATGTGAACAGTGGCTAACAAGTACCAGCTAAAAATATCGGGATAGGAATCTAAACTGTAAGTCACAACTCCTGCCAACTACAGTTTAACTTCACAGATCAGCAGGCTTAAATCTAGGTCACAGTTCAGCAGACTGACCTGTCTGCTTCAGTTTCCTTTATACAGATAATCAGGCTTTTAATATTAAACCCATTCTCCTTTGACAGCCCTTAGAGAAACCACTCTTTCCCACTTTTGTTCTCGAAAACATTCCAGAGAGTTTCTAAGCAATTTTACTCAAGTCCAAACAAATTTATTACAGTCAGAGAAAGCAGAGATCCTAGTATCATTTATCTGAACACTTTACTACCTAACTTTCTTCAGACCTCCTCTTGTCTTTAACCTCCTACGTTCTCTGCTCCTAATTTGAGAACCAACATCCAGCGAGTCAAAATAAGCACGCTTGCTCCGTTAAAAAAAAAAAAAAGTGATGGAAGTCCATCTCCTTCCCATCAAAACTGATCCCACTAATACATTGCAGAATTCCATTCCTGAAATCCTATAGCATGCTCCACCAGCTCACGCTGAAGGGATAATCCTTCCACCTGCTGGAGGCAGCAGTCAACTCTTCAAAAATAGGGAACAAAATCAAGAACACATGCATTGTCTCCATTTGTCTGCACGGAGCAATCACGCTCAGCTTTTTGGAATGACAAACAACACAGAGGTTTAACATGCCAAAATAAAGATTTTCAGAGGGTCTCTTCTTTCATGCTGCTTAAATCATGTCTATTTTAGGTCTTGGGTATTGTAGTTGTTTAACCCAAACATCTCATCTGCACTGAAATAATTCTTTACAAGTACTCGTGAGCATGTTGAGTAAGTTTTAACAAATGGAGCAGGCATCCTGACAGTTACAGCTGAACAGCAACAAAATCCAAACTCGGATGACATTTACGCAGAAGTTACTCATACTTCAGAAGAAACTGGGAGGAGATATTTGTGTCATTTATTTTATAGTATTTCTGTAGCACCATAAGGATTAACGAGGAAATACCCAGTCTTAGCCAGACAGACATACATGGGGAAAACACACAGAGCATAAGCATCATTACAGGTGCACGTTATGCTAAGTTATGATTGCTATTTGGCAAAGAATTTGCATTTTTAGCATTTTAAATAGCATAGTTCTTAGAACTTTCCCAACAGAGTACTTCCAAGATAGATCTGTTATTACTGTTTTTTGTTTGGCCGGTTCATTTTCTTTTAAACAACCTGGAAACATTCATTCTAGAAGTGTAATCTATTTCATTCTACATCATGCCCCAAGACAATACCACGAATTTCAGTCCCAAAATAAGAACCAGTGGTCAAACTGAATCACGCTTTTAGATTTCATGTTCATTGTGTCTATATTGTAAAACAATGTTATTTTTAAGCTGCCACCCACAAACATCTTTAAAAAGAGAAAGGGAACAAACAAGGTATGCGTGACTGTTTTTCCAGTCCTTTTTTGAGATATAGTTTGAAAATGCAGTTTTCAAAAATGTCTCAGATTTATAAAACAAGAAGTTTACATACAATTACGGAAATTAAATGCTAGCTGTACCTCCTTAACCGTGACTGCCTGGGACTACTACAGTACTTTCTGCTGTCTACTAAGAGTTTTCAGTGCTGTTACTATGAACACAGCAGTTCCATTTATTCCCCAGAGGAAATTAATCCCAAGAGCCTCAAAACTAACATTTAACTAGGATATACACATCTTTCTTACAACACTTCTTTATGTTTTGTTTTAAATGGATACACGTAGCAAAAAACTCAACATGTTTGTCAGTTCTACTCCCTTTTGGTGGGCTTCAAGTTGCTCAGAAGCTTACTGAAAAGCTTGCATTTTTTTTTTGCTAGACCCAGAATCCTTTGAAATTCAACTGAAGGTCACGAGTTTTGTAGGAACTTGGATCCAGAACAACCACAGGTTGCTTACTTCATGATTTAATGAAAATTAAATAAAGTAAGAGAATGCTAAGCAGCAATATGCAAGCTTATGCTTAGTGCATTAATTTAATAATTCAATCAACTAGTTGCAAACAAGTTAATTGTGTCAAGAAACTTATCTGTGGTAGTAATCTTTCATGCCTTACTTCAAATATGCAGTTACCTCAAGTTGATTGGAGAAAAACGGCAGAAAGAAGCCAGAAATCCTTTAAATAGTTTGTTTACCAACAAGAAAGCATAACAGAGACAGAAAAGAAACAATGGTCATGTTTACCAAAAGCCTGTATAGAAAAATGCATGGTATCTTCTGAATTACAATAATTGGATCCCCATCATTCAAAAAAAAAAAATAACAAGAAGCCATCTTCAACAAACACAGTATGAGGACTGCAGCGTTGCAGCCCTTGCATTGTGTTCCAGGCTCTCTAAACATTTGTAGAGTTAATCTTTTTACACAGGAATGGCCAAGCCTCAGTATCACATCATGCCATTCAACAAGTATATTAAGGACAAAAGCAATCAATGTTAGGTTACCTTTACAGCTGCTGTCACTGCAGCGGTTGCTGCCAAATTCAACCCTTGTCTTCCAAAATTCACCATGGTCTCATAGCCTCTTTCTTTGGCTTGTACAATGTACTCATCAATCTCCTAAAGCAAAGTATATTTAGGTATTAAAGGGTTGTACATATGAGAATCACATTACCCCACAGTATTATTTTTCTTCAAAAAAAAAGATGACAGAAGAAATCTTGAAGAAAATACTTAATGGAACAATTACTCTTAGCTTTGTATACTAATCTTCCATTCACTTACACTCTCTCACTTAAAAAAAAGGATGAAGTCTGGCCAAACAAGAAGATAAAACAGAGGACTTTTAACACACTCAGAAACATTGCAGCTACATAAGTCTCTCATAGAAAGCAAGCTTAAATTGCCAGACAAACGCTGTACAAGATAAACAACACACAAGACAAAATTAATTCCTTAGAAAGCTAGAGTCAGCTCACAAAGAACTTCAGAGACCATAGCTCTGACAGAGGTAAGTATGAAGGACAGTAAAGCCAGGACTCTTATTTCCAGCTGTGGTAAATGGTTAGAGTTGGAGGTAAAGGCTTCAAGGTAGTTCACAATAGATAGCAGACTAGGGAAAAACCCCTTTAGCTTATGAAGTTACAAACTGTTTGCATCAACTTTCCTAGGGTCAAGATGACATCATTCAAATCACGTCAGCTACATGTTTTCCCTGTACTGACCCACTGCACTGACTGCTTATTTTCCATATGGTGAGGTTTAGCAGCAGTAGTCTTCACAAATTTGCTCGTTGCTTTTTCCACACATCCAAATACAATACTGAAAGAGAATTAAGCAGATCTGTGGCCTTTATACTTTGGGTAAAGCTAGATACTCTTTCAGTTGTTTTCTGTTTGGGTACTTTCTTCTGCAGACGGATGCCTTAAAATTCAGTAAAAAGTCTATTTTTGTATCTTTTTCACTTTGCAAACCAGAAATGTCACCAACATAATTCATTCTGAGAAGTTCTATCACTAGGATATGCTAGAAAAAATGATGACATGAAGAGCTGTTGCAAAAACTGTACTTCTGCTTCTGTACGTGCTCTTCCAGCAGAAAAATTTGACTATGTCACTTCCACTCAGCTGGGCTCAGCAAGGTACACTAGGTAGACCAGAGAACACTATGCCATCTCATGTCAATAGAAAGTCACACACTGTCCGCAAATTAAATAGAAGCAAGCATATGGACAGTCATGTGCACTTTTCTAGTCCAAATTCATGCTGCCTGGTGAGCCAGTAACACACTGATCTGCTTTTATGACTTGTTTAGCAATGGTTAGTATTTCAGCATACGGTATTTCCATATTAGGCATTAAAAAATGAGAAGTTATTTCTTACCCTTTCTTTAGAAGAAAGAAGAGGGTGGAGAAATTTCCTGTACATTAAACTCGCCCCTCTAGTGTATGGGGAAAGGAGCCAAATAACAAAAGCAATCTTCAGCTCATAATACAGTGGAAACCTAAAGACAAGTTGAAAGTTGCATGAAATTAACAACAGGAATAAGGAAACGTGCACTAATTAAATCGAGAAGATCTCTCCAAACGACAACATATTAGCATTTAAGATTCTTCACATACAGTAAGTCATACTAGACAAAAATTAAACAAGTTATAGACCTATAGATTTATTTTCTGAAATGAACGTATCATTGTCTGCAAAAAATGAAAACAAATAACACAGTTGCTTTGCATTACACAATCCTAAACAAAGAGATCAGTCTATGCTTTTAAGCATTTCATTCTGCTATTCAGCTTCTACAGTGAAGGTAGAAGTTTTGTAGTCTTTATTTCGAGCAACACTGTACAGCAAGCTTGGAATCACATTATCCTTCATTCACACACACTGCAATCTCCAGCTGGGGTAAAGAAAATAATGTCCTCCACAAACACAACTTTTTTAGAAAGGTACATCACTACAAATCGAAGTACATGAGAAACAAATGTCATTGCATCCAGTGTTCATAGAAAGCATGCTCTTACCAAGAGACTGTTAAATCAGTTATTGTTTCAGTGACTGTATAAAGAGCAAATACAATCCAATACATCATCCAGCGAACCTGAAAATTAAAACACCATCAGTAAGAACTTTTATTTCTTTTTTTCTTTCCTTTACGTAGAATACACAGTACTCTTAACAGTCCATCAGTTCAAAGCTGTCAAAGCAAGAATTTCAACAGCATCTCAGTCTGGTTTCAATTGAAATTATAGAAAGGCCCTAAAGGTTTTCTGTTTGTAAAAACTGGTGGCAGCAGCCATGAGCTAAGTGAAACGCCTGGGTCACCAGGGTCACCATATCACTTAAACTGGCTTCACAGATTTGATTCTGCCCCTAAAAAGCTTTAATGATGAGGAAAAATAAAAAAAACACCATAAGAAGTCAGTAGATTATCGTAAGTACAAAGTGCAACTCCCAGTATAGCACTAAGGAATATTTCACTCTTTCACAGTAATCCATATGTTTCTAGGACACTCAAAATTTTCAGCATTAATAAGTGAATAGCCGCTACTTTCACTTCACAACATACGTTATTCAGCTATATTTTGCAATTAGGTTCTCCATACGTACTTGGCAGTACAGTACTGACACTGGAGCAAGGCAGGACAAAAGCATTTTCACGGAATTTGAATGCTATTCACACGCCAAGAACCACAAAATTCTTGTTAACAGAAGAGCTGACATCTATGCACCTTAATGCTTCAGCGTTTATTTGTACTTGTGGTGTGGGTTTTGATTTGTTTGTTTGGCTAGGAGGGAGGTTGTGATTGTTTTGGGTTTTTGTTGTTGGTTTAAGATTTACACTACACATCACTCTTTTGAAATCAGACAATGCTCTTTAAAAAGCCTCAAACTGTATTTTAGTAGTTAATTAAATCTCTAATTTCCTTGAACATCTGTTCAAATTTTCTTTTCTAGACAGATTACATCTTTGAGAATAAAGACTACAGAAGTAGTTCCATGCATGTCTTCTCTAAGTCACTGGCCAAGCATAACATATTTCCAAAATAGGTCACCACTAATCAAGCACTGCTTATTCAGTTGTTTCTAACTGAACACCCACGTTCTTTAAATTCTAACGCCATCTATGCTTTAAAAAAAAAATTAATTAGCAACTCCTGCAACCAGATGCAGTAAATTCATTCCATTTATAACATACAGACTGCTAACTATTCTGATATATCCACAAAGCATTAACCACCACATTTTTCCGATAGTAGGTTCCAGTCTTAAATTTGTATTAGTCTCTTTCAAAAGCAGTAATATACACAGTTTCCCACAGAGCATGTGGCTCAGATTTGATCTATACAGTTTTGGTTTTTTTTTGAAGTGGACTTCAGTCAGTACTCCAAATCTCATGCTGCGCTGCTGCCTTTTCCATAACTGTGCATTAAGCTTTAAAACTACTTCCTTTGTCATGAGACCCATTCATCTTAAATACTTTTCTGCATTTCAGTTTGAAAAGAAACTCAGTCATGTGATGACACTTCATTTCAGTCTCTCAAAGGATTTAGATATTTCAGGCTTGACTAAGCTAAGACAAACGTACACAGCAGCCGAAGTCATCTCTGACAGGCCATGTGACATTTCGACTGGTGACCCTTCCATGAACCGGAGTCTACACCTGAATAAAAATAAAGTTAACATCCATCCCTGCTCTAATTTTGCATGTTTAAAATGCCATGCAATACTGATTTTTTCCCACATATTTTGCCAAGGCTATTCATTATTCAATCAACATCTATTTATCCACTTAGGAACATTAGAAGGGGAATTTCTCTCAGGATGCAGTGAAGAGAAGCAAGAGCTCCACAGAAAGGTACATGACACCTGCCAGGAGTCCTGCTGCAGTCTGGACAAAGATTCTCAAGAACACAGGTCAAACTATATCCTAACTGAACTAATTCACTTGGTACCAAAAATATCCTTGACAAGTGAACCCGTGCAACTTAGAGGTTTCCGTACCAGAAAAATAAGGAAAAACAAAAGGTGATATTCAGTATTTTGACACTGCTGTAAAGACCATCACCAACTCAACTCTTCAAGATAAAAGTTTCAGAAGCTTTGATTAGGTTTTGTTTTTTACGTTAAAAGGGTGACTACAGATTTGTTTCGTCAGGCTTTTATTTCTACTAAGTGTTAAGCTCATCTTTGTCGGCTTCAGCTGAAGCACACACAGCCTTTCAAGTCAGGATTTTGAAGCCAAGTTGAGAAGTCTGGTTGTTCAGACTTCTAAACTATGTTTCAGATGATTACTACAGGCACTTTGGCACAATACGCTGAAAAACCTCCTTAAAGATCTAAGTCATTCCATTAAACCGGGGTAATTAAAAGAACAAATAATTCTCCTCAAAGGAAAAGATCTTAATTTCTAGAACTTGAAGTCCACGCATGTCTTACATTATCCAAAACAGAAGCAAAAAAAACCTCACTTCAGAAATTATCTGTGAACATTTTGCAGCATCATGACCTACATAGTATGTCAAGATACCAGAAAAAAAAAAAAAAAACCAACAAAACAAAACCAAAAACCTGGCAGAAGCAATAGCTACGTCCAAAATGTCACCGGTATAAAGCTCCCGAAATCCTGCAAACAAAGGCAGATGGTCCTGAGCCACACACAGCCCTGGAAAGGAAGCTGGGCTTGGGCCATAACATGACTGGCAGCAGATTGTGCCATTTGGAATGCTGCAGTAACCTATACTCTCTCTGAAGAAAATGACCCAGATGGGAAGATAAAACATGGATCATTCCCAAAATCTATCTGGACACTTATCCCAACTGGCAATGTTGTGGTGACTCACTGAGGAATCACTGTAATTCCCTAGCTGTGAAAAAGTCAGAGAGCTGCGCTGAAACATTGAAGAAGGCCTAGAAACAACGCGATGTTTCTTACTCATCTCAGCCCTGTGAACATTGTGGATGCAAGTGCAGATGCAGAGACTAGTCAAAGACCACAGCTGATTGAAAAACAGTCTTTTCAAATTGAATAAAATACACAACTGGAAAACTACAGCTCGAGGCCCTACTAAAGGTCTGGTGTGACAGGCACCTTGAAAAAGAAAAAAGTCACTGCTAACTGGACATTTGAGTCAGAATCTTAGCTTTCTGGTAATTTTTTTATTTTTTTTATTATTTTTTAGAAAACATACTGTTAGTCACCTCTTAAGGTGATTTCTTACATTAGAATTGGCAACTGCCATCCTCTATTAACCCTGTAGATGCCTTCTGAGAGAGCAAGAAGGAAAACTGGATTTATGTTCTTTGCATTATATACTTCCCTGACAGGGTAAAGTAAACATGATACAGAGGAAGTTCTCCCACTTATTTTTGACACTTTTTCCTCCTAGAAGCTTACCTCTAGCAGGCACTAGCTCTAAGTGCACAAATAAGGCGTGGGTTTTGTGTACAAGCTGATTAGAAGTACGAACATGAGGCCCACTTTGAAGCCTCGATGACGCAACCAGGCTAAATGTAAGACATACAAGAGGAGGAACAACAGCTACTGCATTCTGATGCTGCAGCAAAGTACCGAGCAGCACCATTAGACACCCAGACAGTAGCATTAAGTCACAGCTACAACTGCCAAATTAAAATACCGACAGCGCTGACTATCTTAAGTCAGGGAGCCAAGTTGAAGTGCAAAAGGTTAGTTGCTGAAATCAAGTTTGGCTATCTCTTAAAACAGGCAAGTAACTCGGTGACTGAAGCTCCTCACAACTGCATGCCATTTTTGCAATAATCATCATTGTTCACTTTGAAACGTATACAATTTAACAGATGGATTCTGAACTGCATAAGTGTCTTTCCCCACAGAATGGTTTGGTTTAGGTTGGTTTCCTTTGTTCTTCACCATCATCTTAACTAGATCTTCTTCCTGCCTGGTTACATTTGCCCTTGTCTTTGAAGAGCAGTGGTTAGCCAGAGCTACCCCTTTTCTCAGGCTGAATGTCCTGTTGATCGCCATACAACAACAGTTAAATCGCCGCTACTACTGACATGGTCACCAAGAATCAAATCTGTCACAGCTTACCCACAGGTGCTGGCAGAATTCAAAAGCTTTCTTCCCTCCTCCCTGCCCAGAATTGCATTATTTGGGGCACTTAACTGAAATACAGCTAACATAAATCTTGTGTTCTAAAATCCTCCTGATCTTTAGACGGCATAGTACGTTCTATATATTCCAATATGAAAAGTTTGAGAAATCTAAACTTTATCATTCAAAAGAAAAAACACAGCACTGCCACTACGTTCACAAAGGTTTTGTATCTACTGCCAAGATGATCAAACTAAAGTTCCGTATAATTTGTTGCACTACATAATGAAAACGTGACTGTGGTATCTCAGCAGAGACATCTAATTAATTAAGCAATTAAAAGCAACGTGACTTACATATTCCTTCACGTTTTTTGTCTTCACAGCTTTGTATGAATAATATGCAGGATACAGCATCCCAAACACCAGCCTATTAGAAAATAAAAGAGTTTTCAGAATTAGTTATACTGTACAGAGCAAAGCAGGAACAACACATCATTAGAGCAATCTAACTAACTTACTAAAGAAAACACCATTCTCTGGTTTGAAACAAAAATCAGTGTTACAGGTTGCTTGGAGGGAGTCCAGTAATATATAAGAATAAAGCAACACTAACAGAAAAGTGTGCGCCACTGAAGACAGCAGTTTTGTGAGACTGCCCCTAGGAGATAAGCCAGAACTGGTATTTCTGCCTATTATCAGATGACCAGGAGTTTCTTCAAAAGCAGTTATAACAAATTAAGATAAGTTCTGCTATTTGAGTTTCTTTTGCCAGAAGTTTTCAAAACCAACACATGGACATACAGGCAAGTGGGAATTAATTCAGTTTTGCTTAGCCAATTTCTGCTAAAATTCCTCAAAGTGCAGAGAGCAGAGTGAGAGGGTGCTAACCAATCCGTGGTGACAGCAGATCAGTAAAAAAGATCCGCTGTAAAAGTTTGTTATTGCACAGCGGTTTTACTAAAAAAACATTGCCCACAAACTGGAGGAACTGTTCTTGATGATAGATTGAACATCTCCTGCCATCTCCTTGAAAGAGCTCTATGCTTTCTTTCACCTGCTTGACACACTGTACAAAGCCAGGTACCCGCCCGTCCTCAGCTCCAATGGCCTAAAGCAGCAGCTACAGGAAAGTCTGGCTACACCACCACGACATCGCTTACCAGTTGCCAAGGATGATTACACGTGGGAGAAAATTTACCTTTCTAGGGATACCCAGTGTTCTCCTAAGCAAGCTCAGAGCTGAACTTCTTATAGCCAAGTGAAGAAAGACGCATCACATGGTATTTTAAAGAAGAGCCTGAGTGACGTATGTTTTGCACTCAAATGGTCAAAATTTAACCAAAGTATATAATCAACTAAAATGTAAAGTTTCATAGCTTTAAATAATCGGTACTACTGGGAGTACAAAAGAAGTAGCAGAGTTGCCTTTTTTTTTTTTTTTTTTTTTTTAGAAAAGAAGGAAAAGGTGCCAGAGCCTTCATCTTCTGCAACATGCTAACAGCAAAGACTGACACAGCTTTCCCAATATACAAGGCATCCATAAACGGTTGAGAGTTTGGATGAACTCCTGCAGAGGAGAGCTCTTCCTCTCTTCTTTGTCCCTGTGGAATTCCCCATTCAGTAGCCCATCAGCTCTAATGGCACTCACCTTCCCTGCTCCTTCGGGCTAAAACTAGGACCATTAAGCATCAGAGATAAAGGAAAGCCTCATTAATCCAATAATGTAACGGTGACTTTACAAACATGGAAATTTCTTTCAACAGTAAAGACACAAAAGAAGTTCATGAACATCACAACCACTGCTAACTGTCAGGTGGCTTCATAATTACATGCCAGTGGTTACTGGTCATTTAAGCACCTCCCAGTTGTCGAAAACAGTCCAAAGTTATTTATATGGCTGTTAGCAGACTGCACATGCAAGTTTCTTTCTGTGAAACATATGAAAGAGAAACAGTTTCCATCTTTTACTGAATAGATCTTTGGTCCATAGTTTTCCATTCAATCTACTGTCAAGTAACACTGCTTTTATTCTAAAAGCTTAGTTTTAATTTTAAATTCAAACAGCATTTTTTTTTCCAATCATAACATCCTTGAAAGTTTGCTAGATCGTCTGATATAATGGGATCTCTTTCCAAGAACATTGCTTTGGGAACAACTGCTCTTGAAGTAGCAGTAAGGAGATCACAAAGCTCAGCCACAGAACACCTCGAGTGAAAAAGAGAATGGTACCCAGCACAACACAGACCTGACAAAGGCAGCTGGTTTTCCCTGACTAGCAGATCTTTTTTCCAGCAAATTCAGTTTTGCCCTCAATCAATAAGTCACAGATTAGTGTGGAGCTAGGAGGATAGGAGAGCTCGCTGCAGCTGACCAAAGACAGAGACAGAGACTCGCAGAACGGCAGCAGGGAGCCTGGGTACAATCCACACTACTGACAAAGCTACAACAGCAGAGCATTTCCTGTTTGCACCCATACCCTGAACATCTCAGAGTTGTTAGCGATACCAACTGTTACACATTATAAACACATTCTACCGCTGCTATTTTTACAGTAACTACATGCATTTGAAGGATGTACCGACTAGCCCAAAGCTTTTCAAACGTAAAAGCTGAAGTGTTATTTTTAAAACCTACTTTGTACTTCACAGCGTACATTAGCACACTGCACTAACGTAGCAGACAAGAACAAAGCCAGCTTCCACAGATGGAAACATTTCAGCCGAGTGTGACATCATTTGCTTTATTTCTCCAGTAGATCTCGGGGTAATCCTGCTTACCGATGTAATTTCTCTGCCAGCTGTACGCCTAGCTAGTGCCGTTTCCCAGCTGTACTCAGCAGCTAGAGCAGCACTCCTCCTTCAGTACAGCCACCTCCCTCATGGACATTCTGCTCATTCAAAGAGAGACGTTTCTTAAATATACTAGGAGATGAAAATCAAAACACAAAGCAAAAAAGAAGTAGCAAAGCCTCAAAACCCCAGAACAATGCATTCGTGTTACAATGTAATTATTAAAACACATTACCTGTGTTATCACATAATCAATAGTCCTACACTTTAAACAGCTTTATCACACACAACTATTTGAAACAGTAGTTTCTGAAGCAAAGCAGCTGAACTCACATCTGACCAGTTAATGAGAAATCGGCCTCCTCTACTACAGAACGTATTCAGCCTGGGTAGTGAACAACACTCATGTTTTAAAATTTGTATATAATAAAAATAATTACTTTTAGACATATTTTATATTTACACAACGCTATAAAAGCCTTTAAGTCTTTCAGAAGTACAGCTTGCATCGACACTCCCAGAACACTAACCCATTAAACCAACAGTGTATTTACAACCTCAGTCTGCTGGCATTGCCAAAGGATTGCCGGAAGCACTGGACGGTGTCTGGAATTTTATTCTTCTGTTTCTCTGAAATCTAGAGACAAGGGCCACAAGTATTCCCTGATAGTACAAGCTGTTCAGGACACTCACCCGTTCTAAGATTCTATGGGGACAATGTCATTTGCTACACTTGCCCTAACAAGTTTGATAACAGATGACAGTGATTTGCCCACCCGCTGACAGATTGACAGTCTTGGCACAGACTGATAGAGAACCAAAACTTCGTTAATGTGTGCATTTACATTACTAATACACCCCTACATCCTGAGGAATCACTTGACAGCATTAGTCAGGTTGGAGAACAAAGAAACAAATCTACCCTGCCTGCACAAAACCATGGCAGTGAATACGAACCCCTGACATTTCCCTACTCGGCTGACCCCATCCAGTTTCCCCTCCCAATAGCAGTCTTTCACTGTGATCTATGACAGGAGCATCTTCCATTCCCTTCGCACACAAGCTTGTGTAAGAGCAAGTAATACACAGAAATACATGCTAGAAGTAACACAGACAACTCCTAAGTGTGTGTGTGTGTGTGTGTGTGTGTGTGTTATCAAAGCCTTAACTATACTGCAATATCTGTGCATAAACATGTACATAGCACCACGTACAATTACTGTTTCGGGCCTTGTTTAGATGGTTTAGTTTAAGAAACATTCCTTTTGAAAGGGAAGCTTGCTAATGGAAACTAAACAGTAGAATGAAATTTAGTCTGAAGAATGATACTGGAGTTTTTGGCTGGCTGGTCTTGGACTTAAAGAAATATATGGTCATGCTCATTAACATAATATCTCCTAGGGTTTTGATCAACACACACTGGAAAAGCAATGACTCGTTTGCTCAGACTATGTGCTATTCATGTACTTATAAGTCCCTCCTGTAAGGAGGACTTCTCTTTTTTTTGGGGGGGGGGGGGGGGGGAAGGGGCTGCAATACATAAAATATGATGAGCTATGAAGTAAGTTGTAACTGTTAAACATCTGTATGGTATACTCGTGATCAACATAAAGCATAATGAGTACTTGTGAGAACCCTATTGAGGGGAAAAAGCCTACAACTGAAGAGACAAAAAAAAGACCGTGAGTCACACCTCACTGGCACCCCTCACCCTGAGGATTACAGCTGAATACAAAGTCCCATGCTAAGCCAGCTGCTATCTCAGCTTTTCATATGTTGACACAAACAAAAGTTCACCCCGACCTTTTCATCCTGAGTGGTTTTGAAAGGCACTACATTAAATGAAGACTTTCTCTCAACACCTGACAAAATTTCGTTGCACTTTGTTACTGGTCAACACTCAGATGCACAACACTAACCATAACAATCTGCGATTAAAGAGTATGTATCCAAGTAATTACAAAAAACGGCCTTAGACAATAAAGGGACATGGGAATGTAAGGATAAACTCCTGAACTTCCCACCAAGTTGCATCCTACTTTTCCCTTTTTTCCCCCTCTACCTCCCTGTCCTCATGCAAGCATACTCCTATGTATAATAATAATTACAAGAAGTCTGAAAGGAGACCAAGCATAAATACATATTAGAAAAAAAAATATCTCCCATAAAGGATGTTCTGTACTGGAATATTACTCATGGCCAAGATACACCAGTAAGATTGACTGCCTATTTGCATGGGCTCGCCAGGTTTCTCTCAGAGAAAACAAGACTTAGATGCCAAGAAAACACTGTTATCTTTAATTAACCTGTTTGCTATGCAGTGAAATTTCTTTTTGAGTCCAAAATGAAGACTTGCCCTTCTCTGCCACCATTAAATATCATTCTAACATATTAAGAATTCCCAAAGTTGAAAGCACTAGAAACTACCACAGTATTTTCTAGGTTGCCTGTTACTCATTCTACTTGCAACTACAAAGCTCTAGATAACAATATATAATCATAGAAGTATTCATCAACAGATAACTCAATACCCATACACACACTAGATAAGGGTGAATCCTCTTTGAATTTCCAACTCGGCCTACACACAGTAGGCTTGCAGCCTACTGGGCCTGTTCAGCCAGCCAGCAATGCACCAGATGCAAGCTCCCTGAGTCCCACTCTCAGCAATGAACGTGCTGCATATGCATTGTATCAGCCCTCTCTTAAGGCCCTGTGGAGTATGAACATGGTACCAACTCCCAAAGCAAAGCCCAGGCTACTCTCTTACACAAGGTTATCACGGGCACTGTAACATGAAGCTGTATCACTGCACGTGTATCACAGCTCTCCCAGGGTTTCTCTCTTCTAGGGGCATTTATATGAACTGGGGGAAGAACTCCTTGAGAGCGGCCCTGCGGAGAGGGACTTGGGGGTCCTGGTGGACGAGAAACTGGACATGAGCCAGCAGTGTGCGCCGGCAGCCCAGAAGGACAACTATGTTCTGGGCTGCATTAAAAGAGGAGTGGTCAGCAGGGAGAGGGAGGTGGTGGTCCCCATCTACTCGGCTCTTGTGAGGCCCCATCTGGAGTACTGCATCCAGGCCTGGAGGCCCCAGCACAAGAAGGACGTGGAGCTTTTGGAACGAGTTCAGAGGAGGGCGACTAAGATGATCAGAGGGCTGGAGCACCTCTCCTGTGAGAAAAGGTTGAGGGAACTGGGCTTGTTTAGTTTGGAGAAGAGAAGGCTCCAGGGAGACCTCATTGTGGCCTTCCAATACTTGAAGGGAGCGTATAAACAGGAGGGGGAATGACTGTTCATGAGGGTAGATAGCGATAGGACAAGGGGGAACGGTTTTAAACTGAGACAGGGGAGATTTAGGTTAGATATTAGGAGGAAGCTTTTCACATAGACAGTGGTGACGCACTGGAACAGGTTGCCCAGGGGTGTTGTGGATGCCCCATCCCTGGAGGTGTTCAAGGCCAGACTGGACGTGGCTCTGGGCAGCCTGGTCTAGTGGTTGGCGATCCTGCACTCAGCAGGGGGGTTGAAACTCGATGATCTTTGAGATCCTTTTCAACCCAGGCCATTCTATGATTCTGTGATTACCTGTATGTAAACCCTATGAAGGAACTCGCCTCTTGTCACAGGTATAAGCCTGGTAAAACCAACATAGTTGAAAAGAACCTCTCAAATGCTCTTCAAAACAGTCAAAAAGACCAACTAACCCAGCAGTATGGAAAATTCTAACAAGCTAGTACTGGAAAGCAAACAGAAAATGCAACAGGAACAGAAATTATTACATAAGTCTTAGCCACTTCTCTGCATGCCTACCTATTAGTGGATGCAACACGTGCTTGAATACTACTGTAATAGTGTCCTGAATATCCCTGCACTGCTTCCTGTTTACATACTAAAATCAGCCACGTATACACAATAGTCAGCAGGTGATCTCATAGCTTCCAAGAAACCAAAACAAGATTCCTCTAACATCACCACGTGATAAAGAACAAACACCAAAGGCCTTCAACACAAAGTAATCCTTATTAAATCTTTCACCTAACTCTTCATTCAAGAGCAGAATTTCATCCCTGCTGGAGAAAGCAAATTCCCAAAGTTGCCCATACTTACTCAAACTTCAGGTAAGTTAACTTCCTTCATATCTACTTTAATACTCTCTGAAGTCTCTCATTGCTATGACTGTTTGCCACTGGAAGTCACGTATTCATGGCTGCTGAGCAGCCACCTGAGGCATCAGACAAGAACACAACTAATCCCAAGAACTAGCCAACAATTATCAATGGTTACATCTACTTCTTATACAGCCCTTGAGAACCCAGCATGACTTTGTTCAAAGTAGAAGACATGTCCTTGAACCAAACCGTCCTTTTCTTTTCATGATCAGCAAGTACTGATGGCTGGATTGAAGACGTCAGTTAGAGAACGAGACCAGTTGACCTGTTTCATTTTGTTGCTTTTTTTGTTGTTTGTTTTCTTTTTACAAAAAAAAAAAAAAAAGGAAGAAGTCAAACTCACTCTAATTTTCAGCAAACGTTTTCTGTATTCAGCACATGGATCAACAAGCTTATTCCACAGAGCAAGTGAGCAAGAAAACAACTAATATTATAAATATTTCCAGGTTCAGAGATGAAAGCTGATGCCTATATGGATGTACAAAGGAACAGCTATGCAGCATAAGTTCTAATTTACATGAGTATATTTTAAAAATGTTAATATAATCATGACAAAGTTGACAAAGAAACAAGTTAACGAGCTTGTTTGTTTTTGAAACAGCTCTTTACATTTACCAGCCTTCGAGATTCTTAAACCGAAGCATACAGTTTTCATGAGCAATGTGATCCTGTCAATTTAGGATACTTCTGATGAGCTCCTAAAACACATCATGAGTTTCAAGCAGATGAAGTGTTGAACAAAATTAGCACAAACACCACAAATTCCAGAGTGAGACATTCAATTTTAATCAAGAAGCTTAAAATTATACATGCTTTTAATACTTAACTTCTTGGCTCTGGTAATTTGAAGTCAAGAACAACTGTCTGACTCTCACATTTACCTTCTTCCTAATATTAGCTTTATTCAGTGTCTTCAAAATATTTTTCAGAGCTCCTACAATTTAAATTTATGCGCAAGAACGTGAAGTCCTTTATATCAAGGCCAGACCTTGCGAGCACCTTCCATTTCAATTTAATTTGCACACTGAAAAATTGTTCATTACAGCAACTTGAACTAATTCACGTCAAGTCAGTGGTCATTTCTTTTCAGAGGTTTCATGCCACAGTAAGCATCTGAAACATGCAAATACAGTCAGATGTTTGGAAAGGCAAGGCAAGCATTAGAAGAATAAAACAAATACTATCACCTCATTACTTCCAACTGCAAATTTTTGAGCACATGTAATGTTCTTAAACTTCAGATCCTAGAGATCTCAAAGATCCTCATCCTGGCAAAATGACCAGATAACATTCAGGTTTGCATAATGAAGATATTCTTCTATCCAGTACAAAATGGTAACTGACACAGTAAGACATCACAGCTGAACAGAGCAACACTAAGGCAAGGGACAAAGTTCAGCAGTTGACAGAAACAAAAGCAAATGCTGTGAAAAACACAAACACCAGGAAAACTCAGGAAGAATAAAAACAAAGCAATTAGAAAAAAAACATTATCATTATACCAACTCTACCGAACATTTAAAGCAGCCTCACTCTATAACATATCTAAGTCCCAAGCAAGATAATTCAGTATTTTGTGACAGTAATCCTTTCTCAGTGCTGGGAGAAAAAGTTTTGGTCAACTTGAGTTGTTTTTAAAGCTTTAGTTTGGGCCTATTTACCCCAAGTTATTCTATCTTCAAGATCAAGATGTGCAAGTCATCACAGAAATCCTGTGCAAAATTACACAGCGTAGGTGTTCAAGTCTCAGCTGCACCAGATGGGGAGAAATTCTTCATACCAAAGTGTTCAAGCATGTTTTATCCATCATCTCAGGAGCTGCGCAAGGAAAAAAGTGACTTAATATCCAACACGAACTATGCAAGTCCACCAACATAGTACCTCTAATATTATTGCTGATATTAAAGGAAAATCAGTCAATATCCTCCCGAAGTTATGTTCATTCTCACCATTTGTGGAATCTAAAGCTTTCTTCAGCTTTGTAAAGTGGCTTTAAAGCTAGCCATCACCCTGGAGTTTCATTCTCCTGGCCTCTGCCTCAGCATCACCAACAGCCTAGCCACAATCCTTCCAATACCACAGAACGATACATAGTTAAAAAAAAAAAAAACAATTGGATTCTTCCCTTGCCAACTCTGCTTTTTCACCTGTCAGCTAGAAACTTTGGAAAATCTCACTGCTTTTAGAATGCGCCATCAGCCACAGCTTTCTGCTGTTAAGAGAATGTCTTCTCTCAGCATTTCTGGAGTATGATCAACATCAAAATTACCAGTTATAGGAAGCTAACATTTACAATAGGAGTGGTTCCGAATAAGAATGCCTTCTACTTTTTCCAAGATAAACTGCATTTCATTTCCAAGCCATATAGAAATGAAAGACAAGCCACACCGCATGGAGCCATACTGAGTCTGGGTGCTTGGCTTTAAATAGGAAAGCAGTGTTCATAACCTGAAGGCTCAGAAAGCTCAAATTTAATCATCGTACATCTTATAACCTAGGGGGCTGATGCAGAAGAGCCTCAAGGTCATGCTTACATAGAAAATTCTTAAAAAAAAAAAAAAAGTATTTCAGCCAAGAAAAATGATGCAGCCACACAACACTGGCTACTGAAATAAAACAAGCCTTATTTCTTCCTCATGTGACTATTTTTGACAATAGCTTTTGATCATCACAAGCTATTTACATCTCAACTTCTGCCTTAAGGTTTCTGATTTCCAAACAGTTCTGTTAATGATAAAGACCTAGAAAGGCATTTCTAAAGCCTCTTAGAGCATTCAAAAACCAAACTTCCCCATTGTACATAGGAAAAGGCTTCTTCTATGAAATTCGTATTTGGCAGATACCACTGAGATATCATCTGGACTTGTCATTCCAAAATACATGTTTCTTCAACTACAGATAGTGCTTAGAGAAACTCTGCATACAGTGCTAGACACCAAGTCAAGAACTGACAACATGCAGAATCTCCAATAAGCTGCAGCCCTAATAGTAATTTAATATCAGAAATACCATGCTGAAAAACAACTTCCCCCCCTTGTGAACCTCATTCTTTAGAGACTCATACATTAAAGCAGGAGCAGACGGGGGGGGGAGGGAGGGGATGTGGAAGCGGCTGCCGCCCAGCCACACGTACACACACACATGAACGTGAGGTGCTGCTGGGGCAAGTCCCAGGTATTCAAGGCTATTATTATTATTATTGAGAAAGAATTACCACTGGAAGCTGTATATGTTGACTTGTGAAACCAACGCTGCTTAAACTGCATCTACGATGAGCTAGTGACAGCTAAAGCAGTCACTAAAAATTATGTATTTTATGTTTCTGTGGACATACTGTATTCTACATGAACCTTAAGCTGTTCACTGGTAAAAAATGTGAATAGGTCAGCTCCTTCCATGGCTTCTAAAGCAGCCTACTTGTAAATATACTTAATTTGAATAACATTAAATGTGCTTTTAGACATAAGGAAAGCATGTGTTCCAGAACAGAGTCCTAGTGCGGGAAAAAAAATTGCAGATAAAGGTAATAAGAGCACAGTAACAAATAATTCATTTTTCTTTAACTATTAGAGCATAAGGTAGCCTTGTTAGCAAAACTAATCAAGATCTCCCTAAGCTAGTGAGCACTTTCCTTGTTCTCCTTTCCATGCTTTTGATCAGTGCATTACGAAGAGAGTTGGGAATAAAACCAGGCCGCAGTTGTAAGGCACAAGAACAAACTGTTTTCCAGTGCTCCCCTTCCAGCAGTGCGAGTTCCAACAGCTTTATTAGCAAAAGAAAGCAAAACATTACGTCAGACTTCTCACTTCAGGAAAGTTCTGCTTTTGTGGATCCTTGCATTTTTACACTGAGTTAAAGGCTTTAGAAAGAAGTCGCACAGTGTTAGTTTTGAACATCAAATACAAGTTCCAGCAGTCTTTGGGATACTGAACAATATTTTCAAAGTGATAACACAGGGAAAACATTCTCCTAACTAAACCTACTTCCGTATCAATGTTTGCCGAGTGGCTGCAGAGCACACAGGAAACAAAGTAACACCCCATTATTTTGTCAGTGACAAACTGCACTAGGAACTATCCGCAGAGGCTCAGGACGCAGCTAACCACTATGGGGAGTTACAACTGCTGCGTTCAAGCATCTCGACACATGGGTTACCACGTTTAAAGTCACACTTGTCAGCAAAAGCGCAGCAGTCAATCTTTCCTACCTACAACCTCGTATAACTCATTCCTCCAGTGGTCAATTGTTACTATCTAATTGCGCAAGCCTTTCAAATGTGAGAGATTCACAACAGAAAGATCGCATTGCTTTCTTCTTTTTGTTCTCTAAATACGTAGATGGGCTAAAGAAGGTACTTCCACACAATAGTGCATGTTTTGAAATTTCAAAAGCAGAACAAAAAGGACCAATAGTCTCAGAAAGAGCTGCTTGCACATTAAAGACCAGAAGAGAGATTTTTGCAAGTTGTGTTTTTATTATTTTTTTTTTTTAAGATTTTCTTACCAAGGATTAAAAGCGCTAAGCCAAAGCAGTTTTTTATTTTATTTAGATATCAGGATCTGATTTGGGACTTTCCCCAGAGACGTCCTTATAAGTGCCTATCAGGAGATGGCTCTACATACAAAAGAACCAAAGACTGGTTACAGCACAAAATTGCCTCTATGCAGAGCAAATGCTTGAGATGCTATGATACGCTCTGACAAAGTAGAAGTTGGTTTGCAGAACGTACAAGAGTAGAAGTTGTTTGTTTTAATTAGAAACGTCCTTCTGTGCCAGAGCACGCAGTTCTCAGTATTCCTTTATCTACAAGGTATAGAACACAGATGTGGATTTCAGCACGTTTTGTAACAGAGCACACGCCAAGACAATTAAATAAGAATGTCAGACTCCGCAGTACGCCTCTGGTTGCGCTCCATCTGTTTCAGGGAGCTTTAGTTCACCAGGCCGCCCTGGGCTACGAGCCCTGAGCACGCATGCTCCGCATCTGCAGAATGCCATAAACACGGGAAAGAAAAGAGCAGCTGGACTGCATAGCAAACATTGACACAAGGAAAGGCGTGTCAGGCAGGCAGTGGGTACACTCATTTCCAACTCTTTGTCAGATCTAGTCATCCTGCACTGTAGGAGCTCACAGAGCAAGTGTTGCAAGTCAAGCTTAGCGAGCAGACACTTTTTACTGTACATATGGATTACCCAACTGCAAAGCTGAACTATGGATAGAAGTATTTTAACGATTTCATTGCTCAATTATGTAAAAGACTTTAAGCTTTCAACTGACAGGACAATATACTTAGTCCCTTGACATATATCTAGTCACAGATTTCCAATTACAAAACTTAAGAGCCTTTAAAAATTGGGAGGCCTTGTTTAGTGAGAGCAGTTGCACCACTACTACTGTAACTAGACTCATCACAAGAACCAATAAGCAGCAACACGCAAGCAAAGAATGTAAATACAGAGCATGCTTTAACGCGCCTGGCAAGATGCTGACACCAAAACCAGTGCTGTTTTCTTCCTGCAACTTTTAATTCTCAGCATGGCATTTACACGGCATATAGCAACTACACGACAGCAGCAAGAGCTGGAGCACTTCAGTGGAACTAAGCAAAGATGATCCACTCTCAAGCACGCTTCAGCTGACAAAACAACCTGAATCGTTCCATGGCCGCACAGCTTCGGGCCTCTGAGTATGGGGGAAGGGTGAGAGGATGGCCCCTCCTAGCAACAAGCCAGTTAAATGTTTCAGCGTAGCATCAAGTGTCAAGGATAACTGACACATGATGATCGACTCTTTTCATTTCTGTGGGGAGAAAGACATTTCAGCACATCTTTCCACCTCACTCACCCTGACAGCAAATTCTTCTCCTCTCCCCCACAGGTGCAGCTGCAATTTATGGGTCTTTACATTCGGAGTTCGACAGCACTCAACATTCTTCAGGCTTCAGCTGGAAGCATCCAACCACAACAAGAGAAGGCTACAAACAGCTGAAGGAACTCTCCCACAAAGGGCCATTCTGACTTGAAGGTCAGGCTGCATGAAGCTATTACCTCCACACAGCATGTCGGCAGTATTGTTACACTCAATTCCATCTAATGAATTATGGCTGTTTCAAGCAACACGCTTGACAGCATTTTGATTAACAAACAAGCACAAAAGTATTTTTGTACTTGTTTTTAGTAAAAACCTTTATATTCCAAGAGCAAGATACAATCCAAGTTTATAACGTATACACGGTTACATGGAAACTGCAAGGAAATAAACAGTTCTAATCTGTAAAGCAGCAAGAGCTGAAAGACTAATACAACTCCCCATCTCCAGGTCAGCTCCAACTTGCCCCAGTCTTTGTCCAGCTTCACATAGCTGCAGCTATAGCCTAATTCCACAGCTGTGGAACACTTGCTGAATCTTTTATTCGTACACCCCTTGCTCTCTGCACAGGTCCAAAATGGGAGTGGGGAATAGGTATGCGCAGGAATAAAAAGCAGCTACAAGCATCTCACAAAAATACCTTCTCCTGCAGGCCACTACACCTCACCCTTCCAACAGTCGAGACTTTCAAACAACTTTACTGGAAAGAAAATACGCTGAAATACAGGGGTAGAGTGAGCATTGCAAAGCAACACAGATGGGGCAGATTCCATTTTTACATGAGGAGAGGAAAAAAGTTAACAGATTACAGCAGACAGTCTGCTTTAACAGATTGCAAGAACAAAATGGCCATCTCCTTTTTATTTAGGATGCATAACATCTTTGCTTGGCACAAGAGAATAGTCTGATCTCATCCATACCAGGCTGTGACTGACAAGTACTCAGTGTGTTTACTACTAAATACACTGTCTCAGCAACCGATGTGTACACAATTGCTCAGACCCTATAAATGAGAAGAATGAGCAATCAAAGCAGATTAAGTCAGACACAGGCTACGAGATAACAAGACAGCCAGCCATAAATTTAAAAATTTCCACCATTAGAAACTGAGTACTTGACAAGGTGTAACACTTGGAGAAGTTTTCTGGGACTCTGAAACAAACTACTATGTTCTTCCGGCTTCTTTGGAAGTGCAAAGAAGGAAAAATGTTGCAGCAACCCTTCTTAAAACTGTTGCAATAGCCAGAGTGGAATTGATAACAACCTATACTTACTCTTAACAGCACCCATAAACCTTAAAATGAAAAGGTATTCTAATTAAGTGCTTCAGGTCTTCCGCTTCTCAACAGAAAAGAAGATACACAACTAGTACGAGGTATTTCACACGTCTGAATGCTGAAGCATTTATAGAAAGCAAAACTGTTCATTAAAGCAAAGTTTTGCCAAAGAATGGGAAGAAGCAGCGAGTTCTAACCACTCCCAGTTGATGACTTTTCAAGACAATTCACATGCAATTAAGAATTCTAATTCTCTACTACCTCCATTCCCTAGTTACTTAAAGCTTTAACCAAATTATTTTTAGTTGATGAACTCCAAATAGCAAGTTCTCAGACTGAATCAGAAGTCAGTTTGCTTGGGAAGCGCACATCAGGACAAATCCTCTGTATGAAAATTCAGAAGGCACTGTGACACATCTACAAATGCATACTTTACTGGGATTTTTTTTTTTTTTTACTTTGAAAAATAGAAGGTCAGTCAGAAAAGGACTGTGCTGCAGCTAGACTAACTGCTGCCCCTTCCAATCACTCGTGAAGATAGCAGATCTTCCTCAAACAGGATAGCAGAGCTTTTTGGACTTGCTATAGACAGCACAGAATCTGCATGGATCTCGAATACAACAAAAGACTCCAAACAAGAATGAAAATGAT
Organism: Numida meleagris; assembly: GCF_002078875.1. Classification (NCBI taxonomy): domain Eukaryota; kingdom Metazoa; phylum Chordata; class Aves; order Galliformes; family Numididae; genus Numida; species Numida meleagris. The sequence goes on along the minus strand of NC_034413.1, from coordinate 30,104,227 downwards.
ACAGAAAGTAGGAGAAAATCTCAGGCCTTAGCGTCTACATCCTGGTTAGAAGTATTTTCATCTTCCTTACAGGCTCTAATGAAAAGGTAGCATACTTCTAACCAACTGATGATGCACAAGTCAGAGAACAGCCACTGAAACAGTCTGGAAAGATATCAGGAAGACAAACAGATCAAAGAGATGAAGACTGTATAATGGATCTTGAGAAAAAGAGGGCAAGGAGGACAGTCTCAAGACTACTTGATTAAAAACATCTTATGTCACACCACATCTACCTTCATGCTACCTCTCACCTTCCTTTTCTATGTGAATTTTACTTTATTAAGCAAAGTTAAACAATAATTGCCAAGCAGTACAAGTGCTCTCCTGGATGCACTGAACAAATCCTACCCAGGAAGCTGAGCACTGACAAGGTTTAAGTCCCACAGCTGGGAAACAAGAACACAAGAAGGTGAAGAGGATTTATAAATAGTATCAAAGATTCCCTTTTTAGCAAAAATAACGAGCACACAGAAGTGAGTCAGCAACAGCAAGCAAAAAACCAAACTGAGTAATACACTGTTCTTTATTGCAATAGAACTGTGCACTGGAGTGACTATCCCCTTACATGACTCTGATAATGGTCAGACTCACAGAGGACGTAATCCTCAAAATGCAAGCACACGGTTTAGTAGCTAATTTCAAAGGGGGGAGGAAGTCACCACAAGCAACTTAACAAGAATCTGGTTGTTGGAAACAGGTGCTCAGCGCTGCTGATATTACCTTTACAGCCAGCGCAATTTAAGACACAGTTAAAGGCAAAATTCTCTAGTTGCTGTTTCTATGTTTCCAAGCAGAAACAGGTTCAGCAGCTAATTTGACTCACTGAAAGTATGGGTATGCATCTACCCTCTACTGTCCATGGGAAGGCCATGCTGACAGAGTGGCAGCAATTCTTCCCACAGCCAACATCATTCTTTACCAGCTCTGAGACACAAGGCTCTGTTTAGCCGTTTCAGCCACCTGATAGGTCTCATGGAGGGCAGCAGGAAGGGATAAGGGACTGTTATTTGTGTAGGTGCTAAGATCACAGCAACAAATGTACTACGCATGAGAAGACATCCTGACAGCGAATCAAGTCTCAAGCTGAAATGACAGCAGGCAGCTTCAGGGAGATGTTTGTCACCATCAAAATGGGGAAATCCTGTTTATTGCCCCCTGCTCCACGTCACACTCCTGCTGCTCCTGGCACTCACTCAGGCACTCGCAGGACTGCTCTGTGAGCAGGATCACCTCATTAGCCGGGCAAGAAGTCACACGCAGCACAATCTTAACTTGAACAACGCAGCAAGTACTGGGCCAGCACAGACAGAGCCGCCACACGTTGCTGACAGTTACCAACCTGCCTTTACAGCTTCATTTGCATCCATTTACAAGCAGCGCTCACACGCACCGTGACAGGCTCCGCCAGTCCGAACCCTGACTGCTCCCGACCCCGCTGCGGGAAGCTCCGGGGCACTCCGCGCCGCCGCTGCCAGCTGCGTGCCACTCCCTCTACCTCACTTTTCGCGAAGGGCCGCGGAAAGAGGCAGCGCTCCGCATTCCTGAAGGCAGAGGCGCGGCGCGGCCCGGCCCTTCCGAGCCAGTGTCCGACGCAGCTCCGCAAGGCCGGCGGCCGCCCCCGCCCCAGCTGCGCCCGCAGCGCCGGGACCGCGCCGCGCTCAGAGACCACCCCCGCTCCGCGGCCCAACGGCGGCGCCCAGGGGCCAACGGGGCCCGCCTCCCTCCCGCCGCCCCCCTCCGTGGGAAGCCCCGAGACAGGACGGGAGGACGCGGCGCCGCCCGCTCCCGACACTCACACGACGGCCCGCGAGATCATCCAGGAGACCATCGCGGCGGCCACGGCGGCGGCGGCGCCTTCCCTCAGCGAGCCGGGCCCGAATGGCCGCGCGCCGCGCCGCCCCTCCCCTCGCGCCCCTCCCCTCCACCGTGGGGACCCGGCGGCAGCGCGCATGCGCACTGTGCGCGGCTGAGGCTGAGCGGCGCTGAAGTGTTTCCCGCGGCCCGCCCTCGGCTCCGGGGTAATGCTGAGGGGCGAGGTGATGGCGTTCTGCTCGGCCTGGCGTCGTCCTCCGGCCCCCTGTAGGGGCCGAGCTGTCCCCTTGCCCACAGCCCTTTCTTTCCCTCGAGGTTGGTGTGGTAACGTGCTGTCCCTGCCTGAGCCGCCGGGATTAGCCACCCATTCTGTAAGCGCGGCCGTAAAGTGTCGCCTATTTTTAGACCGAAAAACGAAGACGTCCTTTGCGCAACACTCGTCGTGCTGATGCACGAGGAGATAGGAGCAGGTACAATTTAATTTGATCAGGGAGGAATGTCAAACGGCGCCTTTCTCCCCTTCTCATCTCGTCCCTTGGAAGCGCAGGGACCGCTTGGCGCGGGGCAGCTCCTGCCCCTCCCCGCGCCTTCCCTCGCGTTCTCTAGTTGCGGCCCGGGTAAGGGTGCAGCGCCTCTGGCTGATCCCTCTGCAGAGCGGCTCTGGAGATACGGGCACAGCTGTATCGTGACCCTGCCAGCTTCCACTGTTCTCTCCTCAATGTCAGTGTAGAAATGCTCAGTCCCAAAGGCTGTGTAAGGACACGTCCTTATGTGGGTCACGCAGACTGCTGCCTGCAGCTGATCCAAAGCTACGGGTGTCTGAGAGGGTGGGAGGACACGTCTGGGAAGGACTGGTGTCTGTGTGCCCAGTTCTTTCCCTTGTCACTGTGGCTGTCTGAGGCAGGACAGTTCTCAGCGTGACCCAGCCCAGACACCTTGCCAAGCTTGTGGTCTAGCAGGTCTCACCTGCCAGGGATATGTGGGTGAAGCTGGGTGCTTCCTGCTACATTAGCTCTATAAACGTCTGCAGGGACAATACAGTTTTCCTACCATACAGTGCGTAGGAATGGTTTACTCTCCATGTGCTGTTGGCTTATTCAGATCCGAGGCTCCAGGTCCGTGCAAGATGCTTTCTGTTCCATGTGCACACGCCACAATTCCTCATCTGCTCACACCAATGAAATCCAGTCAAAGGTATCTTCACGCCTCTGCAGCCATCAAACACAATTCACATGGTCAAATGGCTGAAAGTGATTTATGAAAGGAAAGGAAGAAGTGAGATACATAAAATGTTTCAACAGTTACAGTGTTTGAAAGCTTTTGCGATAGTTGTAGACTGTGACATTTTAAGCTTGAAATAGAAGACTGTACAACGATGTAAAAACAAATTTTATTCTTCCTGTGTGGGTGTTGAGGTCTTGAAAATAATGATGTTGACCACCTGGGGTGTCTCCTTACCTTAACCTCTACAGAGAGGACCAAGTGCAGAAAATGGTAGAGAGGAATTTGTGGGCAAATTAGTGTACACCACTCAATAATCTTAATTTAAAAAGAGGCCTAACCTGAATGTATTCTTTATTGCGTTCAGTATTGCAGAAATCTGAACCACTATATTTCCCCTGAATAAAATCCTCTCTGGTGTTAGACTGTACAAAGCAACCTTGAACAGCAAAGGATTTGAAATATGAATTAGCTCAGAGAGATTACATTTTTAGACTCCAGTTCTGTAAACTCTTCTGCAGAGGCGGATCTTGCTGCCTGCCTAACGCTCCACTGGAGTCGGTAGCAGCCCAAACCATCTAGAGCAAACTGTGAGATGAGGGCTCTAGTTTGTATTCTATTAAAGAAGTGTATAGTAGATTTCTTTTCTGTAAGCAATTACATGTTCAGTAATCTCAGAGAACCTTTCTAGGAAGAGAGCGATACTCTTTCTCACAGTCCAGGAGAAGTGTATACATTGATTCCATAGCTGTGTATTTTATTTTGTATGAAGTATGTTTGAGAGAAAACCACTCTTTATTTTGCGTGAAGACATTTATTTTTCTTGTGTTTGTTGCCATGGCAATACTGTCTCTAGTGGAAAGCTGCATTTACATTTAAAGAGGCAATTTTTTTTTTAAAGATAAAGGCAGATGGATCCTAAGAGTAATTTATCTTACTATGAAGGTTGCTTTGTTTCATGGAACATTTTGAGACTTAATTCAGTGCAACAAACTCAGTGAATGTTGGCCTGATCCCCAGCAGACAGGCATGAGGATGCCACATGGACTTCCTTGTTTTCTAGCTTGTATGGAATGATAATCCATTCCTCTGAACTGCAGAAACACAGGGAGTGGTGCAGCAATTAAATCCATACCATGTACTTATTCAGATCTGGGATGTCTTACCCGTATGTCTATTTTTATGTAAGGAAGACTTACAGCTATCTCATTATAGGATATTTTTAAGTTGTGTACAAAATCCACTTAATATAACTAGAAGACACTTTAAATAGTTTTAACAGGATTTGGAAAATATCTGGCGAAGATCTGAAGCCCTCCATTTTTTTCAAACTACTTTTGTGTAATACGATGTATGCATAAAAACATTAATGTTTAACTTTCACCTCCTTTAGAGGCAAATAAACATTTTCTCCTATGTTGCAGCTGTGAAAACAGGAATTGAGCAATGTTTAGGAAGACACAAACTGGTTTTTGGACTATGGAGTTCAGGGGGTTCGGTCCCCGCGCTGTGAGGATGAACTCCCTTGCAGAGAGCATCGCTTCCACCGCTGCTCCCAAAACATATGTATGTTAATTGCATTGCTGTTTTTTACTTAGAACTTGCTCATGTAAAACACTCTAAGTAAGTATCAGATACGGAACAATTTGAAATTTTCAGTTGGGGCCCTGACAAACAAACAAAAAAATCCAACAAGCCATTGTCACAGTCATTGAATCATACCAAAGGTGTTTGTTATTTTGGAGCCAGAATATGGATCAGATGACACAACAGAATACAGAAAGGATGTACAGATTTTTTCTTACATTACTCTAAGCTGATTTTTATAACTCGTTAATAATGAAAACATGGTTGAAATTTGTGGTTTATGCTACCTTCAAATATTTAACTATTCGTGTATTTTCCCCATACATTAAACATACAGTAAAGGTTGGCTAACTTTCACTATCTGATATTCCTTTTAGATCTCTTGCTTCTATATTCATTAATAAGATTCTTGCCCTGAAGTTTGCAGATGCATCTGCAAATGCAAAACCTGAAAGTTCAAATACGAGATGCAGAGGATATTCTTCTATCTATGGTCTGGGGGGTTTACTAAAATCAGTTTCCTGAATTTTGGGGCCCTGACGGTTTCAACTAGTACTGAATTTTAAGCTATACAGAAGTTGGAGTTAAAAAAAGAAAACGTCTTTTCAGTTGAGGTTATAGGATGGCTGAACTACATAGTAGGATACTTTTGCAAGCAGGGGGAAGGTAGTAAATGCAAGAACAGGCTGAGAGATTTCTCTGCCCCCCAAGTCTACAAAAGGACGTCTAGCACTCTTACGTGACCATAACAACCCTCCAGTTAATGAAAAGCCAAAGCATTTCCATCATTCCAGCACAAGCCTGCTTGGATTGCAGCACAATAGAACATAATCTGGCAATTCAGGTAGAATATTATCTGATTAAAAGTGCAAATATTAAATTTCCTCTGTGTACTTTTCTTTTACACTAACAATTTACTGTGCTGTTAAAAGGCCTATTGTACAACTGTTGATTAATTATATCAGTTTTTAAAGACTAGTTGCTAAGAAGGTTGCAACGGGTTAAATGCCTCCAGTTCCTTGTTTTCTAGTAGAAACAGAAGAGCATCCCTAAGAATATATATATATTTAGGGAAATGTGATCTAAAAAGGAAGGGGAAAGTTCAGAACAGTTCCTTTTGAGATTTGTACTTCTGGCAGCAGTCATGTGTCTATTTTACCTTCCATTTGGAGTTTAAAACATATGAGATGCAGCCCTGGAAGGGCAAGCAGAGGCAACAGGGAGGAGCTAATTTCCAGACTGCTCCAGTCGAGAGTATTTGAGAGATTCCTACAAATCAAGAGTGCTGCTATACCTGTCACTCCACTACTTCAGTATTGATAAGCTATAGGTGGAAAGGGTTTTGACATGTACTGCACATAGCCCTGCAAGCGTTATGGTTAGGTAAGTGTAACCACACTCCAGTTATACATAAGAGCATCTCAATAGGTTAGTCCACAAGACAGATTAGTATAAATTACTTTCCCTGTTTCAGTGTAGAGTGACATTAAAGATGGTAACTTGTTCAAAAGCTGCAGCTGAATGTTACAGCAAATATATGCCTCTCTCATGAGAGCAAAGCCATTTTAAATAATGAGATACATACTCTGGTATCTGATGATCCATCTTCTCTGTGTACTGGGACATAGACCAAAGCTACGTTCTCCCTTCCTATCTAGGTAGTATCATTTCAGCTATATTCCATTGCTAGTTGTGATGCATCAAATTTAATGATTATGGGAATCTGTTGGAGATCTTTTTAAATACACTTTCCGCATTTGATGTTTCTGATTACTATAGAAAGCTCATGCTATTTTATAGTTTGCTGACTAAGCTCATGTGTGCACCAGCTGCATTTTATCAAGGCACAATGTTTGCCTTTTGAACTAGCTGATACATTTTACTTTAAATGAAGATGAGATATACATTCTTTGGCAACATTTAGAATCTTGTTCAGCACAATATCCATTTGCAGAAATCTTAGCCTCCAGCTAAACAGTGCACCAACCCATGGCCACCAGCCCAAAAGAGGTAGGGGGGGAAATCTTAGAACCAGAAAAGATGCCAAGTTTATCTGATGAATAACAAAACCAGGATCATTCCATGTCACTTTGATAGATGTTTGTCCTACCTGTTGACATACTTGATAGTGTGCAACTTTTCTAGGTTATTTTTACTGGTCATTATCCTGCTAGGAAGGTTTTTCTAGTATTGAAATTAAGCTGAGTCAATGGGTAGTCAGAACTTTTTATCCTGTCTACCCCGAGCATAGAAGGAAGATTTTACACCAACTTTAAAATTGAAACCAGTACTTAAATTGCATCTTTCCTTGAAGGAAAAAAAAAACTCCAATTACTCAGCCTTCTTCAGCACATTTTCTAGACTTTTGTTAGATTTAAATTCTTTCTTGAAGAGCAGAGCCCAAAACTACATTCATAACCCCAGAACAGTCATAGAATCATAGAATGGCTTGTGTTGAAAAGGACCTCAAAGATAATCAAGTCTCAACCACCCTGCCAAGTGCAGGGTCGCCAACCACTAGACCAAGCTGCCCAGAGCCACATCCAGTCTGGCCTTGAATGCCTCCAGGGACGGGGCATCCACAACCTCCCTGAGCAACCTGTTCCAGGGAGTCACCACCTTCTGTGTGAAAATGTGAAAAGTCCAGTCAGTACTGAGAGCTTAAGGACATACAGCAAGTCAAAAGGCTGCCAGCTATTGTGAAAAGGAAAAGGAAACCCCTCTTCCAGTGCAAAATAGTATGATTAACTAGAAGAGTTATCCAGATGGACAGCTATGAGCCGTAGTAGCAATTCCTATGTACAACCAAAAGCTACTCTTAAAATGGATGAGTTTTTTTTATGTCTGCTCTGTTTTTCCTAAAACAGATCTAGTCAAAAACTACTGACCACCAAATGTATTTCAGGAAGCTGTTTTACTATGCCAACTTTTTAGTATCCCAATTTTTGTTGGAGCAATGCTTTGTTTCTTCATTCCTTGGGTTCGTTTTGCCCCAAGAACTTTCCTCTCTGCATTCTCTCCCAATATGGGGAATGAGATGTCCTTTGTATAGATGTCAAATCTAAGAGTATCAAAACAAAATTCACTTGATTTAAGCACAAAACATAGAACTTCTTATTTGTACTTTGAGTCAGATCACCTTTGTTTTCCTGAAGAACTGCATAGAGAGGATATTGATTTGAAGCCATCAGAACATTGAGATATTTTTATCAGTAAATTATTTTCCCCCCCAGAAGAAACTAAGCATATGCTTTTAAACTTTGAATTTGCATTTAGTTTGTAGACATTGGTTCTTGGTATGTTCTAACTGATATGTTAAAGAGCTCTTTTGCGTCTGTTATTATCTCTCTACAGTGATTAAATCAATTAAGTCAATTTTCAATTTTCTGACAAGATTCCTTTCTACCTTGCAGGAAACAAGTATTTGCTCTTTATATATAAAGTACTGGAGCCCATCACTACAGAGAACAAACAAACAAGCAAGGTTTGTATGGAAATATACTTCGTGTTTTCTTGTTTGGTATTGCTTAAATTAGCAAATATGCATAGCAAAATATATCTTTTTCTCTCACAGGTCCAATACTTGAAATAGAAAACATTTAGTTCTACCTTACCATCCTCTGTGGCAAAGAAAACAACTTTTGGTCTTTTTCTCGTTATTTTAATATGACATTACCAGCTAACATATTAAGTTTGAGTGTAATCTTGTATATTTAAAGCACAACTGCAAGCTGTTTAAGACATTAGCAGTAATTGTCAAAGGTTTGAAGCCTGTCTGGGGAGCAGAGGGAAGTTCACACAGGAATTTCATGCACTGCTGGAAATCCCTACCAGACTGTATTATTTGCTTCAGAAAGCAGCTAGAAGATGTGTCTTGTACTAGGAACTTTGCCACCTTCTTTTTCCAAATAGTCTTTTAGTTCTTAGGAAAGTCGACTGCAGTTCCTCTGTGAAAAATGGAGCACAGACAGTCTTTCAGCCTGTCTAGACATTCTGGATGCTGAGTGTTTAATGTCCTGGTATAACATAGCTGGACTGCAGCAGTGGAAAGTGATGAAGGCAGGAAAGACAATAGGCAGAAATTCTGGTTTAGCAGTCATAAATACACTACTGCTTTAGCTGCTCCATACTGGCAGCCTGCAAGAGGCTTGGGAACAATTGCCAAGATTATGTCAAGGAAGCTTTGTCCAGGCAAATCACAACTTCTTACCAAGAGGTATACTCTTTTTTGTGTACCTATTTTCTGCAAGAAATAGCTAGAAAGAACTGTTAGCTATCAAAAATCAACACTAAAAGTCACAGTCCAACAAGTCCACAGTGAGAAGCAGGAGCTGGTTTGTTATGTTTCCCTGTTAGCCATATTCCTATACGGATACTCTTCTTTCACATGCTCTTTTTTGTTTTGTTTTTTTTTTTTCCCTACTCAAACACAATTTTTAGGAACAATTCACCATGATCCAGAAAACTAGAAATAATGCACAGGAAAATGTATCTCAGGTGCAACCCAAAAAATGAGGAGCCTCAGTAACTGATCTCTGAAGTATTTAGGAGCTGCGCAAATGATTGATGTACAATATTTAAGTGTGTTAATTAGCTGAATGAAGAAGCATGAAATCACCTTTATGGCTCTGAGCGGCTGTAGAATTTGATTAAGTGGTTAACCCACTTGGTTCTCAGGTACAAATCAAGTACCAAGTTCCATGAGCCTTGTCACTAAGGAAGTTTTGAGCTATTGCAAAAATTGGAAGATATTTTAACTTATTCTGTTTCCCTGTAGATGAGTTGCATCACACCTGTAGACACCACTAAGATCTCCTGTATGAATGACTTCAGTCTTCAGTTGGAGTAGCAGTTACCACGAAGTGTATGCTTTCTGCCTCATTTTGTGTAACAAAGATCACTTAAACAATGTGAAACACAAAGTGTAGAATTGCTGGGACACAACTTAGGCACAGGGTTCAAAGCGGACTAAAACATGAGAAAATTGGAGATACCATGAGAATTCAAGGCCTACACAAGGTGCTTTATAATAACCATTTCCTCGAACTTTCATTTTGTCCTTCTGTTGTCACTAATTTCAGAAGGAAAAAGGCAGCGGATTTGCATTACATTAGGGCAGATGGGAGTCTCAAATTACAGATTTAATAAGAATTGTTTAAGGCTTCTTCCTACAAAGGGATTGTCACTCTCCAGTCCAGAACATCAGTGTAGCCACACCAGCTGGCTCACTACCTTCCTTGGAACTTTACCTTTCTGAATCATCTCAAGTAAAGCTCAGTACAGCCATGTAAATTCTGGTTCAGGTAAATAGCTTCACCTGAATTACAAAGCCAGCAGAACCAATTTCCTGGCATTTTCTGAAGTCCAAGTTGCATAGTGAGGTTTTAGATACAAGCCAACTTGCGCCAGGGAAGGTTCTGCATGTTTTGTTCTCTCATTACAGCGAAGATCACAATTCAGTGTTTTATAATTTGGAGTCATCTTTAGGAGTGTCACCTTCAGATAAAATGTTCTTATGTAGTTACTGTTGCAACTCAGTAATACCGCAGCAAAGTTTTCTCCAAACAGCATTGTGATTGAAAGAAAAAGAAATATGAGATACGAAAGAGAGACAAATAGAGGACTAGGACAGCAAGATTTATTTTTACATACTGTTCTTCCTTTCCATTCCCTTCAGCTTTCCTATTACCAGAGCTTACTAGTATTTTGGCCTATTACTCTTGAAGTACAATCAGTATCTAAGTATAGATGTAGATGTGAATCATTAGTACAGTACTCTGGCACCTATCAAGTTCTTGGATTTAGGATTTGGTACTGAGAGCAAGGCCACCTTCAGATCACTCAAGGAAGGGAAGTAAGTCTCCTGAAGACCATTAGAGCTCTTTTGCTCTAATTTGTGTCCTGCATGCAACTCCTTATTAAAATTTTTTCAGCAGATATTGTATTGAGCATTTTTGAATATTAAAAATCTGCACATCCTAAAGAAGATTATTCCCATGGATTCCTGCATATCATTCTATAAAATATCACTGGACAGTACCAGACAAGGGCTTTGCATAGGTAGAAATTTGAAAAGACTCGTTTCTTAGGATGAATAGAAATTTCAGGTCCAGAAGTCCTATGCAACACAAAGAATAATCATACAATGAAGTGTGATCTTGCATCATTTATACTAGAAGTAACAGCAAGACAGATACCTGCAAGTATTGAGGATAGAGTACTCCACAAATCCTTCTATTCTAAAATGTTTATCGCAATTCAATCATTTACTGTCAGTTGATGCTTTGGCAGCAGAACAAGTGCTTATCTAAATTTTTGACCTTTACTTATAGTTAGGACTTACTTCAGGGAGACAAATAACTCCCTGGTTTATACCTGCATCCACAGAGATGGTTTGCTGAGGACAAGAGCTGTCTGTTGGTTGAACTTTGGCAAAGTAGACCATGAAAACAGATTTTTGCTTCTGTTTTCCTGTCAAGAGAGTTGGTAGGAGTGAATGAACATAAAGAGACAACTGGCAGCAGAGAGGACAGACATAGCAAGCATGTAACACTTCTGGGGTGGGCACCCATGCAGTGGATGTGGACAGAGAAGTGAATAACTCCATCTGGAGTACTGCATCCAGGCCTGGGGCCCCCATCACAAGTAAGATGCTGAACTCTTGGGGTGAGTCCAGAAGAGAGCCAGGAAGATGATCAGAGGACTGGAGCACTTCTACAAAGGAAGGCTGGTCTTTTTTGGTCTGGAGAAGAGAAGGCTCAGAGGAGACCTCATTGCAGCCTTCTAGCACTTAAAAGGAGCTTATAAACAGGAGGGAGACCAACTTTTTATGCAGTCTGATGGTGATAGGACAGGGGTGAAAGTTTTTAAACTAAAAGAGGTGAGATTTATATTAGATATTAGGACAACATTTTTCACTCAGAGGATGGTGGAGCACTGGCACAGGCTGCCCAGAGAAACAGTGGGTGCCCCATCTCTGGAGGTGTTCAAGGCCAGGTTGGATGGGGCCCTGGGCAGCCTGATAGGGGGTTGGAACTAGATGATCTTGAAAGTCCCAACCCATGCCATTCTATGTTTCTATACGATTGAAAATCACTGTATGATGTAGACTTGAAGATATTAATACAAATAACAGTAGTCACTGGAATTTTTTAAGGTGTAGAAAACCAGAATAAAGAAGATAGACTAGAGAAGAAAGGGTCACTCATCTCAGTGATGCCCAGTGAAAAGACAAGAGAGAATGGGCACAAACTTAAAAAGGGGAAATCTTATTTGAGAATAAGACTTCACTGTGTGAGCAGTGGAACACTCAAACAGGTTGCCCAGAGAGGCTGTGAAGTCTCCAGTCTTGGAGATGTTCAAAACCTGACTGAACAATTCCCTGAGCAGCCTGCTGTAGGTGACTCTGCTCTGAGGACTTGGATTAGATGATCGCCAAAGGTCCTTTCCAACATCAACTAGTCAGTGACTCTGCAGCAATCTCTATTCAATTAAATGACACAGCATCAAACACAATCATCTCCTCTTAAGCCCAAGACTACAATCAAGTTCCTTCTCATCTCTCTGTTCCTATAGATCTGCAACTTTCAGACTGTCATTATAAGATGTAATGTTTCATTACTGTTCTCACAGTAAGGACAGTCTTAAATCAATTCCCTTTCCAGGCTAGTTTTAAGTGTAGCCTGAACAAATGTAACAGACAGACCTTGGAACACTCCTAAATTGAGAACGGCAAATTAATTGAAGATGTTACTGTTTCAGTAGAAAATTTCTGATAGTTTTAATTTGGTAACAAGGCCAGGAAAAATTAGGAAACCCTGTTGGTTAATCAGCATGGAATCAGTAACATTATTTGTCTACATCCTGTACACTAGGAAATATTAAGAGAACTTCTCCCAGACAGGTAGATATTATTAAATAATGGCTATTACTGAGCTGTAGAACACAACACTAATTTGTTGCCTTTCCTGACACAGAAACTTAACAAGACATGTGGCTGGATTATAAGAAAGAAACTTGTGTATCATTTTTAATTCAGTTTTGAGCTAATTTGCTGGCAGGAAGAAAGAACTATCATTTCATGAATAAAAATTGCAATCTGAAGAGTTAGTTAAATGGTAGTTACCACATGTGATAGTTACTGGTTTGGACAAAGATGATATAAACAAATTGTCCTTTAATGACACATAGATTACAATATAGCAAAAGCAATACTGTTACATTAGGAAAATGCAAAGGAATTTGTGTAAGATAACAATAAAAGAGTGATATTAAAAGAAACAGAACAGAGAAGCTGATGAGAAAAGATAGTATTGAACTTTTTAAAAAAGGCATTAGCAAGAGGAACTCTTTTTTTAAATGATTGTCTCTGAACTTTTCTTTCTTCCTTGATATCAGAAAGACATAACATTTCTGTTTCCCTCTCACCCAACAAGGAAGTAGTCATAAGTAATATTTGAAAGCATTTTTTCCTAATTAGCGATAACTAAGCTCAGCTATCTCCCATCTTGGATATGGAGTTTTTCCAGCCTTCCAAATATCTAATTAATTTTTTACTGTGTATCATGCAGCAGTATGCTAAGCTATCCCTTTACTGTAACCATTCCCAGTTTTAGTTATGTCAGAGTTATACTAACATCCAAATAATTTCAATGTAAAGCTGCTATCAGCAAGAGCCCTTACTTCCAGAAATGTCAAAGCCCGAGCAATTTACAAGTAAACTGGAGAAATTCACCCGGATCAGAAGATCTTGGGCTCACAGGAAAAGGCTCCCACCAAGAAGGGATCTCCAGAAAGAGATCCAAGAGATCCTTCCTTAGGGCCAGTCAGCCCTTAAATGAGGCCTAAGAGGGGTGGAGCCTGGCTCCACCCCTTCTGGTTGCACAGGTGAATTGCCTTCACCTGTGCTCCTAGGGCTGACTGGGTCTTTCCTCCAGGTACTCAATCAGTGGTTCAGGCCATGACTCAGCAGTTTCCATACACCTGATAAGAACAATGACACAGTCCTTAATACTGATTTTGTTGTTATTATTTTAAGATGCATGAGAAGCTTTATTTGAGATTTAAGTAGAGTATTAATCAAGTTTTAAAGCTTTGGCCTCCTGAGTCAGAGTTGTTGAAGGTGCTCGCAACACTTCATGGATTCAGTTGAAGTAGAAGGTTTTAGTCAGCTATAATCATTCCTCCTTTCCCTGTGTTGCCTTTATTAGCAGAGTCTCACACGGTATACTAGTTATCTTCAGTGAGGATAAATGTCTAGCTCCTAATTCAAAGAGAATTGATACATTTATTTTAGTGTTAATTATAAAGTGATTACTTAGGTATCATTCAATCATCACACAATTAAATTCTTCAACAAAGAGGCCGAGTGACTAGTAGATGCTTAACAGGGGTGGGTGCTTCCCATACCACATGTTTTTTTACTGTTGTCCATCTGCTGATTTTAGAAGCCTCATCACAGTAAAGAGATAACAACAAACAACAGTTTAGTGTTATATAACAATAAGTAAAAATACACTCTAGGTAACCCATAAAGTTGGTGCTTTAGGAGTTTGTACAAAATTGGTGTTTCTATAGGTATACTTCTACCTGATGCGCTGTTAGCAGCAGTGAAACACTGGCTTTAGATAGCTTAGGTTTGAATAGGCAGATGAGAGGGTGAATACCTTAAGATGTCAGGAAATTTTTGAGGAAGGGGATGCACAGAAAGCTATATTTAAGTTGTAGAAGTCCCTTCATTGGAAGTGTTCAATATTGGGTTGGACAGGGCCTTGATCAGATGAAAGATGTCTCTGCTCATGGCAGGGGAGTTGGACTAGATGATCTTTAAGGTCTCTTCCAACTCAAACCATTCTATGATTCTATGATATATTTCATTTATTCATCCATCTTTTGGTTATTCCTCATTAACAGGAAGAGAAAGAAATGCTAGTCAGAGCATATTTTATTTTCATCTCAGTTGCAAATTCACTGTACAACAACCCCACAGCATTCCACATTGTTGTCAGCACTGATAGAGTGGCACCATGTAAATTACAATGTTTTCTAGCACAGTTGTGGTTAGAGTGATTTGCAAATGCAATAAGCTGAAATCTTCCTCCTTTGTGTGCTGTAGCCGCAGCTAGGATGACATTGAGGAAGTCCTGCAGGCAATACCTGGGTGTGGGGAGTGGTGGTACATTTGCCTACAGTGTAAACATTGCAGTAAATTTGCGGCCTTTTTACAAGTAAGAAATCTGAGGCACAGGAAAAGATCAGGAGCAGTCAGCCAACAGCTCTGAACAGAGCTGCAGCTGTAGACAATCAGAGATAAGTAGTAGTGAGTCACTGTGTGGGATGTTAGTGGGAGATCTGGAGACTCCCTGGAGTCCCATAAGACTTGGCTCTTCTGTGATGCACCTTTGCACTTTTTGCATTACCCTCTGCACCTGCATTAAATAGATGCCTTTAAATAATAGCATTTTCTACTGAATCAGTGTCCCATTCAGTGCTCAAGGATTGCCTCACCACTTGATTATGTGTTTAAGGAAAGTATTTTTTTTCATAGGATGCATTAAGAACAGCCCTTGGACTTGATGAGGAAGGTAATAGTAAGGTAGTTAAAGACCAAAGTTAGTTTTGGAGGGTTAATGACTGGTGTCTGGGTGGGAGCGGGAAGCTTTTTCTCTCGGCTATGTATTTTCTAGCTGAGAAACTTTTAAAAACCAGATGATGAAAATTGCTACTAAGTAGAAACTCTTAATTTCCTAGTGGTGAGTCTTTGGAAACAAAATGTGACTTTCCAAATCTCTGATAAGTTACACACTCAAAGGAAAGTGACATTTATTATCTTCCAAGGAAACATAAAATGCATCTAAAAGTACACAGTATAGAATTTTAGGGAGAGCTGATCCAACATCCATTCTCCTTAAGAGTTGTGACTGTGACAAGTCATATTCCCTTCCTCAGTGAATTTTTCTTGCTGCAAAGTGGAAATAACAATTTCTAAACATAGTGTTTGTCTGTACGCAGAAGGTGCAATGACTGCCAACGCAGGCTGTGCTGTACTTCAACTTGAAAGTTAGAAATAGCTCCTTGTAAAGATCTTAATTTTGCAACTGACCTGTGTATATAGTTTCAGGGAAGTGGAACAGAAAATATGTAGGTATAAATAAGTAATTTAGCAGTCTGTGACACTTAAAGGATGCCATTAGTTATGTTCCATGCATGACAGCTTTTTCAGGTGACTGAATGTCCAGCTGAAGTGAGGTAAATAGCCATAGAATCCATTCACTGAAGATAGAAACAGCACCATTAATGTTTTTTTCAATTACAGCAGAAGATGGAAGATGCTGTGATTTCAAAATCATGGAAATAGCTTTTCTCACTGCTTGTAAGGATAGAAGAAAACTGAATCTTTGTACCCCTCGCTTTCCTATTCCTATCCCTTTGTGTCAGGATGGAGTTGCCTCCCTCAGGTGATAAATGTTGGTTATATTTGGGTGAGAAAGGATTGACCCAGCAAGTCATATCTAGCATCAGTGTCATTTTGGTTTTTTTTGGGGGATGGCTGAACTTTTTCTACTTTGCCTGTAAATTTTGGTACCTAAGTCACTCAGTTGTGGCATCTAGTGCCAAACCTGCACTAGAGCTGGGTGTAAGTGCAACAGGAGAGTTTCCCTAAGAAAAGCCTCCTGCCTTGGGGCTCAGCTTCAGGCACTTCAGTTACAGAAGGCTGGGGTGGGACGTGGGCTGAGAGGGGAGAAGCACCCACAGAGCAAGGGGAAATAGTTCCCTGAGGTGAGGCAGAGATTGCATAGAAATGGCAAGAGCTGGAGTCAGTTTGAGTTGGGTTGTGCAGAGAGGGGCATGGCTGAGCCTGTTGGGCTCGAAGGTCTGATGCTTGGCTCTGAGTCCCCATAGCTCTGGAAATTTGGGGAAGAAAGAGCACCTGCCCAAACAAATTGTGATTTATTTATTTAGTAGGGAGAAGCTGCAGAGGCAATGAGGGGCAGTAATGGGAGAGCTTGTCGGGACTCCTCCTGATCTCTGGATTTTGAGATATTTCACTTTGATTTTGTTTGGTATTCTCCAAGCTTGACAATGTTGGCTGTGTTTTGGTGTTGCCTGCAGGTGTCTGTCTCTGAGTGCTGTTGCTGAGCTTAGGGAGGTTGACTTCTCTGGCACCTTGGAGTAAATTGAAAGGAGGCTTCCTTCTGCTATTTTCTTCAGAAGATGCATCAATCCATACTGTCCTTAATCCTTTGAGTTCTACAGATTATGATGTTTAAACTCTTCAAGTATTGCACAAACAATTGTCAAGGATGTAGAAGTACTGCTTTGAAAGGGGATTGTTATATTGGTCTGACACCTGCAAAAGCTTCTGAGGCAGGAAGAAACCTTGCTGCAGTGTGGTATGATAGAGCACTGAGTGTCTAAAAGCTGGTCTCTGCATCTTCAGGGCTTAGGCCCCGGCACAGCATCATTGCTTTAAATTCTGCTGCAGCAGGAGACTGAGTTGATTTATCTCCACGCTGAGCACTTAGAGCTCTTGCTGTTTCCAGCTCCTTGCAGAGATGGAAGGTGAAAAGGAGGAAGCAAAGAAGGTGCTGGGAGATGTGGTGGGGAGCTGGGCGAAGGTCCTGCTGGCCTCTTGGCATCTGGGAACTGACCACTGAAATTTACACCTAAACATTAATGTCATTAGTTCTGAACTATGCTAGAACTTTATTCTGGTGTCATCACTTTGTGAGGTGAATTTTTGGAACAAATACAAAATATTTGATTCTTAATATTCTGTGATGAAGTATTCTAGTTTTTATGGTATTCTATGATAAATTCACAAGCTTAGTCTATTAGAATCATGTAACTCAGCTTTTTTTTTTTTGGCATATCTTATGGTTTGTTGCACATTAATACAATCTACTTAAGTGTATAATTCAGTAATAATCTCAAATTACTCTTTGGCTAAACAAGAGGGAATCTAATAAAACTATAGAGAGTTTTGATATGACTAATACTTATTTAGTTGCCATTGTAACTGCTTTTTACGCTTCTTAGGAATAAGTGCTCCATACTTAACGTAAGTATAATTTTGCTCATTCTGCAAGACCGCAGGTTTTTGGTCAGTGGTAGCATTACCTTGAAATGGGATGAAGGTCTCATTTTGCTCAAATGTGCTGTGTGTGGTTTTTTTTTTTTTTTTTTTCTGCAAATTCCATGGAACACATCTCCTCGCATCCCTAGTCTACTGCCAAGGTGATGCAAGGCAGCTCTGGGTTCTTACATAAATGTTATGTCTTGTGAAATATTCTAATACTTTTTTGTTCTCTTTCTTTAATTAACTTCTCTTGTACCAGAAGCTATTTGTTGCACTGAAATATATGGGAATGTGCTAGGCTGGCACTTCTGAATTATTGCTCTCGCCTCACAATCTATTTTTCACAAAGTGCACTATTCAAATTTGCTTTCCAGCATTAGATGAGAGATCATTAACCTGCCCTATTGAAAGCAGGCATACCAGTACAGAGAGCAGGAGTTCACGAGAGCTGCACTGCTAGTAACAGGATGGAAAATAACTTAGAACTCAGTCACAGTGTTACTACAGGGGCTGTGTAAAACAACAACGAACAGGGAGGAACCAATGCATAACGAGGCCGTTTTCCGAGGCAGAGATGGAGCCTCGAGTGTAGGCATGCTAGGCTCTGTGCCTAGCAGTGGTACTGGGAGCTGTGGGCCAAGGCAATGGGTGTGCTGGGGAGTTTGTGCCTTTAACAGCTTATAAGGGATAAACAAACGCTACATTCCTATACAGCTTGGTGCTGGCAGTAAGGAAAGATGGATGCTTGGCCGCTTAGGTAACACACAGCTGAACTGGAGGGGAGAAGAGGCAGTGCAGCTTGCAGATCCAGTCTCGAACTGGAAGCCGTGAAGTGACTGGGCCAGCAGCACCTGGGCTCCCGATGCCGAGCTCCCAGAACGGTGTGCCCCGGCTCAAGCCGGCTGTCCGGGCCCCCAGCACTGCCCCTCCGTAGGACACAGCGCAGCCCGGAGCCAGGCACGGGCAAAGCCTGAGGCAGGGGCCGTGCCCGCCGTCCCGCTGCAGGACCGGGCGCCGGGCGCGTGTCGGCGCACGGCGGACCCACGCTCTTCCCCGGGGACGGGCACCGCGGCGGCGCCGAGTCCCCGCTCCTCGACTCGGGGGCACGGCGCGAGACCCGCGGCAGGAGGGACGGCCGCCTCGAAGCGCACCGCGCCGCCCGGCCTCGCCCCTCTCCCCGCCGGGCAGGTGACGGCCGCGCCGGGCGCGAAGCTCCCCTCGGCGTCCCCCCGGCATCCGGGAGCCCCGACGGGGCCGGGCGCGGCGGCCGAGCGCTGCCGGACTCTTTGCCGCGCGGCGGCCGCTCGCCCCCTCCCCGCGCGCTGCCTGGCGGAGGGAGACGGCGCGTGGCGCCGGTCGCCATGGCAGTGGGCTGCGTGGGCGGAGTGGTCGGGGCCGCAGCGCGGCGGTGAGCGAGCGCGGGAGGGAGGGAGCGCGCGCCCCCGGCCCTCCCCCGCCCCGCGGTGTTTGCGTCGCGCTGCAGCGGCGGAGCGGCCCCCGGCGCGGCCCGGCCGAGGGGCGCGGACCCACCGCGCTGAGGGAAGAGCCCCGCGCTGCCCCCGCCGCGCGCCATGGGCGGCCCGTAGGGCAGCGGAGCGGGCTCGGCGGCGGCGCTGCGCGGCGGCCATGGCGGTGGCGGTGGAGACGCGGCCGGAGCTGGTGGGGAAGCGGTTCCTGTGCGTCGGCGGCGGCGGCGAGGAGCCGGCGGAGAGCGGGCGCTGGCGGGCCGGGGTGATCCGCGCCGTCTCGCAGCGGGACTCGCACAGCCCCGACCTGGCGGTAAGCGGGGCCGCGGGGCCGAGGCGGGGGGCGGCCCGGCCGGGCCCGGCGTGACACAGCCCCGCGGCGGGAGGGCGGGCGGCGCCGGGCTCCGCGGGGCGCTCGGGGGCCGGGGCCGAGCGCGGAGAGCTCCGTGCGGGGCCCGGCCGGGCCGAGGGGACGGAGCGGCGAGAGGGGCCGCGGGAATGTCATTGTTTCCGCTCCTTTTACGTCCGCTGTCACCGTGCGCTCGGGGCTGCGGGAACGGGCGCCGGGGGCCGAGCCGCGGCGGGGGGCACGGCCGCCTTTCCCCGGGGGGCGGTCGCGGAACGCGCGGTCGGTGACGCGGAGCCGTGCCGTGCAGTGCGGGCTGCGGTGCCGTCTCGTTCCCCGCTTTTGTGTCGCTCGGCGCTTCTGGAAGCGCGGTTGCACGCACCGCGGCGATGTGCGGCGGCGGCGGTCCGTGGGCTGCGGGCGGGATCGCGGCGCTGCTGTGGGCCGGCGGGAGAATCGCCCCGCGGGGTCGGGGCCGCCGCCACCGCTCCGTGTGCCGCGCAGGGCTCGCAGCGCACCGGGGAGCTCCGGCTTCCACACGGCCCAGGCTTCGGGCTTTGTTTGGAACCCAGAATGCGTGCTGCACCTGAAATGCTGCTGCTTTATTGGACCCTATTGTGGGTTTGTTGTTTGCCCGCTCTCCAGATAGAACTCGCGTTGCCCGTGGCCATCTGCATGCAGCGCCCCGTGTTCTCAGCTTTGGCTCTGCGAACATGGCCTGCAATACTTTCTTTGTAGAGCCTCCTCTGGTGTTGTTCTCAGAGGGCAGGATTCCCCACGGCCCGTATACGATTATGGAAGTGCTGTATAGCGAGCAGGGAGGTATTTGCTGGTATTTGTAAGGTAGAGCTGTAATTTGTGGACTCTGTGGATAGAGGTTCTATAAGGAGTGCTGAAGCGAAGGGCACTCAACCAGATCATTTCAAGATCGTGCCTCCAACTCAGCAGGTACTGCACGCTGCCCACTGTACATGTCTGCTGCTCTCGCAGACTTTGGCAGCCCAGTGTTCTCCTCCAGCGCTCTTCCCTTACAGGCTGGTGCTGGGCTTCTGGAGCATTGCAGGGCACAGTGCGCAGTTGTCTTGTTGCCTGTTCTCTGTCTCCAAAGCAGGAGCAGGTACAAATCACAAAGGGAGCGGGTGGAGGAAGCTGTAGTGAGGTTTCTGTTAACAACAGGTAGTTTCCTGGGTTAGGCTGTTCTTCTGCATTGTAGTTAGCCTCTCGCTAGCTGATATTTGCCACTATGAGCATCCTCTTCCCCTACCCCCCTGGGAAGAACAGTGGCATTTTTCTGTCGGGCCTGGTTCCATGTGTACCGTCTGTGAGTGCTGCTCCGAGCCATGCATGGCTTCTGTTTTTAGGTGGCCATCCCTGTGAGCAGCTCCAGACCCTTCTGCTGCTCTTCTCTGAAGCAAAGTGGTAATTCCTGCTGGCAGTTTCACTGCAGCCCGGGGGGTGCAGCATGAAGATGCTGAAATGGACTTTTAATCAGTGTACCTGTAGGTTCCCGGCCCCTCTGAGCTGGATGGCCTTGGCGGAATTACAGACAGTGCCCAGCTCCGCGAGAAGGTGGGCATTTCCAAGGTGGTTCCAAAGCGTCTGGCACTGAATTACCTCTTCATTCTGGCTTAATGAGTGCTGCTTCTTCGTTAGTGCTGTGCGGAGATGGCGAGGTGATGGGGAACAGCGCGGTGGGTGGTGCATGAAGGTGAGTTTGGAGTGAGAGGAAGAGCTGAGAGCTAACAAAAGCACAGGGGTAGGTGTCAGTATTTCAAAATGGGCGTGTGTGGACCAACAGTTCTGTAAATGTGAAGAGTTTTAGGGATGCATGGGCAAGCTTGGAGGCAAGTGAGGTACCTAATAATGGTAAACAGCCACTGGGCTTTGTAGGAGCACGTCTGTAGGAAACCAAGCTTTGCTGGTTGTGCTGGAGCAACCCGTTACAGCTGGAGCTCCAGATCTGAATTCTGGACCACCCGCTTTGCTGGGGAGCAGGCACGTGGAGACTCCAGTTATGATACACTAAGTTTCAGGGTTGTATTTTGATAAATAAATACTTGAATATTTTCATAGTTGAAATTACTGTCCTGGTAGGAAGATGAAGAGAAGTCAGTTACGTGGTTTTTTTTCTTCCTAAGATGTCTTTCCTATTCCCCAAAAGTATGTTAAATAGTTGTTCCCTTGCAATGCAGCTAATATGTAGTCTTTGGCTTTAAAAAAAAAAAAAAAAAAAAAAAAGACATTTTACAAAGACAGAAAAATGCCAGTGTGTCTCTTCCGTTGTTTTATGGAAATGTTGCCTTCATCAGTTTACCCATTGGGCACTCCTAAAGTGAATGTGGTGCACACTGGCTGTGTGCTCTAGGTTCTCTTGGTGATGAGTACTCTTGCTGTTGAATGCTGGGATCCTTCTTGCCTGCATTTGGAACCCACACCTCTTTCTTAGTCATCCTGCAATATTTACAGATCTTTAAAAAAAATACTGGCTATGCAGGTGCAATATACATAATTTAACCTGGTAGTTTTCTTGATGATTTTCATGGTCTGAATCACATTGTGATAGCTAGACATCTTGGTCTTTCATTCTTGAATGTTCCTGGTGCATGAAGAGTATTTATTTAAAAACAAACAAACAAAAAACCACAAGCAAATAAAGGTTTATATAAATGCGTATCTTTATATGTGTATATACGCATTTCAGTAGCTACTGACAGAATTTGTGGTGCTTTTCTGCTTAAGTAACAGTGAGTGTTATTGGAGGTAGCTGAGAATTGTATTTCTCCTTACTGCTTACTGCCTGGAAAAGTCTGTGCACTGCTCTGATGGCAGCGATAAGTCAGAGCAAAGAAAGAACAGGCCAGGAGGAAGGAGGCGGGGCGAAGCCATATGATCCCCTGGTCTCTGCTGTCCTGTAGGAGCTGCTTTCTAGGGCACAGGTTGGAAAATGCCTATTGTGTCACTTCTGCCAGGATTTGACGTGGTCATGGCAGAGATGATTTCCAACATTGCATTTAAAAAGTGTTAGTTCGGAGGAGTATGTGTGTATATATATTTACATTTTAAATCGGTTTAATTATTTTACTTACTGGATCTACTTCAGAGTTCTGTGACTGTTCATGCTTTGCAGTTGTATATTGAATATACTCACGTATCCAGCTGTCTGCTCTCTATATGAGTGAATGGAGATAGACTTCTAAACATATGATATGCCACCCTTTATAAAAATATGATGATGTAATTTGTAATCCCATATGCTTTTATTAATGTCAGTTCTGCTACCATGGCATCTACACATTGGAAGACAAAATCAAAAATTGAGTACTTCGGGCATCCTCACTGTCTTCTGACGGAGGTACCATATGACAATGTATTGTAGCTGTAGGTCATCATGGGTCGGGTATATTGTGTGTACATCCTTCGTAAAACTCTAACCTTTAGGGCTTGGAGCAGGTGCCTGCTTATTATTTACAGGGCAATTTATATGCGACTGTGGGGGAAATGCATGAATAATTTTACTAAACCGTGCTTTTGTAGTATCTCATCTTTGGTAATTTGCTAACAAGGAATTGTTAATTCAGTCTGTCTACTGAAGCCATCTGTGGACTGTGTCCTTTACCTGAATGTGCCCTCACAACAAACTGTTATGAAAACATCAGTACTGAACTGCAGATAACAAGAAAATAATCTGAGATAATTCTGGATAATCCGAATATAAAAGAAGATGTTTTCGAGATGTATTGCATATACTGAGAGTTTCCTACCAAAAGAGTAAGTTAAATTTGCCTTCCCTGTGTATGGAGCTGTTTTGGGGGCCCATAGTTCAATCTGAAGCTTGATGATTGCAGTATGGCTTTGTCACGCAGTCACGGAGCTGCGCTTCTGTATGTTATGCTTCTTTTCTGCCATACGTTGAGTTTAGTGCAGTGTTTTGCATTTTCTCTGTTTTCCTTTCCCTAAGCTACTATTTAAGGAGAAACTGAATGTATTATTATTTTTTTTAATGCATTTGAGCTATTCTATTTAAAGATGAAATGTTTTTCTTATGCCCTATTTTGGAATTCATTCTTTATTTCAGAATTGTATGCTTAGCAGCTTTTACTTGTTAACCTTGTAATATACTGAAGGATGAGGAAACATCTTCAATAAAAGTATCTTACAAAGTAAATAAAGAAATATGCTTTAATGTATAATTGTGCATAGCTCGGTGATGGTTAGGGGGATTTAAAAATACTGCATATTTCTCTGCTAGCATCTGGGGTAAAGATGAAGAGCAAGTTGTTGGTGAGGAGCCTGTCATGTTATTTACTCCAGCTCTGGGGGATGATGCTAAAAACATGCCAGAGTTCATCACATCACTGCTGCCTCTGGATCCAGACAAGGAATATTGTTGCAGGATGCGTTTTGCGTGAGTTCTGAATTTGGTTTGGAATGAGAGGGAGGAAAAAAAGTAACAGTAGAGATTCAGATGATTTTCAGTTGTTTCTACTGTTCCGGATGAGTCCTGAAGCCAATCAGAGCCTTGCGCGTTATGGTGCATATCGCCTGGGCAATCTTTTCTTGGCTCAGAAGTAAAGAAAACTTCCTATTTCCTCTCCGTGTTTCCAGTAAGATTGAGTTTGTCATCCTGTGTCTGTGAATGTCACCTCATCTGTCTTCCAGAGTTAGTGCAGTTGGTATCCAGTTCCCTAGTAACCTCACAAAAAGATCAAATACGGGAGTACTTCTGTGAAGCCAGCTGCGGGGCTTGGCGCTTTGTGCTCTCTGTGCCTCTCCTGCTCTTTGCTTTTGTACTCATCGACATTGGAATGTGGAAATCAACAGATAAATAAACCGGCGCTGATAGATTTTGAGGGTTTCTTTGAATGTCACGATTGCAAACAGAATTTAGGTGCCCTAATCTAGGGAACAGGTTAATTAATTGGTTTGATTATTAATTTCGTTTCTCAGTAAGTGGTGATGAATGAGATACGGAGAAAGGAGAGTTTGATCCTATGCTTAAATCTTTCAGGAGGCATTCAGAGAGATGCATTGGGTATTTTGTTCATCCAGAAAGCATTCATCTTACAAGTAACGTATTATTCCACATTCACATTACAGATTTTTCTAATTCCAGAACTTCACGGGAGCCTTTGGATGTCGCTTAGAAGGCTGATGCACAGCCAGCCATCTTAGGGTTTTTACAAGTGAGTAGTCACTCTGTAAGGAGCCATTCATTCTCTGCAGATGCCAAGATCTCAAAACCTACTAGAGAGCGGCAGGACTTTGATGGCAAATTAAGTGATGGGAAAGTGATTCTTCTAAAATTTGTGCAAAAGTAAGTTCAGCTGCTTTGCGATGCTACTGTTGGTGAGCTGCGGAGATGCTTACTTCCCCCAGCGATCCTGAAACTCTGCTGGGATCAGACTTGAGCTTCCGTTTCAGTAGGACTTCTGCTGCTTCTGGAAGAAGGTCAGTGTTGATCATCTAAGAAGTTTGCCTGAAGCTGATAGCAAGGAGGCTGTCTTGGAAGAGACAAACTGCCATAATGTGATTTTTACTGTCCGGTTTCATGCTATGGGCACTGATATCTGCTTCTTCTGCAGCAGTGATTTTCACCCTAGCTTTCCAGGGTAGGGGCTAAGGTGTGCTCTGCATGGACATGTGCGATCCGTCTGTTCCTTCTGAAGGTTACTGTGTTCGTGGCTGAACAAAAGCCACATTGCTTTATCATATTGACTTATTCAGAAAGTTGCTGCCATTAATTGGTGTGTTATTCTCATTTACCATTTATTTTCACTTCATACAATGGAATGAGAGCCAGGGAGCAAGAAGAACCTCAGAGATCTTGCTGTGTTTTGCTTTATGGCCTTATTTGGAGTATATACATATATATGTGTATATATGTGTGTGTGTGTGTGTGTGTGTGTGTGTGTATGTATATCTCTTACTACTTTTCAGAATTAAGTGGAGTGGAGGAATCTGGCTACTTATTAGGGAGCTGCCTCTGTGCATATAGAAACTGATGTTGGTCTGTATGGAGCTTCCTGGACACAAGAGCTGCAGAGTAAATATTAAGGCTTCTAACTCTACCATGGCAACATTTTTAGGCATTTTGGAGACTGTGGTTCCACAGACATTTCTCTTGGTGGCACTGCTGGCTTAATTTTTAACCCTGAACAGTTTCCTGGTCGGTTTGCCATATGGCATGCCAGGCAGTTGTGCTGAGGCTGAGGAGGTGGTATGGGATCACCTGGAGGCAAAAGGCTGAGGGAAGGTGCAGCTGAAGCTGGCCCTGTTTCCAAGAGAAGTGTCCCTGGGCCCATGGCCTAATGAGATGGTTGAAAGCTAGCTTAAATACCTTTGTGAGCATTGCAGGTAGCTACTAGATGCCCTAACCTGCTCAGCTCTCATGCAGGGGTCTTGTGCTGTAGATAGATCAATGATATTTATTTGTACTGAATAAATAATTATTTCACTTGAATAAGTAAATACATGTTCAAAGTAACCTGTACCACGATCATCCACTGTTTATTGATGCTATGCTTATTTGCAAAGGCAAGTTATGGAAAAAGAGATATGAAATACAGTACTTAGAAGGGAAACATAAGCCATCTGTATGTTAAAATGCATGCACCTCTGATGCCTCAGTTACAACGCTGCATATAACATTTCTGCGTAAATGTGATCTTTGTGCATGTTCCGATCAGCACTGTATTTGACATAGACTTTGCAATGAGTGCAGTTAGGCTTTGCTGCCAGTGATGTTGCTCTGTGTGACAGCACGGGTAGACACTGCTGGCCTAGGAGTTCGTCTGGGTCACCGGATTTCTCTTTCTTGGTGACCAATCAAGGCTGTTTAATAAAATGATCCTTTAAAATCCAGAGTTGTGCTGTGAAAGAGAGGCAGCTTGCTGAGTTGTTGCCAGGTGGCCCAAGTCAATCCTGCACGTCTGGTGAGGAAGGAAGAGAAAGCTGTATGTTGGAGGAACATTGGCAACAGGGGGTTTACTTTGAAACAGTCCTCCAACGTATTTCCTTCCTTCTTGTTGTTCTTGGCTTCTCCTCTTTCCTGAAATACAGAACTTAAACTTACTACACTTCACAAATAAACAAAACAACCCCAGCTCTGCTATCAAACAGACAAATGAATCGGCACAACCTTAGGAAATGCATAATGCTAAACTGCTTAGTTCCTCTAGAAAGTTTTGTGGAGTTCTTTGGTGGAGTTAGTCATCAATCTGTAATTCATTCTGAAGCAGAGCTGGAAGTTTTTCATTGGGCAGCCTTGGTCAGCCTTGGCAGCTCGATTATCAGAGGCAGGAGGGAGTGGATGCCTGGAGCGCATGGTTTGTGGGGAAGAGCTTTGTGTCTGCTGGGCTTTGGGCTCACAGTGATCTGCGAAGAATTAGAAGCTAACAGTGTGCTAATATTTCAGTCATACAGAAGCTGATGTGTTTGAAGACTGATTTAGAACCACATCGCGGGATCCTACGGACTGCCGCTGTGACACTTAGCTCTTCTGTCTCTACAATTCTGTTATGTCCTTACTGTTCTAGTTGTAGCGACTGGCAGCTTCATCCAGCAGGGTCTTTGGGTTTTATAGCCCTTGCTGGATTTTTCCTAAATGAGTTTGTAGGAATCCTTTTTTCAATCTCGGTGAACTTTTCAACATCCTGTGACAAAGCTGGGTCAGGCTTTAACTGTGCTTTGTTTGCAGTATCACTTGCTGCTGTTTCAGACATGTTCTGGTTCCTGCGTTGGGTGTACAAGTGAACAGTCATCCCTTATTTGCCATTTGCACGCTGCAGATGATTCTCTTAGCTCTGCTCTGCTCTTCCATACTTTCTTCCTGGCACATGTCAGCGTAGCAGCTTTCCTTTGCTATTTCTTAACTCAGGAAACTTGGAGATATCCGTTCAGGCTGTCAGTCCCTACCAGCCCTCGGTGCCTGCTTGAACCAGATTATTCCAAAGTGCAGAGTTTGTTTGCATACCTTAAATGGCTGTCTGCAGTGAGACGTGCAACTTGGCGTTATTTCCTCCCTTCAGGTTCTTTGGAATAGATTTAATTTCATACTGTCAAGTTGAATTTAAATGTTTTCAGGAAATAAAGTAACATTTAAATTGAGTTTTAAATCATAAACATTTTCTCCCCTGTAGTATATTGATGAATTTTACTTCAGTTAAGGCAACCAAGTTGTTGTGCTTTCATTTATATTGTAGTATACCAAGTATTGGTCAAACCTTGATGATGGTTATCTATTGAATAACAGTTCAGCAGTGAGTAAAGATTAAAAAATTTGAGAGGAAGGATAATGAAATATTTGTGGTTTGCTAACTGTTAATCTGGGTGGTCTATCCTAAATATATCTGATCCTCTTGTATACTGTCATATTTTAATGTTTGTATATGGGTCAGAATGTGATGTGAATATTTTTAGACAATGTTGTGACCATTTCTCGATGTGGTGGTTAACTTTTCCATGTAATAGGTTACTTATCAACTTCTGCATGATTTCTTTAAAAAGATAGTCAATTTTTTCTCATTGAAAGAAATTTCAGTATCTTTGCATGAATAGGAAATGGTTCACGTTCTTTTCCGCTTCATACTATATTTTTCCTTCAGATATGTGTACGCTATATTAATCTGTTCCTTTTGTTTCCTATACATTTTTACAAAATTTCATCCCCAGACCCCAAACTTGGTGGTTTATAACATGAAAAATCTGGTTCTATGTTGAATTACTTCTTGGGTAACTTACTTTCTAACTTCATCAGGTGGCTGGTTTGCTCTTTCTAAGCTGATTTTAGTACTTTAATAAAACATGGTGCAGATTCTTGTATTCTAACATGGAAAGATTTGCCTTTCAGTTGACAATTGGAAAAATGGCTTACTGACACTTAACTTTTTTGAGCTCTGTAGTAATGTCTTGTCCCAGTGAAACAAGTGTGTATCTGTGTATGTTTTGGCATGTTTTTTTTGGTCAAAATTCTTTTGTCACTGAATGGCTTTTGTGTTACCAAAGTTGTTTTTTAAATGTTTTTGCCTTCAGATGCATTTGAGTGTGGCTCACATCTCGATAACATGGCAGCACAGCTCACCAACTGGTTACAAATGTGGTATATAGAATAGAAGCTGAGCCCATATGTTACTTTTCTGATAAAATAATGAGCAGTAAAAAGCTAAGTACAGTGGTTTGTATCAGAACGTAATGGAACTGTGCAGCTGTTGCTGTTAATTTGGATGTAGTTGATATCTCTAGAGAGTTCTTAGGTTGCTTGGTTGAGGGAAAAGGACAGCATTCCATGGCGTTTTTTTGAAGTTGTGGTTCACGTTAAAGCAGTCTGGCTGTTCCCAGGTGCCTTGAACTCATGAGTTCAGGAATGTTCACTGATATATTTGCAAAAGTTTGATACTTGAATGGAAATAAGCATGGGTTCTATCTCTGTGTTCTTCCTTCTGTTCTTACAGGAGACGTCTGCCTTGGTGAGGAGCTCAGCATGCCTGCTCTTAAGAAATGTGCCTTCAGCTCAGCAGAGGGCAATGCAGAGAGGTGCAGAATGGGCCTGAAGGGTTTAAAGACGGAGTTGGGCAGCATTTGGAGAAATGGAGAAGAAAAAATTTAAATTATTTTTGCTGAGAACCTTTTGGTAGAGATATTGGCTACTCCTGCGGTAGATGTGGACTACCTACAGGCAGTGGAGGTGCTGCTCTGTGTGTGTCTGTCCTCATGCAGCTAACTCTGAGTTTGTGCTTCTTGCTGACTTCCCTCGCAGCTGATTTTTAACTAAGGCTACAATTGAATTGTGTTAGTTGTGAGATCTCCAACAGGCAGGTAGCCTTGATGAGGATTAGTTTATCAGATGTCTGGTAAAGTGCAAACTGACTGCAGCTTTATCCACCCTCTGGCTATTCGGAATCTCTAGAGTGTGAGCTTATTGTCTGAACCCATAGACCAACAGAATTAACCTTTTCTTTCAGTGCAAAGGGCGTTTTTTTTCGCCGACCTTAGAAGACAACAATGCCTAACTTAAATATGCAAGTGTGGTGCTGAAAGCTACTTTTAATTAATACCAAGTGCTTTCTTCACCACATTGCTGCCAGCATCGCCCACAGCCCGTACCTTTGTTTTGTAGCCTGCTGGTGAAGCAGTGGGCAGTGCAGATTTTGGAGCCCCAGGCATCCTGCTGCAGCAGCAGCCTCCTCACCGCCAGCACAGGACGCATCTGCACATCATGTCTGAGTATCTTGCTACAGAACTTGACAATTGCTGCTGTAATACTCGTGCAGTAGAGCACGCAGGACTTCACCTCTGCTGTATTTTGCTGGTATTGTTGGTCGGGAGAAGAAAGCTGGGGTTGTGGATACGGTGGTTATGGTGCTTTAGTGGTGAAAGCTCTTGTGATATGCAGTAAGGGTGGACTAAGGGCAGTGTGTGCTGTTAAGACATGCTTGGAAATATTTTTCTGTTTCTCTGTTGGTAATTTCTGTATAGAATCATAGAATGGCTTGTGTTGGAAAGGATCCCAAGGATCATCAGGTTCCAGCTCCCCTGCCTGTATAGACCTTTAAACTTTTCCCCAACCTGTCATTAATGTTATTTAAAATGGAAAATAGTTGTTCAGATACTGTAGTGAGAGATTTTACTACCAGTCTGGAGGAAAATGAAAACCCGCTTCAGCAGTCACGCCAAGCGGCTTAGCAGTGTGAAGGGGGGATAGCCACTGGGACTGGCTTCAGCTCGTGGCATGTTACAGCATGCGTGCATTGTGGGAAATGCATTACTGTGGAAAAAACATACAGCAAAAAGTGTTCTAAGTGTTACTGTAAAAATTAATGGCAAAGAAATCTTCCCATAGAGTGGTTAATAGAATTGCACTTCCAACTTGAAGGCATTATGAAGGTGCTTTGAAATGAGTGCCGTAAAATAACATCCGCGTTCTGTGTTTTTCTTACCTTCTAGAGTTAAAAATAGCAAACCACCAAGGTAGTTAGCGTAAGAACATAGGCAATGGCAAGTGTTATGCAGGAAAAAAGATGTCTTACTGTCATGTAAGCATAAATGTGAGAAGATTAGACTGCTTTCCTTCTGGATGCATGAGTCAAAATTATTGACACTACTTTTGATCTTTTATCATCCTGTGCAAAACGCTTGTCCTAGGCCTGTTCAGCATTTTCTGTTCTCTCTGTACCCCACTGATGAGCAGTGCTGTAATTCCTCTGTAGCTCAGGTCTCTTTATTGCATCTTTCTATGGTCAGAGTGTATCAGGTTTCTCAGGCACATCCTCACAGTGGAAGGCTCCCAGGAAACCTCTCTTCTCTCAGGTAGTAAGGTATTATTTACAGCTAGTTATTTCCATTTTTAATATGAAGCGTAAAGGTACTGAAGCTGTTGGTCATCTGTCTTAACAAAGACATCAAGGGTACTGCTGTTAGCAGTAGATGATTGCCCTGGTCTGCTGGCTCTTTGGCTCTGTAACAAATAGAGCAAAGATTTAGTGGAGGGCTGTGATTTTTTGGTTTTGGTGATTTGAAAGATTGGAGATGGTTAACTTAGACGGCTTTGTGTGTGTCTGATTTTGTTTGTGTGAAGGTAAGACTGAGATGTTAGGGTAAACAGGCTGTGAATCACATGATAAACCTCTGCCAAGTCACAGTGCTGGAACTGCTGAGATTACCATTTCTGTGTGTCTCTGTGTCCATGCAACTCTGTTTGCTTTGCAGGGCTCTCTTTGACCAAGACCGCACTGTGGTAGGTGCTGTGTAAACACAGAACTAAAATCGTCTGAGCCTCCGAGTTTACAATCAGTTTACAATGAGGACATAATGATGTGTTGTTTGTGTACAGCCACAGAGCCTTTGGGAAACCTTGTGACAGAGGAGAGGTGGAAGAGATTTTTGGAAGTAACTCGATGACTGTTTCTTGGTCATGTTTGTCAAACGTAAAGGACAGCTAGGGATGAAACTCTAAGGTATTTCTTTTTTTAAAGCAGCCAGTGACAGAGGTTTTGATCCAAGGTGGATCAGAAGCAGGACTTGGCACTGTGCAGCTGAGTCTCTGAAGGCCTTGAAACCAAACTCCTCCCAAAAGTTATGCTGATAGAGAAAGAAGCCAAAATGATGTTCAGAAGACCAGACGCTATCATTGCAGTAGGGTACAATGATTACTTGTGTAGCAGCATTTGTGAAAGGATGTGTGTGGAGTGGGATTCTCTAAGTCCAAAGGGAAAAAATGGTGTAATAAGCAAGGTACGAACCTAGGTTGGGCTGAAATACGGGTCTCAATGTAAGGACCTTGGAGGACTCGATAGAAAAAATACTGAAATGAGCACTGAAAGATCTGTTTTAGCCACGTTTTGCTTGAGGGCGTGAACTATGCAAGTTAGTGTCAGTGAGTGAGTTTTAACTAATCTTGCCCCTCACTGCAAGAAAGACGTGGAGGCCGTGGAGCTTGTTCAGAGGAGGGCGATGAAGCTGGTGAGGGGTCTGGAGCACAGGCCTTATGAGGAGCGGCTGAGGGAGCTGGGATTGTTCAGTCTGCAGAAGAGGAGGCTCAGGGGAGACTTCATCATTCTCTATAACTACCTGAAAGAATGTTGTAGTGAGCTGGGGGTCTGCCTCTTCTCTCTTGTAACTAGTGACAGGATGAGGGGGAATGGCCTCAAGTTGCTCCAGGGGAGATTTAGGCTGGCCGTTAGGAAGTACTATTTTTCTGAAAGAGTGGTCAGGCGCTGGAATGGGCTGCCCAGGGAGGTGGTTGAGTCGCTGTCCCTGGAGGTGTTCAAGAAACCATTTAGATATGGCGTTGAGAGACATGGTTTAGTGGGGTTATTGGTGGTAGGTGGATGGTTGGACTGGATGATCTTGTAGGTCTTTTCCAACCTAGCTAATTCTATGATTCTGTGATTTCTGTGACCCTAACCACAGAGTTGTGCAAAGTAGTCTGATCCTGCTCCTATTTTAAGGACAGTCTAGATTTCTTTTTTTTTTCCCTGCACAGGGAAAGTATTTTTCGTCTCCGCCACGCATCTTCTGTTTCTGTGCTACAAATCTGGGAAGTCGTTTCTGAAGTGGATTGCACTGGTGATTTTCAGCTCTGTGTGCAGACCACTTGAGGTTTAGGAGACTGAGTGAGTGGTAAGTGGGACCAGAGTACCTTTGTAGTATTTGTAGTGGAAATTTAAATGATTACTAATCTCACAAATCTTGAATGCTAAAAATGACTGTAGTCCCAAAGGCTCTGGAATTCTCCCTTTGAATGTTTTTCTGATTATTTAGTAGGCCAGCAGTCGCTGGCATTTTGATGGCAAGGATTGGTGGCAACTTGAGTTGTCAGTAGGCTTATTTGTGTGTTAGCTGGATTATGTATTGTGTTTCATGTTATAGATGTGGCTAACGACCTCTTGATTTTCACTTTGTTGTAGATGTTTAAACAATTGGGAGTGGCAAAAGAGTTGAGTAATAGTCAAATGAACCTGGATTGCCTAAGCACATAAAAATAGTTGAGTTCCTTTTGCTGTGAGGAGCTGACTAATTTGTCAAGATGTCAAATTGGTCACAAGCCAAGCTAATCACTTCTGTGGTTGCGTCAAGAACGACAGAAGAAATGCTCCATATGTTCTGATTGGTATTCATTCAGTTTTGCCTAACAAAATTTTAAGTGTTAAGTAGGGTTTGTGACACCTTCCCATTTTAACATCTCCAACCTGATGATGAAATCTGGACCGCCCTGTCGTCAGATACCCTCATGATTTAGTTCTTACTTCTTCCACAGAAGGACAACTTTACAGAGTTGCCAGGGGAGGCAAAACTACCAATGTTCTTGTAATGCTCTGAGGCTTTATGCCTCTTGAGTTGAGGGGGAAGGATTTATCCTCGTTTGGTAGATTTGGAACTGCTATGAATATTTTATATTGACCAAGTTGTTGGAACACTTAGCTGTGTGAACATATTGGTTTAGTTTAACGGGGAAGGAGGAGGTGGAGGTGTCTGGGGAAAATAGGCAGGAACAGAAAGAATTTTGCCTTGGCAGAGAATGCGAGTGCTGTTAAGCTGTCCTCCCTTGTTTTTTCTCCCCTTTGCTTTATTTTTTTTTCCTTTGGCTTCTTTGTTTTTAACTAAGCCTACAGGACTGGTGTTGTTCAGAAGAACCAAATCTGGGTACGTGAAAGAAGAGTATCTTTTCCATTTTCAACTCCTACTCACAAGAGTGGGCTGTAATAATTTAAGGATCCACACTGAGATGTAGGAGTCCTGAAAATGGGTGTGCCTGAAAAATCAAGATAGCCTTGGGTGTCATTGTGAGATGGTAAAGTAGACATTCTCTAGACTTATTTCTCAATCTTTCATCTCTGCCTAAGTAGAAATAGGAGATCAGTTTGTTCATGGGTTCCTAAAAAGATTATCTGAACTATCAAACGTGGTAAGCAAAGCAGTCCCACTAGATGAAGGACAGTAGTGCAGTGTGTCATAGGGATTGCATGGATGAACAGGTTCTGTAGCAGTGCCTGGGTCCTCAGAGGTGGGTGTGCTGATCCATGGGTGGGAGAGAAAGCCAACTGCAGCCAAACCCAAAGTCACTCTTCTTCAGTTTCATTGCTCAGAGAATCCATGGGATTTTTCTACCTTACTCTGCTCTAGTGGGAGGGAACATGCCTTTGTAGGGAAACGCCTTTATGGGCTGAATTGAGTGTAGCTTTCCTACCCTCTGTTTATGGTGTAGGCTGTCTGATAAGAGGCAAATGAGAAGTGAGATCTAAATTTGGAAAAGTGTAAAGAAAAAACAGAGCTCCTTGAAAGACGGACGTTATTTTGTAATCTTATTAGAGTGCAGGCAAACACCATTTCAAAGGTAGAGAGACTGTTAATGGGTCGTTTGGTGTAGTTGAGTGCTGAAAGGCTTGTCCAGTCTTTCCCCTCAAGTCCTTTGTATTTGAAAGGGAAGTAATAGAGCTGAGGGGGTGGGAAGAGGGAGAGGAAGAAGTGCTAAAGGAAGTTTCTCAGAAGATAAAGGAAAAATAACGTAGTTTTACTTTTGGAACACAAAGAGGTGAGTGGAGGGGAGTAAAATAATTGTGGTTATGGCACTTTACATCTACAGAGGTCATGGGTTTTGGTATCCAGTGCAGTTAGTCCCCAGCTCATTCTTGGAATACATTTCTTAGGGGTCCCCTGTGGATCAGGGCAGAGAGAGCAGAGATGATTATTTTCTGAGCGATGTCCTGCTCTGGCAGTTGGATATTTCTGTCTTTATAAATGTCACCTTAATGAGCTCTATTATTACAGCGACTGCTTAGCTTCCACGGGGCATGGAGTGCCCTGGACGAGGGATGCTACGTTCTGGATGGCGCAGGTGCGAGGTACCAGGATTTTGGTGTCTGTGTTGTGGAATGTGTGTACCGTGGTGGCATTGGATGTGTTGACAAGTCATTGTCCGGTGCTGATGTATCTGCGAAGTGCTGGGACTGGAGCCAGCTTCCTATTTTGGACAAATTAGAGCCTTCGAAAGCAACACTAACAGCGTCAACTGATTTGTGAGCTTTGTGCTAAGTAGTAATTTCTTTATTTGCTATCAGTTCTGCTCACAATTCAAGCAGTTGTCATGCGTTGACTGAAAATTTTGACAAACCAAGTCATAGTAACTTGCAGATTTGAATTGTCAGGTGCTGCTTTTATTTTTGTTTGCAGGTTAGTGGGTCCAGTTTCTCCCTAATGTTTTCTTAGCTGGTCTTTGCCTACCTGTCTTCTAGGGCTGGTTTTGCTAATTTGACACTCTGGCCTAATAAATCTGTTGGCAGGTAGGAGCCCAGACTCCTTGGTCAGATAAATGAGCTGCTGTGCTGCAGATGCTAGGCAGCTGCAGGTCCCATGTAACCAACACTTGCTGGTATAGTCTGCTCTGGTTTATTGGTGAAACTGATGTCTGTTTAGTTGTCAGTACAGTGCACAACTCAGTGAAGTCCTGAACCATAATTAGTGTTCAGCACTGTTGGCAAAAAAAAAAGTAATCAATGTAGATGAGTTATTAATAAGGATCTCCTGAACATTTGAGGTTATGAAGTTTTTCTCTAGGTTGTCTTCCTGGGTTTTCAGAATACGTTTAATGCAAGTGTGTTTTCCACAAAAAGCATTCAGACTTGATATGAACATTCTGAGCAATTAATCTCTCTTCCTTTGTTAGTGATTAATCATTGTAGTTAAAATAGCTTTCTATTTCCTATTGAGAGGCACAACAGGATGAATTTCAAGCCCTGAGATCCCCTCACACTGTTCTGCTGTATGTTACCAAGTCTGTCTAACCTTAATGTGAGTCTTGATTTTGTATGTGGGCTAAAACTTTCTGCTTTACGATGGAAAAATCCATGAGTTCTTGGAAAGCTCTAGCGCTGCCCAGAGGTATGCTCTCAGTAACAAAGTAGTAGTAGTTCAACTTTAAAAAGAATAACCTTTTGTTAAAGTGCAGATCTTTTAAAAAGAACCAAAGTCTTGGTGGTCATTACTAGTGCTTGGCTTGCCGTTCAGAGCCAAGTGTGCTTCGTGCCGCTGAGAACTAACAGAAGAGGTTTCCAGCCTGTGGAAAACTCGGTTCATCCGGCGCTGTCTTCCCCACACTGGAGCTCATACGTGGGTGAAACATCTTGATGAAAATGGAATGGACGTGTTTGCTGTGAGATTTGCTGTTGCACAGAGAGTCTTTGTAATTAATTACTTGAGGATATCAATTTATTAGCTTACTGCTAATGAAAAGCTGTCTAATGTAGTATTAACTTTTGTCATGCAAAGATGCTTTTTAGAAGAAGCCTCTGATCCTGGCAGCTCAGACAGCGTTTTCACTTGTATTCTCAACAGATAATTTATTTGGATCATGTAGATGTACCTTGCCTTCACAAACAGCAAAAAAAGGTGAATCATATCCATTTTCTATGAAATGTACATAAATAGACATATAAAACGTGAGCTCGACTGACTAGGCAGACATTTAAATGCTAATAAGAAACAAAGCTTATTCCTGGCTTTATGCAGAGGATATAGATTTTTTCTCTTTAAAGTGTAAGCAATTTATCAACTCTCAACATCAAGTTCTTCCATTTTGTCTTTTTCCATAGCAGTATCTTATACTTTAAATAAACCACTTCTGATGGTGTTTGGGTGCATGGCCGCACGTCTCCACTGGGTATGTTAGAATTCTGAATGTCTGTGAACAAGAGGGCCAAAACCTCCAGTTTGATCCTACCAGGAGGAGCTTGCAGGCGTGTTCCAGCAAACATTGGCTCATATGCAGCGGTCGTAGCTTTTAGTGGAATCCGCTCTCGGGTCCCGATGTGCACGGAGCCTCTCTCAAGATGTCCGGTCACCCACTGCTACTGGCTGCCACTGCAGCTCTGCCCTCAGCCGGTTCCAGGCCTGCTGAGCACAGAGAGGGATAGGTATCCTCTGTCTGCCGCTAAGCAAGATGCTGTAAATCACTGGCGACTTCTGGTGTCTCGTGTCTGTGGAAGTGAGGCTGCTGGCTCCTGCCCCGTTCCAAGCTCGGTGGGAATGGGAAGGCTAGAGGAAAAATGTTACCAGCATGCTTAACTTCAAGTGTAAGGGAAAAAATAATGCCATCCCAAACACTTTGAGAGGCTGCCAGCTTCTGTTCTAGAAAAAGAAATGGAACACTGAGCTGTGCTGTTTCTAATGCCTGAGAAAGTAAGTTCTTTTTTTTTTTTTTTTTTTTTTGCAATCTATTAACATTTAATATTTTTCCAGGGTTTTTACTTCTACTCCCAGAGGTAGTGAATAGCTACATTCAAATCCCATAATAAAATAAAAGAGTCAAGTTAACACGTAAAGCACATGCAGGGTTTTTCCTGATGTGGTTATGACTCCAGTTGTGTCATCTTCCTTGTTTCGCTGCTCTTGCAGTGAGCGGGCCTCTCTTCTGCTGCCTGCGGCTCTTGTTGTGGCACTGTCCTGCGTGGGCTTGCTGCCCTTTCCTGATGTGGCTATTGCCACTTCTACGGTTCTTACATGTTTTATTTTCTTCCTGTATCTCCAGCGTGGTTTCAACTTCATCTGGACAACGACTATGTTAATTAAAAAAAAAAAAGTTAAAGATCTGCTAATGGCTCTTTACCTTGTTATTTTCTGTCTTCAAGCAAAACCCATTTGTGTGGATCACCTTCTCCACTCTGAGACTGAAGACTAGGGCCAGCTGTGGTGAAATTCACCATCCTTAGATACAT
This sequence comes from Numida meleagris, assembly GCF_002078875.1. Taxonomy (NCBI): domain Eukaryota; kingdom Metazoa; phylum Chordata; class Aves; order Galliformes; family Numididae; genus Numida; species Numida meleagris. The sequence continues at coordinate 30,066,469 of NC_034413.1, read as the reverse complement.
ATATTCCAAACTACAGGATAGCCATGTCACTTGGGAAAGGAGAGCACGAGTGGTAAGGCCAGCACTGGGGCTGTCCGTGGCTGATACTAGTCCTCTGATTTACACAGGGCTTTGAACTGCCTGGCACTGCCCATCTTTGGTTCTGATGGCAGCACAGTGTGACCCAGGCCGCCTCTCTCCTGTGTTTGCTTTTAGCCCTTTGTCCTGTCCTTCTGGTGAACAGTTGTTATTCTGTATCTCAACAAGGGAGAGTGCACCTGAAAGGGCAGATCAGTATGCTTTGAAATGTCTGTCCAGGGAATGGGGAAGAAAAGTGGGATTGTCCAAACTGATTTCCTTACGTGTGAACAGAGGGCTCTGTCTAGACCACAAAAAAAAAAATCGAATTAAAAAAAAAAACATTTGGAAGTAAGCAAAAGGCTCTGCCATGCCTTGCTTATTAATACAGTGTACAGTATTTATGTACTGATCTCCAGTTTCCTAAAGTGAGGTGGAGAAAAGTTGGAGTGACGGCCTTGACATACAGGCTGGCTCTTAAAGGACTCCTTTGGAAGAAATTTACTAACCATTTCTTCCTAGTGAAGAAATTTGGTTAGAGATGTGTGGCTAGCATTTTTCATTTGGTGCTATTGCAACCCAAGGTGTGCACTTCTGCTTTAGTGAATATTGTCTGTAAATTGCTTGGCACAAAGCATCCTGGTACAGAAGAGCCTGCTTTTAAACTTAATTTTTATCTATAACAATTTTGCTACAAATTGCTTCTGTGTGGCTGAAGTGGTGTGCTGTGTGGCCTTCAGACAAATATGTGAATTTCCATTTAAAACAAGGTTTCAAGGTAAGGATGCAGAACCACAGAGCTGCTGTTAGTACAATGGTGTCACATGCAGTTGTGATTTAGTAAGCTGTACCAGATTTCAAACCGTCTGCATTGCAGCCTTTTTGTTATTAATAGTTAATGATACCCTTCCCTGGCTGTAAGCAGATCCGTGTCCGCAGCCCAGCATCCGGCACAGGGGGTGGGTGCATGTGAGGCCCCCACTGTGCAGCAGAGCGTGTTTTCCTGAGAGCAGTGTGTGCAGCACTCAGGGTGGGAGCACTGCCTGGCGGCGGGGAGGCCCCTGGGCACGATCAGCATCAGCCTGCTGCTCCTCCTGTGGGGGCACGCTCAGCATCGGCCTGCTGCTCCTCCTGCACGGGCTTTGGCCTGCTGCTGAGCCGGGTTATAGTCTCGTTCGTAGCCTGTCTGCAGCCAGTGCAAGGTTCCAATTAGATTTGCCTTCAGGCAGTTCTCAAGAGATGGAGGGGGAGGAGAAGGAGGGGAAGCACAGAAATCATTTGTGCAACTCAGAGAAGTCTTTGGAAAGGCTGCTAATGGGAGGAGAATTTCCAGGATATCTCAAACTTGGAAGCCACTAACGTGGATAATGCAATGTTGGAAACTACCTCTTATTTCTCCATTTGTTTTTTTCCTTCACAAAAGGAGCACTGCCATCTTGATTTGTCCTTGTTTTAAGCGCAGTTTGAGAGTACACCCCTAAAAAACACCAGCTTTACTCTCAGACTTCTGAAACAAATGAGGCAACACAACCCCAGATGTGAACAGTGAAAAACACTCTGTCTTGCTGTAGGTTTTTGTCTTTCGCTGATGGAATGATGTCACCCAAACTGCTCGGCCAGTGCATTCCTTACCTCCTGCCTGCCTGTTATCTCCGCAGTTTCGAGTCACTCTGGCTCCATCCTGCTCTGTATGAATAGGCAGTCTCTCTCAGGGCCTGAGGGCAGGGAAGGCTGGAGCTCTTCGTATAGTAGAGAAGGGGGATATTGTCAAATCGAGTGCATGACAACATAAACTATAATTGAGCCATCAGTAAGGCTTTGGAAGGGACCATTTGTAGTTTGTCCTGCAAACAGAAATGAAAGAAAAACAGCATTATGTTTGCAGCTGCAGTAGCAGTCCTACAAGTTAATTTGTATTTTCAGATGGAAAATTTTCCTAATAAATACTGTAAAATCAACATGTGAAGGGAAGGACTTTAAAGTCTGCATTTGGAACCGGTTGGCCATAACCATTTTCCTCTATTTAGCATTCATATTAGTGTTCAGACTGCTGGTGTAGTTCCTTATTTGCATTTTGAAAATTAATTCAAGTGGAAAGAGTTTTGATGCTTTGAACACTTTTTTTTTATTCTTCAAAATACCTTAATTCCTAAACCTTGAAGCAGTGAAAAAATCAGACTTTTCAAAAGTTGAATGACTGTCTTTGCTGTTACTGAATTAACTACACAGTGAGTCTGTAAGTCAAGAGTCGCTCTTGGCAGACGGCCCCTGCATAGGAGGTTTGGCAAGTCTTCACCATTGGTTATCCATAAAGGACTGAATGTGGGCTCTCCCTCCATGCCTTGGTGCTGCTCACAAGGGCATGAAGGGCATTTAAACCTGTCAGAGTGTTTTACCATGCTTGGGCAGAGTGTTGCAGTGAACTCACTGTCCCCTGTGCCAGGAGTTTGTTCCTGGTAGCTGCTCTGCTACGCGTGTTGTTTCTTTGTGTAGCTTTCTGTGAATAACTGAAAGAAGTAGCCCTCTGCTCTGTGGTTGTGCACTCCTTTAGATTAGAACTGAGATCGGCGTGTCACGGGTGGGCCCCTGGAAGGCAACAAGATGTATGCAAAACTGCATTGCTTTTCCATTTGGAAAATAATCTACATTTGATTAAGGTACTCTGTGGAAGAAATACTGACTGCTGTCAGTGGTCCAGAATGTTTGGGAGCCACTTAAAATAGATAAGGCATAGCCAGCTCCCTCAGCCAGCTCTTACAGGCGGTTCCTCTTACAGAACTGGATTCTGTTTTAGGACACTTGGAGCCTAGCTGTGGATTTCTAACTTTGGAGAAGAATGCGTGCAGAAGGCAAAGTAGTCTTAGGTAGGGATGTAGGGAGTGAAAATGAAAAAATTGAGGTAGAGAGTTACAGAAAGCCTGTTTGTCCCATAACAAGGCTTTCCAGCCGGGCGCAGCAGGGAGGCCTTCAGAAGCCTGCAGTGTTGTGTGGAAGGTCGTTCTGAGAACGGTTGTTTCATGGCTTTAATAGATGCCATTCATAATCAGTGATGGTTTTGAGGAGACAGAAATCTTCAACATTATGAATTTTGTCCTGAGAATAAAGGAAGAAAAGACCTATTAATTGCAAGCTGTGCCTTGCGTTGGCTAAGGTGATGAAAACCTGATCCTCTCATGAGTGCTGGCATGTGCTTTGATGTTGCAGACGCCAGTATTACAATCCCCCTGTATTTATGTTTGCCAGCAAGAGTGTTTGCTTCCTACTTGTAGTGCGTTAACTTGTGACGTGCCCTAATCTAAAACAACTTTGTTCAGCAGCGAGACATGCAGCTGCTCTTTACTTTGAGCAGCTGTAATCAGTACCAGAGCTCTCATTATTTAGAGGTGCGGCAAAAATTCTTGTCTGATGCCATTTTTGTCTGGCTTTTCCTTTACCTATAGCAGTGCTTTTGTTGGCTCCCGGGCACAGCAATGTGAGTGAGGCTGGTTGTATTTGCTGGCTGAGGGTTCGTAACCTGGGCAGTGGAAAGTCTGGGAAGATGAATGTTGGTGCATTTTGAGTGTAAAAGGGCTGAGATGAGAAAGAAGCTTTGTGTATTTGCACTGAAGTCATTATTAAAAGGAAAATGGAGGAAGAAGCTGCTAACATTCAAGGATGCAGTGCACCCTTGTACCTCAGTGCAATGTTCAAGTAAGATTTGTGGAGCTGAGTGAAGTGACTCGGAATATCTTTTGCTTGAGATCTTTCTCTTCCTGGCTTTCTCAGGAGAGGAGAATGTGCTGCCGTTCTTGTGGGTCTTAGACCAGATCTCTGGCTACCAAAGTAGTTTTTTTTTTTTTTTTTTTTTTTTTTTTGTGATTTCCTCAAAGTTGACTGGTGAATCAAGACTTCATTCCTTTTGTCAGCTGTAATTTCAATAAGACAAGTGATATGAGTGAGGTAAAGCAGGTGGAGTTGATCCATTTTCATGAAAGTTTTTCTTAATCCTGTCTCCGGAGGAATCTCAGCATGTCGGTGACCCCTGTGCTAGGTAACTTCTAAATAGAGGACTTTCAGGAGCTACTGAAAAGAACCAACGGCCTTGGCTTTCTTTTGGAAATGATGCGGTTCTCCCATGCCTTTGGGCTGATAATCAGCTGGCCATATTAGCACTTTTCAAACAGCTGCCTAGAATAGACTACTTTTACCATGAAAGAGGATAGTTTAAAGCTTGCCAAAGGTCTGTGGGCCATGTTATTTTCTGCTTCCACAATATCACACCATGCTAACCACATAAACTGGATACCTTCCAATAGTTTTGAGTATCTTTACAGTATTCTGGAACTCTTTCTAGCAGTCATGGCAATTAGAAGTGAAAATGATGCATGAAAGAAGTTTAATCTTGTAGGTAGATGGATATCTGTAAGTTTTTTCTTTTTTTTTTTTTCCCTCATTTTTCCAGGCAGAATGGTTTATTATTAAGCTGTGCTATCAAAATTCAGTGGGAAACGACTACTGATATCTCTGACAAACCCAGAGCAAGCTCAGTAGCAAACTCTACTAGACTGTTCTGGGTAATGGTTAATTGTTGGAGATCATCTCAGTCTCTTGATGTAGCAGATACTGGTGTTAATACAAACATAGAGTCCTGATTAGCGATATTTTGGTATTCCTAAGAAGTTAGGTGATAACATGGTAACTCGACTTTGAACAAACTTAGTTCAAAAACAGGTAAAACTTCTGTCTGGTTTTCTTGTTGCAGCTCTGTGGATAAGCAGTTGACAAAAATTTGTGGGTTATCTGGTAGCAAAGTCTGCAGGTGTAGTTATCCATTGACATGGAGATGCCTGAATCATCTTGTTGGAAAACAGAGTCATTTGTGATTTGTTTTCCCTAGAGACCAGCAGGTCAGTGCTAAAAGGTCAAATCTGGCTACTCCAGTCTGTGTCATCTTCTGCAGAGGCTTTTGGATTCCAGAGCTTGGAAGATGTCCATCAAGGCATATTTTCAATGCAAAATAATTTGTTACCAAGCTTACAAGCTACACACAACAGCAATAAACAGATGTCATGCTGTATGTAAAAACGTATACCTACTTGATGGTGCTTACAAGGGTTACGTTGGTCGGTCAGCTACTTTGTTTAATTAAAAAAAAAAAAAAAAAAAACACTAAAAAGCCCACCTGCAAGGCATGTTTTCAGCCTCGAATGAATGGTGAAAAAGTTTGTCTTGGAAAGGTGTTTGTTCTTTCGTTGCCAGCTAGTCATTTGATCAATGATTAATACAGTTCACACGAGCTCTTTGAAACAGTCGCAAACATGAAAACCTTTCCTTCTGATTCGGTGTGGTAATAGAGGTGGTGAAGAACAGCTGGGCAGGTTGGTGGTACGTGAGCAGGGAGGCAAGTAGCTTGTCTGAGGCAGCCCAGGCATGGGCCGATGGGTTGTAAATCGGAAACATTACACAGCGCTGCAGAGATCAACAAATTAGCAGACCTTCTGTGCAGTGAAATCTCTGGTTCATTAAATAGTCTCTAAAACAGACTGTTCTGACCAGAGTGCCCCTCAAATGAATAATGCCTCAGGGAGATCTGTTCCTGCTGCAGAGATTGGTATCCTGGCAGGAGGACAGGCTCGGTGTCGGTTGTGGGTAACAATGTCTGAGCTGATGTATTGCTTCTCCTGCAGGACTGGGAAAGGGCCAGGTAATCTCACTAGTTCTGGAATTGCCTCGCTGGTTCTGTTTATCTGATCTTGTACAGCAGGATTTATTTATGTGGATCCTCCAGTCAGGGGAATTCAGAGTTTACCTCCGCTCAGATGTTAATGGCACTAAATCCATGGAAGCAAACTTGAATCAATGTTTTTTTTTTCCTGGCCAACAAGGGGAGGCTTTCAGTGACCTCTGCTTGGGTTTGGGAGGTAGCCCTCCCATTTGCTGTGCAACAATGGCTTCATACAGCACCTAGCACGGTACAGGGTTGCTCTGAAACCTGGTGCTTGTTCCCTTCTGTTACACTTCCATCTCTCTCAGGTTGGATTTACTGACCACCATTCTGCAGGCTGGTGCAGTGAGATGCTGCTGACCAGTGGCATAATTTCTATATAGGATCAGCTTACTGATTGTACTCTTCTGTAATCAGTGGAGCTGCTGCAAGGAAAGCAAACCACAGCTATATCTGGGTTAAATGTCACGTTGAATTACTCCCCGACTTCCATGTTTTTTTTTTTTCTGACAGAGTAACAATTAAATTTAAGATTTATTTCTCAAATTGTCTGAGAATCTTTTTCATCAGTCCAGAAAGCCTGTTTCTTACTGCAGTCAGAAACAAAATCATGCAGTCTGGTTATGTGAAATGCTGTATTTGCGTACAACAGGACTTACTTGCGTAATGCCCACATTATTTTGTTTCCTTTGACTGTGGGAAGAGCAATTTTTGTCTCACAGTACTAAATTGGGTTACAAATTGAGGCATAACAACAAATGATATCAACAAATGCTCAAGTGCATATTGGAACTTGTTCAGTAACATCTCAGACTGTCCTCCAGGCTTGTTTCGGTGTGGTTCCTGCAGCGAGGGCTTGGAGAGCAGCTACGTGGTCTCTGTGTGTACGGAAGGCCAACAATGTGCTGATGGAAGCCCTGAGAACAGATGCAGCGAGAGCTAACTGATCCATCAGCTGAATTTCTAGCTTCCATCTCCTACACCACCAAGCTGCTAAGTGAGAGTCACATGCACGGATACTTGAGCAAAAAAGCCGTTACTTAATATAACTATTGTGCTTAGAAGTGTTCTGTACTTGCCAGCCCGCGGTCTGCCCTCTGCTCACGCAGCTCAAGCTTGTTTGCACTGTGGCCACACGGGTTGCCTTGACCCTTCTGGCCAGAGTGAGGGCAGCAAGGGAGCGTGACCCTGAGCCAAGCTGCTGCGGGAGGCTCCTTCTGCTCATGTGGAGTGCATATGTAGCTCTAAGGTAAATGGAACGGTAATTGCTGCCTTACAACTGTGGTCATTATACTGTAACGTAAATGTTTTTGGCAGAAGTGAAGCAGATGCAAATGTTTGTTTCAGTATTTCAGTAGATTTACTGAAACTCTGCAGTCTTTCTTGTTGTGCTTTGATGTGGTTTTGTTTTTATTTTTTTTTTAAATGCAGTCCTAGCGTGTGAATTAAATACAAGTGTGCTGGAAGAAGCCCATTGCAACGCACTTCTTTGCTCCAGTGGAATTATGTTGCTTGTTTTAGGTTTTTGTTATTTAAGAGGCTGAAGCTCACATTGACAAGGAAATACGGTCAGATCCCTGGAGGTTATTTGGTAGATGTGGTAGGCCGTTCTGTTTACAATTTAGTATAGCAAACACTCACAAATTTTTACTGGCAAGGAACTAAGAAACCAAACCGACCTTACATTATAATTGTTTTTTTTTTTAATTGCTATCCACTTCCAGACCACTATTTTCCCACCTTCTTAATTTTAACAAGCATTTTTAAAAGAAAGTGGTTTTGCTATGTTAGAGCCCTTTTCTTGATGAAGTGTACATTATCCAGTTCTTTTCAGTTGCATTTTGATATCTAGTTTTACAGAAGAACATCTTACTAGTGTAATGAGGTATATTAGAGTGGTGAGGCATAGAGAAGCGGTGGATGCCCAATTCCTGGATATGTTTAAGGCCAGGTTGGTCGGAGCCTTGATCTGGTGAGGATGGTAGCCCTGCCCATGACAAGGTTGCAACTGGATGATCTTTAAGGTCCCTTCCAACCCAAGCCATTCTATGATAGTAGACTCAATGTTTTACTGATTTCAAATGACTCTTGACTTTCGCATGCAACACTTGTACATGTTGAAGGAGTGCTTGCTCTAGCTCTTGTCTTGTAGCATGGTCTTTCCAAAACACGTATAATTCTTTCCGCCTAGAAGGAGAATTCGTAGATATTTTCCTAGTCACATAGGGCATATGTTTTCTTCCTGTTGACTGCAGTTGCATGCCTTCTGGCTGCAGGAAAATCAAGCCATCAGGAGGCTTGGTTTTGTAGACTTCTGCTTTCAGCTCTTAAATAAGGCAGTGGGCAGACTAAAGCAGTGAAGTATCTAACTTGAAAATGTTGAGCTTTACCTAATAGTAAGTTGCATTTCTTTGTCATAAGCCCACTGCTATTCTGGATATTTTTGTTCTCTGGAAGAAAGTTAATCAGTAGTTTCTGTCTGACCCATTCGATTGTTGGAAGCAAACTCATGCATGGTGCTTGCCATTTGGCAGCTTCACAAAAGGGATAAATTACCCTGCGAGTCCTGACTTGCTAGATGTATGGCATTATCTCTGCACAGATAAATTAGCAGCACTGCAGTGTTTAGGGTCCAGTACTCCTGTACTCCTGGGCAGGTACAGCATTCCTCGATAAGGACCCCGTAGTCCTTTCAGAAGGAAACTTACTAGGCTGTTACAAGAATTGCAGCTCTTCCTCAGGAGTTTCTGGCTTTCTCAGACTGTGTCCTAATCCTAATCTGTTGCAAACATTTCTAGGCTGCTGTGTTTTAAGGGGTAAGTGACGTGGGGAAGGGTGTGTGTGTACGAAGTGTTTAAATCATTATGTTCCTCGTCCCTTTTTTTTGGCAGTGTGTCAGAACAACTTGACTGATGGCTTCCAAAATGCCAGGGCCCTCTGCCTGACAGGTCAGTGCTGGTGCAGCCCACAGAAGCTGTGGATTCCAGCTGACCCCCGGCTGCCGTCAGCTTTATGTGCTGTCCTTGCACTGATATATGGCACACGTGCTTTGCTGTTGGTTGACAGGGCCTTTCACCTGTTTGGAAGGTCATTCTTGACTTTTAGTGGTTACATCAGCCTGTGGGAGATGGGTGAAGATGCTCTGAGTAGTGCTTGTATGTATATCTTTGTATATGAAACAGTTTTCATGTTTTACAGTGGTTTGAGTATGTCTTGCAGAGTATCTGAAATGAGTTGGTGCCTTTTCTGCCATGTACGGTCATCCAGCCAACAGCTTCTGGTTCTGTTTTTCTGCTTTATTTTCATGTGTTTTTGCTGCTTGCCCCAAAATGAATTGTTACACAAACCACATGTACACCCACCAGAAGAAGATAAGGGATTGTCCTGCCCTGTGTTTCCCCCACCCCAACTGGCAGGAACATAATTTGAAAGGTCTACTCTCTACAAGTATTTGGGTGTCTAGCCAAAAGTTTGTCAAGAATGCAGAAACGATTCTTTCCTGTTCAGTAAATGTTAGTGTAGTGGGAGGCAGTTACTAGGTAGCAGATGCACTGTCCTGGAAAATTGTTTCAGAGTAAAAAGAAATGATTTAGATCTGTTACACTGAGCTTTTTGCCTCTTCCCTTTTCTTTATTTTTACAACTATTTCAATTTGTAGTATAATGGTTTGAAACAAAAAATTGTGTAGTATAATAGAGACTGGCTGTCTAAAAGTACTTAGTCTGTCACTGCTTAAAGTCTGTTTATACTTTATAATGGTAACAACCCTTCCACCTCTCCATGATTAATCTAGAAACCAGGGGAAGTTTCTAGACTTTATCGGAAAGAAAAAATAGATCTGTATGTAAAGAACCTTACTTACTTTGCACGTGTTTTCCTCTTTTCTTTTTTGGTTATCATGTGATAGTAAGTGAGTAAATTGTGAGAAGTGAACCTTACTGCTGAGACTCACTTTCCCTGCCCTTTTTCTTCCAGCTCTGCTGGTTTCTCTTACTGGCAGGTTTGGAGGTCTGTACGATTGGGCGCGTCTCCCTGCATCCTTTGTTTGCAAAGCTCTCCAGGAATTTGTCTCACTGCATTTATGTGGTGTGGGAGGGAATGAGGCGCAGCTTCAGGATATTCTGAGAGGTTGGAGGGCTTGGAGGCAGGGAACTCCAGGTACCAGAATAAAAATGTGCAGCTCTGAGAAGGACTGTAGAGTAATGGGAAAGAGTATATTTTAGAACATAAGAAATCACACTTCTGCTTCTGGGACAAAGGTTAATTCTGGAAAAAGTCATAGTAAAGCAGTGAATGGCATGGAAGATTTGTCCTGCATAAGCTGCTGTTAATCAGTAGAAACAATGAAGCAAGATATAATCCCTAAAGCAGTCTATGTGCACAATGTGGAGTAGGCCACTTAGACTTTTACTATATACTCCCATTAACAGGGTTCCGAATCGGGCTACTGCAAGTTGTCTCTACGCAGACATGAAAACATCACAGAAAACCAAGTTTTACTGTTGAAACGGCATAGGAGAGTTCGGAATATGGGATAACAAATCTGATTTGCAGACTTGGGAAATCTGTTCATCCTCCATGAAGTCTCAGCTGTTAGGTAGAAATTAAATCGCCTTTCAAATGATAGCACCGTAAACTGAAATCAGAGACTAAACCATTATTGAATGAGTGCATTCATTGTATGTTAAGTCTTTGATTTCTGTTTCAGGTAGAAGGAAAATTTCCAGTATTTCGTTGGATTTCAGAGAGAATTAATGGCTTGGAATGTATCTGTGTTGCTTGTTGGGCTTGAGCTATCCACAAAGGCGAGCAGGCAGACCTGCCATGGTAGCATTCCTTGTCGATGGTATACCTTATCATTTGCATGCATGCCTTTAGTACTGGTAAGTGCTGGATGCCGACAATTTGTGGGGGTAGACTTTGAAACACCAGAGCAGAGCTCCAAAAAAAGCACTGAAGTACTGCTTTTGGGGGCCTGTTTCCTTGCTGTTGTTCTCCTTCCACGCTCAGATTTAGCTGACCGAACGATGCTGTTTTGTCTCAGCTCATTTCTTCTGTGAAATTGTGCTGGCAGTCTGGCTGGTAGATGAATTAAATAAGAAGCTGATGATAGCAGTTGGTAGGTTGTTTATGCAATGCTACTGTGGGAGATAATTGAATACCGCCTGGGTATTTAATGAAATATGGAAGGATGCTAATTTTGGGAGGTAAGAATAAAGTGAGTGTTCTTGTCAGATTTGGTAATTGCAGTACTCTTGTCTATCAAGTGATCCTGAATATGTTTGCGTTTCTGGAGTGAATGAATGTCACAACGATAAAAGCGATGAGATCCTGAGCCGGTAGGAAACAAACAGCAATAAGTTGAGAACTTTTACCTATTTAAAAAAAGCAGAGAATCATGGGGCTGTGCTCGAGTGTTTTCCCGGTTTTCTCATGATGTGGTGCTATGGTGGGAGAACCTACGCAGCAGTACGTCAGTAGCTGTTGCCATCTGCAGGTTGGCTTCATTAGACTGCAAGAGCCTGAAACTGACAAGTCCCTTCAGCTGCTGGGCTGCACGGGGTAGGTCTGGTTTCTGGAGTTGATTACTAATAGCTTGTGAGTATAATTGGGTGTAATGAGTATAACAATTATATTCATTAAAGAAATGTCTTAAAGATATTCATGTTCTCCAGTCCTACTGTAGCCACTGCTGGGGTGTGTCAGCTGTGTTTAACCTCTGAGATGTTGGTAACTGTCACCTCCATGAGATTTTATTAATTGGCCCCACGGGGTCTGCTAATTGGAACAGGCTAGCTCTGAGTGCTAATGTGTGAATTACGGGTCAGGTAATGATGCCAGAGCAGTGATGAGATCTGGCATTTGCAAGCTTGGGCAAGATGAATCTTTCTTCTGCCCGTGTCTTGGGCGCTTGCAGTAAGAACAGAAGATTCTTTGTGCTGCATGAACCATACAAAGCGGTAATTGATTTGGCTGATGTGCAGTAAGCAGGTGTTACATCAGTGCCACTGTCACCTCCACTGCAGTAAGAGGCACCACATGCGTGGCGGCAGCTGTGGCTGGACCTGCTGTGTTAGCAGCGCCAGGGCACGTGCTGCTCTCTGGTTTGCCCTGCTGATGGGCGCACACTGCTGACTTTCTGCTTGGTCTGTGGCAGGATGGGGACTTGGGTGGCTTTCCCTCTTCTTTACAGTTCTGCATTTTGTAATCTTGGGAGGAATATATTGGTCTAATTGTTATGTTGTGTGGTATGCTTGATTAACTTAACAGACTGCCTTCTTTGCTGACAATTTAACTTGAAATTGAGCCACTTGTGTGTTTATGGATTATGTGTAATTACGCTTTTTAACTTGATTTTATTTTTGATGCTTTGATTAAACTTTCTTACCCCTGACTACTCACATCCTTGCAAGAGTACGAGGGCGTATTGCAAGTGCTACATGCAAGAATATACAACAAGAAGATTTAAGGAACAAAACCCATCGATTTAGCTGGCTGTCTAGTATGGTTTTCAAGATGTTGAAAAAAGTATGAAACTGAAGTGCAAAAAATCTGCAGGCATCTCTGAGATAAAAGCATCTTGGCAGCTCTAGTTAATGGCATCGTTTGTGCCGTTTCATATTGTCTTGTATTCTTTGTTATTCCAGTGCAAAACTTAATTAAAGATACAGATTGTGAAGTAAAGCACTGAGATGTCAGGAATGGTAATGCTATCAGCCCTGCTGAGTCGTCCCACCTGCCGTGCTTTGTAGTTTCAATGCACTATACAGCAAAACAATAAGAACTACCAAGTTAAGATAGAGAAATTTGATTGGTAATTTAGGATGGAAGGAGAATGTAGTTATCAACCAAACAGTGTGGGCAGCTTCCTTTCCCTGTTCCCTCTGCTTTGAGAGTAGCTCTGACCCCGCTAGCAAGGTGCAGCCCAGGCATGTGAGTGAGGTGTCACTGGTGGATCCAGCAGCAGCTCTGGGCGCTGTCCCTGTGCAGACCCAGTGACCCCAGCTGAGCATGCCAAGCGCTGGGTGTGTGCTGCAGCACAGCACCAATGCTCTTGGGCTGGGTGGGAGCTGTCGTAGCCACGTCACACGGAGTTCAAAGCAGTGCTTTGGCACTTGGCCTGGACTCATAAAACTGGTCTTTGCAGGTCCTCCAGCTCACTTCTAACATCTCTTCCTCGTTTGTTGGCCGTGAACCAAGCTACACACTCGGTGACGCTGGGCCAGGTGTGCTGTGTGTGCCGACTCCAGCTATCAGGCAGCACAGAGACTGGCTGTCCTAACACTGCTTTGTGGGGTTAGAGTGATTTCATCCAAAACTGTCTGAAAACAGGCATGCATGGCTTAAAGCCTCTCACAGGTAGATATGGTTCTGTGTGCACTGAAAGGCAGGAGAAATTAACTCCGTTTGGTATCCTTCTCAGGAGTGGTTTCTGCTGACCGTTCAGCACACCATTTAGTTTCAGTGCTGGGAGCTGTGTGGGGTCACACGTGCCTCCATCCTCTGTCTGCTCCAGTGGGTGCAGGACAGACAGCAGGCCCGCACTTGTATGCATGGAGATGGGATTGAGGCTCTCGTATTGTCTGTAGTCCCATCTGGCCAGGCTGCTTCTGAACTCTAGGGGTCCCTTCCAGCCCCTACAAGTCTGTGATTATGTGATAAACTGTGAAAACTGCAAGTAAGTATGTGAATGTGGCTGTTAATGTTTGAACATAGAAGTACCGAAATTCTGCTAGCCGCCATGGCTATAGTGTGTTACTGGTCTGTGATTCTGACACTGAATTGCTGCTGGAGAGTGTACCACTGCACCCCTTCACTTATGGGTGATCTGTTTCTTCCAAATGCATTCCAAGGAAAAGCCTTTGTAATGGCAAATTTTTAGGGACCTGCTGAAGAAGCATGAAGAGTCATGGAAACATCTGTTGGCGATGGCACTCTTCCCTGAAGCATCTTATACAGATGTTCATTTATTTGGCTCCTCTCAAACGGAGGGAAGGGATGGCTGGGAGATAGTGGGGTGCTGGGGGCCATCCTGCTGGCTGCCTTCTCTTTGGAGTGTGACAGACTCTGTACTCCTGCGTAACGCACAGAACTGGGATCGGCCCAAACGCTGGCAGCTGGATTAGGCAAGAAAACAGAAGTAAAACTAGTGCAGAAAAATACCTGTCTCCTGAAATATCCCATAGTACTATTGCTGTTTAGTTCTAATAAATTAAAATTGAAGGGTCTTTTCTTTGAGAGACTTTTAATTTTCAGGTGGGAATAGGTAGAAGAAGCCCGTGCTTTCTGTGCCTCGCCTCTGCAGTCAAGTCACCAATTGCTGCCTTCCAGTGAGCCTCATCTGCTGGGCACTTACCATACCCATCACACTGTGGCAACGTGATTTTCTATTGTATGTATCTATTGCGTGTATAATTTTTTAAAATTGAATAATGCTTTCCTTTGGGATTGCAGCCCCACCAATGCTGTTACTGTATAACTGCTGATTAAGAGGAATGCAAGACCATATTTCTGCTAAGTTTATTGGAGTGAGTAGTGACTAACCTTCTTTTATCCATGTTTGCTCTGAAGTTAAAAATGGTATTTCTTAAAAAAAAAAAAAAAATTTTTAAGCCTAAAATGATGGTGAAGATCACTCAGCAGCACACACAAGAATTTAAAAAAAAAAAGTCCCTGAATTCCATCAGTGTTTTGTAATTGGCCCTCCTACCCAGTGTGTGGAAGGCTTGTAAATCAGTGCCAGATTATCCACATAAAATAATACTTTATCTGTAAAAATAGAACAAGTTCAGCTTTTCAGCAGTGCTGGAATCGATCGTTTATTTCTTATGCATATGCTCTCACTAAAGCACCGGTCTTATGGCATGCGATAAGCTGCTGAAATACAGAGCATGCTGTTTTTAGCGGGAGCCAACAATTCCCTAATCTGTTAAGATGCTGGGATTATATTTCCGAGGTTGCCTAGCAAAGATTTTAGGGCAGAGTGTAATGATCTCAGGCTGGTTTTTAACTCTAGGATCTCATTTTGGAATTGAGCAGAGGAGGATTTTGCTGTTTTTGAAGTCACCGGGCTGAAACAAAGGTACCGGGTGTGTGAAGATTCAGTTTTCTGAAACTGTTTGTTTATATGATGATTAACATTTAAATATGTTTCAGCCCCTGTAGTTTAAGTGTGTAGTTGTTCATTTCTTTCTTCAATAACATTTCTTCTGTGTATGTGATGCATTCTGGACACTTCTTAAAGCAGAAAAAATGGGTTAGCACGAAGTCACTTGTTTCTGCTGTTAAGCAAAAGTAGACAAATTGTGCAGACATTGCCAGATAGGTGAGTGCTGCGTGGCGATAGAAGAGCAGGCTTTGCTAGCAGCATTCAGGAGATTTCAGGCTGAGTTTCTTTGCTGATGTGAAACAGTGGTCTTTGTTTGGCTCTTCCAATGGCACTGGGAGCGCTGTGTAGCTTCATTGATTGGTTCCATGCAGTGGAAATCTGACCTTTAGCAGATGTTTGAGAAGCTGCCAGCATTCAGAGTGATGGGCAGGCGAGACAGCTTGTTCCTTGTTGTGTCGATGAGAACTTCCATTAGATTAGTAACATGCGTGACAACGCCAAGCTTTTAAATGATCAGAAAATGTTGTGAAGTGAGGCAGATTTTCCTGAGCTGCAACAAATAACTTGTTTTCTTGATACGTAGTTTTGATAATTGATTAGCTGATAAAAATATTTTGATAATTTAAGTGTAGTTTAATTTTTCTTTTTCTTTTTTTCTTTTTTTTTTTTAAAAAAAAAACACATCAGATTTTAAGTACGTTTTGACTCGCCTGTATTTGACTTAAAGGTCAGTTTTAGCATGCTGTTTGAGCATCAGTTGGGGATAAATGCTTTCAAAGAAAAAAGGACGAGGCAAACGGGCTGGGGAAGGGGGAGGCAGCAGTGAAACATATCCCATCTGGAGCCCTTGGCTCAGAACAGGATGTTGCATGACTCCATGCGAAGTCTGCTCTCACGAACTGCATTCTAAGCAGTGTAGGAGATTCAGCTGCTCAGTGGTGGGAGTTCAGCATGAAACGAGGTCTGTTTTCTCAAACTCCAGCAGTTGGAAGTACAGGAAAGAGGTGGGACCTCATAGGAGATTTATGTGATGAATAACTCAACAACACCAGCAGTTGCCAGATTAAACCCTTTCCTGCAGGTGCTGGCTTTCCTCAGAGCTTTACAATTGTTTTTCAGTGTGTTACATGTGGGAAGAGAAATTATTTAAAGGATTAGGGGTTTAATGTGAAAAAAATACAAGGAGCAGTTTGCCTGTTTGTAGGTTTAAGTTTTAGAATCAGTCACAAAAGGATTTCTCTTGTCTTGGCACTGGATAATTTGTGTACTTGTGTGCTTTTTGGGATGGGGGGCTTAACCAGTTTGGCTATTGCAGACTTCCATGGGCATAGTGTATCCTACCATACAGTGTAGTGAGTCAGGGACGTGCTGGAGAGAGAAGCCACATGCATTAGGAAACCTGGAAGTCTCTACCCTTTGCTCTCCGTGCTCAGGAACACCTAATTTTTCCAGTGTTACAGAACTCGTCAGGTATGTTTCTTAATGATTCCCATGAATTTGTGCCAGAGTTCTTTGGCTGCTTGTTTTGGTATCTAATAATCTGTGTACCAAACCATATTAAGGTTTTTTTGGATACGTGCAGTATTCTTATCACTTCTTCAGAGCATAATGAGAAAAATTCCCCTTCCTTGTGTTAGACCATTTAGTATTACTTGGGAGTCTCGATTATTCAGCCCTCGTATCCTCCGATCATGAGGTAGCAGATGTAGTCGTTACCTGAATGGGTTAATGTTTGACTGTTGTCTGTTCATCTGTGACCTCCTCCTTCCCACCCTAAGGGGGATTTAGGAATGGGTTTTAGCATCAGCATTCCCTCCTCCTCCCTTCTTTCCAGTGGGGCAGCTCGGCCTTACTGGTTCTGTGGGAAGTGAAATGCATGGGAGAAAGATGCTTTCTCTCCCTCTCCTCCCTCTCCCTCTCCTCCCTCTCCCTCTCCTCCCTCTCCCTCTCCTCCCTCTCCCTCTCCTCCCTCTTCAGGGAAAAAATAAAATCCTGCAAATGCAGAATGAGTGCTCAGTACTAAGGGGAGGCTGCTCTTTGTTTTCTGTGTAAGCAAACGTTGAGTCAAGGGACACATGAAACTAAACTTTAAGCCAATGAGATGTTACTGGGGAAGTAAGTGAAAAAGAGGAGGGAAGAGAAGTAGCAGTCCATACATTGATACTTCAGGCTTCATGTCGTAATTGTTCAGTTCTTTAAAGGTTTTAAGTAACTTCCTATCAGAGCGCAGTAGGTAATCTGTTGTATGTATTGCATGTAGCATTTAGAAGCTGCCTTGGACATAAGGAAGAGCTATTTTGTATTCCTAGAAACTTGCACATATGGTGAGCAAATTACGTATAGTCCTGAGCTAATGCTTTTTTTTTTCTCTTTAGGTTGCCCCCTGAATTGCAGGAGGGCTTTTTTTTTTTGAAGTTGCAGGCACAGCTCTTACAGTTACAGCCTGTAACACCACTGTGCAGAAACAAACTTCCTTTTCACTTAGCATTACTATCTTTAAAATGCCAGCTACTTGAATGGATCTATTATTTTGCCTTAGAAAGATTTTTGCTAGGAGAGCAGAAAATCTGTAATGTTACATTTCTTCACTTTTTTTTTTTTTAAACTGTGGTATATTTGACATTTCTTGGACAATTTCTGATTATAAAGTAAGGTATGTTATAAGATTTTTATTTTTTTCATGGAACTAAGGTTAGCTTGGAGAATTGTGGTACTAAGATCTGTTAATACTTAGCTAAGGATTAGTCGCACTATAAAAGGTTGAACCACCTTGCTTGCGTATTTGAGAAATTTGCTTGCAAGATGAAAAAAAATTGGATGACAGCGCAGAATTGTATCTTCTGAGAAACACTAGCAGACAAACATTGAGAGAGAGTGTCTTCATGTGTGAATCGTGAACAGTTTCTGTAACCTGAAGAGGTATTTTCCACCTCTGTATTACTGAAGCTGATAGGCATCGAGAACTCCATGTGGCTCAAGTCCTTTCTGCACTGTGACCTTAGTGGCAGCAAAAACAAAGCAGACAGCTGTTCATCTCTGGTTCTGTGATCCTGGGTGCTTTGAACTGAAGCACCTCTGCAGCACCTGGAAGCCCATGAACATCTACATTCTGTTTGTTATCATGTAAGGATACCTGTCAGAACAGGTAATATTGGGTTGAAAAGATTATATTTCTGTTCTACAATATGGGTACTTGAGCGGTGATTGTCGTGACTTGCTCTGCATCATGAACTCAGTGCAAAAACTCCCAACTCAAATCTGTATCTCTAAAATTTGTTAGAACAAATCTGGTAGAAGATTTTTGAAATTCATGGACAAAAGGTAGGTATTTGGTTAAGCTGCGACCAAACAGTCCGTGTGCATTACTAATAAGTCATCATTCTGATCAAAACACGTTTATTTAGGGTTGTGAGATGGAAAAGGGGTTTGCCTCAATGCCTGACAGTACTGCTCTAATTCTTGATAGTTTACATACTATCTGCAGAATTGTAATGCTTCGGTCAGATATCTGATCAAATATCAAACTGCATATATCTGTAACTGAGCAGTGGCCACTGTTATGGCAAAGAGGTTGACTAGGTGAATTAAGACACTGTAGGAATTGGATGAAGCTGGTGGTTCTGCTCCCAAAATTATGTTGAATTTTGGCAGCATGTTTGCTAATGCCTTGTTTGCTCACGTGTGCTGCCAGCCCAGGTCCTAATCTCCACTGAAGATAGCTCAGTTCAGAGCTAGAATGAATCTCTGTCACAGTTTGTGGACCTGCATGCAATAATGTAACAGGAACTGTAGTGACTCAGTTCTCTGTGGAAGATCTAGCCTCGGAATTCACTTTCAAACACAAAAATAAAGGAAAAAATGCATCTGAAAAATCTTAATCCTTCGAAGCTTCAGCCTGTCAGCGTGAATTTTATTTTCCCTCTCTAATACTGCATCTAATGCATAACTTCTGCAAGTTTTGGTTATGGATCCCTTGCTACCAGGTGTCTTCAAGCTTTTGGGCGCATCAGAAGATTATATGAGCGTTCCTTTTAGGATGGCTGATGACTCTGGTACAAAGGAGTGGAGAAAGATCAACACTGTGAAACAGAGCTGTGGTTCTGAAGGATGACCTAGAGGAGGCTGAAACCCAGAAGCCTGAAGCGGTGTCTCACTGAAGCAGCCAAGGAGGGGCTCTGCACGTGGGGTAGCACAGATTGCCACCACCAAGCTGAAGGGAGGCTGCAAGCAGGGTGTGATTCACATCTCCAGAACAAAAAAGTCAAATACAACAGAAATAAAATATGTCTGGGTCCTGGCTAGGAAGAACAAAGAAACTATTTGTTGTCTTTATTAGGCAGCTTAGACCTGATTTAGGCAGGACTAGGAGAAGCAGACTGTGGACTGGGGTTATAAATAGCATTTCCCACAGAGGAAAGGAGACAGCAAGTTACTGTCAAGACAGAGTAGATATTACTTCTCAGATAAAAGATTAGGCTTTAATTAATAGAGTACATTAGCTTCCCTACTCAAATACTTCTGGTTCTTTTATGAAGGAGTACACTTCCAGGAAATACCTTCCAATATTTTAGTGGATAATAATCAATGAAGCAGATAAATATTTAACCAAGTTTCTTTTACCTTTCATAATTCTTGTCTTGATGCTCTTGGAAAATTTCATTTGGGAAAGAAAGACTACCTGATGAGAATCACTTTGTTGGCTTGTTTAAGATCATTGTTCTTGGGTATAAGAGCAAATACTGTGTTGTCATCAGAAGACAGAAGATCGTGACTTTGTAGCTGGAAATCATATATATAAAGTACAATATATTGAGACTTTGCAACAATAATTTTTAGAAATTACATCTAAATAATAGTTAGATATGGTAAGAAGAGTTTCCTACGTTGTCTGATGACAAAGAATTTGAAAGACTTTCTTTCCAAGTCTGCAGGACCAGGAAATTGTTGTGTAATGGGTATAATTTAACTAGGTGCTGCTATGATTTAGTAGTTAATACATTCTTAAAATTTCAATATTGCTTTTATTTCTCATTTCAGATGAGAAATTCACTGTATTTTTTGGCATCTAAAACATTTTGGAAGTGGTAATACTTGGCTTAGGTGTGCTTGAAAATCCCAGCATGGACATGATTTAATTTTTGGTTTGTGTGTCACTTGGCTTTGCCGTCTGAATTTGGAGAAAAGGTTTGCAAAGTAAGTGTGTCAAGTATTTTAAGTACCACCAGTGATTCAGACACCTTTTTAAATAAAATTTTGCGTTCCTGTGGACTCTCTTTGAGAGACAAAGCTTTTTGAGAAACTCGTTTAAAACTCTGAATAGCATAAAATAGAAATACTGTCTCTTTCAATGTAGTTCATGCTTTCTCTTTCTCAGCTTTCTATACGGAATAAGCATTAAAATGATGCATGGAAGATGCATCTTCTTTTTTGAAATGTATGTCTTTATTTTCCAGAGATGGTACTGAGGCATCCTAGTAGGATGCTTTTTTCTTCACTCGTTGTCCTTGTGATCTTGATACTCTACATGGTGTGCTGGTTGCTTAGCAATCCAAGCTACAGGCAGCAGCACCTTGTTTCAATATACTGGCAGTTTTCTTCACGTTTGCAACCATTTTTTCTTCATCTTTTCTCCAAACGTTACTTGTTGTCGATGTTCAGGCATGCATTTCAGGGAGTGGAAAGTTAGGATTTCAAAATTAAGCCTAAGTTGTATACATCGATCATTTCTATGTTTATTGTTTCCCCATAGCACATCTTGAGACTACTATTTGTTTGAAATAAATGTTTTTATTTAAATAACTGTTTTGATGCTTTAAGATATAAGGGAGCTACCTTGAAAATTTGTGTTTACTGAAGCATGTATTCTTTGCTCCATCTGTTCCTGTTTCCTCCTGCATATGGCATATATTTGACATGTCTTTCAGCAGGCGTGCATCTCTGGTTTATTTAGAGGCATGTACAAGAGATTAGGGTTGTCTTCCTTGTTCATCTGTGTATGAAGCGTATTGAGCTGTCTTGGCAGTTGAAGTCTCTGATTATTGTAAGTCTCTGATTATTACCCTTTACTGATGGTTCATGCTGGCAACAATGAAGTCGCTGAGAGAAGCTTTAGGGCTATCAAAAGGGACTTAAGGGGGTTGGGGCAGTTAGTGGATGGAGCCGGGAGTACTAGTGGTGTTCTTCTCCATCCTTTCAATGACAGTGAGAGATACTGAGAGGATCGTAAAACCCATCTGATAAATACATGGCTGAGAGGCTGGTGCCATAGCAGGAATTTTGGCTTTTTCAACCCTGGGGCGGTTTACTCAGCACCTGGCCTGATGGCTGCAGATGGGTCTCACCTGTCTCAAAGGGGGAAAGGGATCCTAGCCCAGGAGCTGGCAAGGCTCCTTGAGAGGGCATTAAAGTAGGTATGGAGGGAGAAGGGGATAAAACAAGGCTCACTAGAAATGAGCCATGGGGAATGATGCTGGAGTTGGGGGCAAGGCCAGTGGCTCAGCTGAAGTGCATCTACACCAATGCACCCAGCATGGGCAACAAGCAGGAGGAGTTGGAAGCCATTGTGTGGCAGGCAAGCCATGACTTAATTGCCATTACTGAAACATGGTGGGATCACCTAACAAGGAAATTTCTAGGGAGCTCTGATACAGCAAAAGCTTGATGCTCTACAGATGATCTAGTTCTTTCCTTGTGCGTTTCAGCTTTCTGGGTTGTAACTAAGGGGTGCCTCTGGGATATAATGTGCCTGTACTATATTCCTGAAGAATATGAATCAATGAAGAAGGAATTAAGGTCTTTACAATAATTGGTATGATGCTTCATGGTGGTAAGGGTATTTTGAAGGGGACTTCGAAGAGTTGTCCATTTTGCTTCCATAGCACATTTCAGAAGGTGCCATCTTTGTTTCAAAAAGCAAATGAATTGCAGGATGTCGTCTTTACATTTAAGAGGAAGTGTACTAACATCCTTAGATTCATTGGGACAAAAGCTGCCGTTCAGATTTTTTTTTACTTGCGAGCTCCTCAAATAATCAAAGTGAACATACAACTTTTAATAGTTGTCCAAAGCATTTAATGTTTTTTTCTTTATGTAATGCAGTAGTATAAAGTAACAAGCGCTTTAAATATTTTGTCCCATTTCTGAAAAGGCTTTCTATGTTCTTTTCTTTAAAATATGACTTAGCTACAACTTTGTCCTAGTGATTAAGTTAATGCTGAGGTCTTGTGTTTCAGAGAGAAACTACAATGTTCCTTAAATGGTGGAAGAATTGTACAAGTATGATAAACAAATTTATGCCAGCTTTACTGAGAATTTTTCCAGATCTCCTAAAGGCTTGCTGTGATGTTGTGCGTGTCTGCTCACTCCGCCTAAAAATATGCAGCATTTTTAGTATTGCTGTGTTTGTTGAAAGTAAATAGTTTCTGGTCTACAAATACAAGTGAAGAAATTGTGTTTAAGAAAGACTATTTTCCAGATTTGTGGACAAACATAAAATCGTAACTGTTTTTAAGAATACATAGAGGCAATAAAACTCATAATGCTGAAGAATTTGGTAGTTTGAAACCAGTCCGTTGCTGTTATTCCAACATTTGTTTAGGGTGTCCTTAGGCTGTGTGGACTGATGCCAATATGTTCTTAACTACCCATCTTTTTTTTCTGTACTGTTCTACTTGTATGGTTTGTAAAATGCAAATGTATAGCGCTTCAATGTATGAAGCAGAGGAGTATGATGATACTAAGAGCTTTTTAATGCAGAGTGACTATGAAAACTGAAATGCTAATGGGAAGGATGGGAAATATTTTGGAAGTATATAACCATATTGCTAGCTCTTTATTAAAAAGAAACCCTTCTGCTGTCTTCAGTTGCTATTTCATTGCTTTTCCATGCGGAAATGGGTAGCACTTGTATAGCACAGTAATAATTCTACTGTGTTAAGCTGTTTTGCTTTATAGTAAATTGTGCTTTGATTGCATTTGATTAGTTAAAGATATATTTAGAAAGGCTTGGCTGCTGGGTAATGCCATTTCCGTCAAAGAAACAATCTGTAAAAACCTGAGAACGCAGGGATATTGGGAACAGGATGGGAAGATTGAGTTTTATAAAAACACTCTTCCTGGCTCTGTTCCCTGTGTACGTACAAGTAGCTTTAGTTTATACCAGCTAGGTATTTGGCAATCGCGTCCGTTTCAATATGTATACGGAGAAGTTTCAGAGCCTAGGGTACGTGGTTTTAATTTTCAGCTCCGCAGAATGCTAAAAACAGGCTGCTGTGGCCCAGCAGAGCAACGGGGCTGTGCGGAGCTCGGGCCTCTGGCCATCATTCTTTCCCTTTCTGCCCACAGGGCTGTGCATGCCGCTCACCTTTGGATGCCCGGCTCCATGGTGTCTTGGCTCCGGCTCTGGGTCTTCCTCTGGGGCTAGGTGTGCCCCAGCAACAGGAACTCCAGCAGCCTCATAGCTGGGCCAGAAGTGAGCCAGTGCAAAACGTCCCATTGCGCAGATACGTGCCCTGGGGTAAAGCCTGAGGCTTACAGCTGATACTGGAGGATGTGGGGAGGGAAGTGCTGTTACGGGCTTGCGTTTTCATTTGCCACTGTGGGCATCTTGTTCTACATCTTCCTGTGTGTTTTCTGGTTCTCTTTGTTACTGTGTGCAAGTTGGATGCATCCAACGGAAATTTGCTTTTCCTTTGGGAGGTACTATGTGTAAAAAATTATTGTAAGACATTTTATTTATTGCCGTTGAATCATCGTTATTTTAAACTTAGTACCTTTTGAGGTAAATTTCTGCTAAATTGTGTCAAGGCCTACATTTTTTGTTTCCATGGCCATGCATTGTGGAGCTGGAAGGCAGGCTGTCTGGCAACTAGTCGTCGTCTGGGTTACATGCCAGGACATTTAAGCGTAGGACAAGGGGGAATGGCTTTAAGCTAAAAGAGAAGAGATTTGGGTTAGATGCTTGGGAAGAAACTCTTTACTCAGAGGGCAGTGAGGCACTGGCACAGGCTGCTCAGAGAAGCTGTGGGTGCCCCATCCCTGGAGGTGTTGAAGGCCAGGTTGGATGGATGGGGCTGTGGGCAGCAACCAGCCCATGGCAGGGATTGGAGCTGGGTGGAGTATAAAGTCACCTCCAACCCTTGCCGTTTTATGATCTTTCAGGTTGTGTATCGAAGACTTCTGAATTTCACAGATAACTATTAGCACCTGAATTTTGAGTTCTCAACCCTTACTTTCATGTAGTACAGTAGTATGTAGTGGAATATTCTTTGTTTTAATTTAGAAACATTAAGGATAAAACTTAATGGGCCCTGGGACTCACCTTGAAGCCAGTAGTCAAATTTGTGTTGATAAAAGAATGTTCAGTGTGGTACAAATAAAATGTTTTGGGTTTTTTTTTTTTTGCCTTATTAAATGCATATTATAAGAGATGGTTTGATTGCTCTAGACATAAATATTTTAGTAAAAATCCTTAGGTGAAAAACAGGGAACTGTACGTTGTGATTCCTAGTGCAGGCTTTGGTACAGCACTGGAAGCACGGTGACTGGTGCATCTGCCATCACTTAAGAGAGAAATGACCTGTATTTCTTAAGTACCAATCAGCTAAAATGAGTCATTTTAGCATACAGGGATAGAAGCTTAACAGCCACTGACACCTGTACTTGGAGCCTGCTAAGCTGTGGCAGTGTGCAGGCAGCGTGGCTGCATCCCTAGCGTTGGGCATGTGGGCGGCACAGGGGCTGCACTGTGTGGGGTGCAGGCTGCGGGCACGGTGCTTTCGTGACTGTTCAAAGGGCTTCAGAGTTTGTTCTGTCAGGCGCGTTTATTTGGAGCACAAGTGACTGGAATAGTCCGGATCGCGGTGCTGCGTGTTGAAAATTTCACTGTGGTTGTTGTGTTTTGGCTTTGGAACGGCAGTATTTTGTTGCAATTGTTTGGCTGATTCTCATGAACGTTAATTTGTTGTCTTGCTTTACTTGGAAAAACACGCTATGGGCTTATGCTGCTTCCTGTTGGAAAAGAGTGAGTTACAAAATTAGCACATTAATGCCAATTATAACTATAATATCATCCCAGAGGGAATTCTTCCTTTCTGCGCAAGTCAGTACGTACGTGGTGAGAGGTCTTGAGCTGCTCTGGCAAAACTGCTGTATAGCTGATGAGGCAAGGAAGAACAATTTTGCTGAAAAATCTCAAAATCAACATATATTCTTAAGGAGGCGGATGTTGGAGGGGCTTTTGCTGTGCACAGTTCTGCCAGCGGAGCAAGAAGATGGAGTATTTTCAGGCTCCCCGCTTGTTGGCGGGGCTTGGGTTGGCTCCATGTTTTGCTTTCTGGCACAGGCTGCTGGATCGCTTTTGTTCTTCTCTCCCCTTTTTATTCCCTTTACTCCCTTTCATACACTCGTGCTGCTCTTCTCGATGCGGCAGAGTGGTGTCCAGGGAGAGGGGAGCCCTGTTTGCTTCAGAGCCTTTACTCTTGCCTCACAAAAACGTGTAATGCATTTTCCTGTTTTGAGCACGTATTTGCTAACAAAGAATGGGTGAAGGGTTGTGCTCCGCATTTTCCCTGCACTGTTGCTGCCTTTCAGAAATGAACTCTGGAAAGCTGAGGGTAGCTAATAGACTTGGCACCAACAGAGGAGCGTGGTGAGGCTGGCAGCGTGGCTCCCTGTGGGGCTGTGGGCGGGAGGGATGTGGTGCCCGGGGCAGTGCAGCTGGCCTTGTGCCACGCTCCCTGCCCCGCTTCCCCTGAGCTGCTCCTTTGCAGATGTGGCTGCTCAGAGCCAGGAGGCTTGCAGACAGCTTGCAGTAACTCCCGCTGCCGTTGCACTAGATTTCTGTTTGTTAGGGGTCCAGATCTTGCACACGAAACATTAGATTGCATTGCAGTTATCCATGAGTTCTGGCAGGGGTCCAGAAGGCACAGCATGTTGTGGTGTGACTGTTTCGTAACTGCTGGATACAGTTTAGGCTTATATGTTTTTTTCAAAAGCATTTGCTCACTTGATTCCCATTGTCTCTTATTTTTAAACTCTCAGCTGTGCTCAGCCATGTGCTTGGTCCCCCGCCCCATCGCAGCCTGCCCAGGTATTGTGGAAGCACAGTTTGCCTGGCCCAGGGTCACCGAGAGGGATGAGCAGCAGGAGGGGCAGGGAGCAAAGTGACTTCGGGGAATGATTTTGACTTTGCTGTCACTGTCTGGTGTCTTTACCATTGAGCAAATGATAAAGTTTAAACATAACTTTCTCTTTAGAAGGGCTCAATGAAGCTGCAAATACCAGGTAGTGTTGCTGAGATGATTTGACGTACGACATTCTTCTGCCAATGCTTTAAGAAAGTACTGTATTTAAATCTGTTAAATCTGCTTTGGTTGTCAAATTACTATTTCCAAACTTCATTATGCATTCCATAACTTCATTTTTTTAAGTTTGTTTCCTAGAATTGTGCCATTTAATGAAAGGTGGCTGTTCACAATTTTCAGTTTGAGGTTTTGCTATTGCTTTCTCCTCGCTTGCTAGAATAACGAGCAGTAGTTTAATAATGAACAACTGAGGCAAGAGGGTTCTTTCTGTATGAACTATTCAAGTAGGGCTGATACAAATGCTGCTGTAGGAGGGGAGCTGTGGCATGAGTGAGGGCGGCTGTGCTGGAGGAGCAGAACCAGCTCTGTCTTCTGTATAACTGGGCAGATTTTAAGTGGAGACGTGACTGTGGGCTGCCACAGAGGAGAGTAACTGCAGTGGGTTATTATTGTAATCCGACTCATGCTTTCAGAGAGAGGGAGAATGTAGGAACAGGGTGGAAGTCATGTGGGTTAAAAAAAAAAAAGAGCATCTGTGAGGGGGGAGAACTGGGAAGATGAATTTTGGTATGGGCTTGGTGTAAATTTAAGTTGTGTACACCAAAGGCAGAGGGACGAGATGAGCAGGAGCGCTATGTAGCACGCGTTTTACAAGCGCGAGACAGGCAGTCTAGACAAGGAAGTATGTTGCAGGCCTAAAATTAACTGAAGTTAGACAAAAATTTTTCAGTGATGGCGACGTAAGTTCTCAGAAGGAGATGGAGGAAGAAGCTCCAGTTTCAGAAGCTGCTATGGGTGTAACTGAGAGCTGAAATTCAGGAGAGCAAAGCATCTTCCCCTGTCCTCCTCCAGACTGTGACTAGCAGTGACATTTTTTATAGGAAGGAACGTTTCTTCTTACCAGCATTGTAAAATGCACTATAAAAGCAGAAAAAAAAATGATACAGTTAAAAAAAAAAAAAAGTAATCTTGAAATGTAATGCATTTATAAAAGTTCTCATTTCCTAACGTGGATAATATTTGTATAACTTTTTGGCTGTATGCTCCCTCCTCCCTTTAGCAGAGGAGATGAATGACTTGGCATGGTCAGTAAGTCCTGCTGAGGCAGGGTCTGGCTGTTCTCCAGCTGTGCACCAGGGAGAACCCTGTAACATATAGGACAGTGATGACACAAGATCATATAGATGCAAACTGGCTCCAAGGTAATTTAGCTGGAAAAGAGAAGAGTGGTGTTGTGAATTTATTTATTTATTTATTAACCCAGAAGGAGTGGGATCCCATAAGGGTGCAAATGGCAGAGTACCGAGCGGCTTCTGCTGGTGGAGCAGGGAGTTAAGACCCGTGTGTTGCAGGTGCGCAGAGCACCACAGGGCTTATGGTGTTCTTTCTGGTTCTCTTCCAACTGACTGCTTTTTTTTTCTTTTAATCCTTGAAACAGTGTTTTTTGTTTGGTTGATTAGTTTGCATTAAGTATAATAAATATTTGAACAGATAATAGGAATTGTTCTCAAAACTTATTGAAATATAGTAGTAAGTATTTAGTGTCACACTTCTCAATCACAGGATAAGGCACCCAACATTAACAGCTATGTTTTGGCAGATGAACTCTTCATCTCTTCAGCACACGTGCTCTGCTGAAAAAAATACATTTCTTTTGTGGTGCAGGAACTGATTGAATTGTCATTTTAATACCGTAACAGTAAAAGGGGTAATACGAAGCTCTTACATGAAATTTTAAAACACATGCTTTCAAAAGTACATGTAGATGCATCCATTCTGTGTACAAGTAATAACATGTACCTTTTCCTGTTTTTAAATTCCTCCAGGTATATGTGGAATTTGATGACCTTGAATGGGAAAAGCGAGAATGGGTTAAAGTTTATGAAGATTTTGCAACCTTCTTGGTGGAGTACCAGCTGGTCTGGGCGAAAAGAAAGGACCCAAGCCAGACTCAGGGATCAAAGATCAAACAAATTCAATGGCCTGCATTGGTAAGACGCTTCAACAGTCCCGTCTATTGAACTATTTTAATGTCTCTAAAGCTATGCTTCTCAGGAAACCGGCTGGTTTACTTTAGTGGTGGTGGTCATGGAATGTGGTGAGCGTGGAGAGGGAGGAGGGTTAGAAAAGGGTAAGAAAATACTAATAAACCATGTTTGTGTTGAGAGGGTGGATGTGATGTGACAAGTCACTCAGACTTGTTTTTAAATCAACTTAAAGCACTGCAAAACTAGTCTGAGTGACAGAGTAGAACTAATGGCACTTTACACGGTTGGAGCATCTAATAAATATTAACTTAATAGCAACACCTCTTCTGTTCTGTGGAGGATTGAAACTAAGATGGAAAAGAAGCCCCTAAGCTTGTAACACCTTCTTTATGGGAGTTGAGCATATCTAATATTTAGATCAAAGGTCAGAAAGATGAGAAAAGTGAAGAAAGATCAATAAAGTGACAATTGCTCTCCTGGCTTATGAGGTGATACTTGTGACTCTTCTTTGGATTGACGCCCAAGCATAGAGCTGCTGAGAATTGTTTGGAGGTTGTGTTTGTTGTTGACGCATCTTTAGGTAGATCTGATGAATACCAAGGATCTGATGAGATAATCCTATGAGGAATAAATGTGTACTCCCCTCCCCCCTTCTTTTTTTCCCAAGAACACTTTAAGTACTGTAAAAATCTTAGAATCATAGAATCCTTAGAGTTGGAAGGGACCTTTCAAATTCCCTGCAATGAACAGGGGCATCCACAGCTAGGTCAGGTTGCCCAGGGCCTGGTCCAGCCTCCCCTTGAAAGTCTCCAGGGGTGGGGCATCCACCATGTCTCTGGGCAACCTATCCCAGGCCTCACCACCCCCACTGATCATCAGAAGATTCAAATGGATCTGAGGCTTTAGGAACTATTGGTGTTGTTCATTTATAGAAAGTTGTGGAAGGTTTCTCTCAGATTGTCAGGTGAAAGGGGAGCTCCACCACATTCCTTAAAATGCTGAGGAAGGGAACATTTTAGACACGTTTAATGTGAAGCTCTGCAACTTCAGTCCTGGCTTTTCAGAAATTTATACTTGTAGTGGATTTAGATGAGATTTTTTTCCTCTAGATTTTAGCTGGGTGCCTCATTTAATTATTTCCTTCATGTTCTTGTCTCTGAGGACTTTCTGAAATGCATGGCTGTTTCTCTGGAGCTGTGGTTAGAACCACTGTTCTGAGTATGGTGAGGCAGGCTGTTCAAGGGAGCATGCTGTGGGAAGAGATGGTTTAGGATGAGACTTGCCTCTGCTTATTATTCCTTCTTGATTTACCTTGTATGTTTGTGTTAATGTGTAAAACATGGTAAAATTTTGGATGTTCAAGCTCTTTGAGATACTTCCTTGTACAAGCAAATTTTCGGTTTCATCTTAGTGTATATACCTTTGAGTGAGAATTTTTAGTTTTGCAGAGTAATGTCACTTGCTCTTTGATACCACCCATGTCTCCCTAATTGAGATGAGTATTTTAAAATCTGCTAGCAAGTTGGAATACAGTATCTGTGTACTTGATTATTTCACATGCCTTTAGTCTTACCCTCTAGGGTATGGAGATTCTTCTTGGACTTAGAAGAGGTATCTTTCTGGAAGGTTTTCTAGTTTAGTTGGTGATCCTGTCACCAAGATAAAAGCATGTCTTTACTGATGCGTGAACATGTTTCGCTTGCACTTTCTTCTCACTAAAGACTTTTCCAAACTTCATCTGATCTAGCTGAAGGCAGAAACTTTTCTCCTTCCATCCCTGTTTTATCAACTGTTTTTTAAATTCTTGCTTTAATGTTTAAGTTCTTGAGGTAGCTGATGGGACTGGGAAGAAAGGTCTGTACAAGGTCTACCTCCTGCTTTTACACTAAAAAATAAAAAATAAAAAATTCAAACCATATAACCCAATGTGGGGCTTGGTAGCTTGTTAGGGCACAGTTTCCAGATGGTAAGATGACAAGTTCTCAGCATTTGTGCTTGGCCTGCTTGCAAATGTTCAAACAGTTGTTTTCTGTGTCAAGCTCTCTAGTCATCCTTCCCTATTCCGGAAAACCCTTCTTGAAGGGGAAGTGCAGATACAGAATATTAACTCAGATTAGAGCAGATACCTTCATGGAGCCCTCCCGAAGTTCTGCTCCTTATCGAGAGCTGCACTGAGCCCACCAGGGCTTGGGGAGCAGGGAGAGTGCTCAGATTGCCATCCTGTGTTCTTTGTTTACAGCCTGTCTGAACACTGTGGTGCAGCATGTGACCTCTATGAAAGGGCATTTTTAAGTTAGAACAAGACTTCTTAAAATTAGAGAAGCAATGCAAAAGGCTGTAGAAATGTTGGCCGCACAACATCGAGGGGAGTATCTGCACTTTAGTGTTAAGTCCTCACGGCAGATGTGTTTTAGAAAAGTTGTCTTGCCATAGGTACTAAATGAAAAGTCTCAACCTTTCCCAGCAATGCAAATATATTGAAAAATTATTCATGTACTTGACTATCTTGTCTTCTTATTAAATGCCAAAATAAGAGTTTCTGGTGCAGTTTATTTTGGGTACCAATATATATGCAGCAATGCAATATTTAAGTATGTTCATGTAGTACATGCTATGGGGTCGTTACCTTGCGAAACATAATAAATGGAAAGTGCTTGTTTATTTAGATGCTAACCACCTTTTGTTTTTCTCTTCTTTGATCAACATACTCTGTATTTACTGGGTTGTATTCAAACTTGATCAGAATGCAAGGTCTGTAATTTCTGTGGGCTGTTCTGTAGGGAGTCATCACTGTGTACTTCACAATTACCAATTTCTTTTATTATTCAATTGTGAGATGCACTGTAATCTCCACTTCACATATGAAATTGCTGGAGTTCAGCTTGGTCATTACATGTAATAATTTGAATGCCTGTAGTGTGGCTGTTAGTGAAAGCACTGCTTCCGCTGACCTTGTTTAGCTGTGTTCTGAGGTTGTATGCTCTTGGGCCAGGTGCTAAGAAAGTGAGGAAACGTGAACTACTGCCTCTTTTTCCTTGTTTAGAAATTTGCTAACAGAGGCAGGGATGGATTCTCCCCTGAATTCAGTGTCTTTTTCCATTAGATTATCCTTTTTGATACTGCCACATTAATTCCTGGTAAATTTTCAGCAAATGAGCCTGGAGTCCCACTTGGTGGCAACATGTTTCATTGTATTGGGATGGCTGACGATAACGGCTAACTATCTCTGAAAACCTGCTGTAAAATAAGGGAAGTGTAATGTCACAGTGCATTTATGCTGTGATCAGATGCTTTTCCTTCTTGTGAGATGGTTTTTGTGGACAGAGCGGAGAAGCCCTGGGCTGCCTGGCTGCCCGCTGTAGCTGGGAGCTGCCTCTGGAGCACGACAGGCGTACGCTCACCGCATGGTCTGCCAGTGCTTGCAGAAGGGAAGCTGTGATGGCACTGCCTCATAAATAGCTTTACAAGAATGCAGGCAGCATTAACCATAGCATTTCTGAGCTCAAGAGTGCTCAGCTGTTCTGGGTGCAGTACAAGCTCAGAAGAAAAGACTATCCCTATCTTAGAGATCTTACAGGCAATATAATAAGTCAAAGTCAATGCAGGTAAGGAGAGAAGCATAAAGAAAACAGTGACAAGTGATGTCAAGCATAAATGTAGCCCTGGGTATCAGGGAAGAGTGTTTGCAAGTAACTAATGGAGATGCTGTACAGATGTCAGTGCAGAAGAAACCTTCTCAGCCGATGGCATAGCATGAAGAAAAAACATGGATTTTGAAAATGTAACAAGTGGGTAGTAGAAATTAGTATGTCTTTCCACATTGAAGGATTAGGAAAAGTAGCTTGTATAAAGTATTGCAATTGAAGGCATCAGCTTAGTTTAGTAAACAAGGGGGCTATAAATAGAAGATACAAATAAAGAGTGACAGACTCAAGGTGTTGGACTAGAGGAATTACCAGTACCTGGGGAATGAGGCAAAATTGCTTTTGAATTCCTCTGAAAACAACTTTGAAGAAATTGAGATGACAGATAATTTTTTTTTTTGTTTGTGGGTGGAAGAGAATAGTTGTATTTTACAGGGAATAAATCATTCTCCCTGATTTAGAAATAGTCTGGTTATTAGGATATTTCAGGTCAGTGATACAGTCACACCTATTGTACACTTAAGTCTGGAGGCTTAAGGCTGTGATGGCATCTTCTTAGCAGCCAGCAAGGGAGGTGGATGTGAGTGTGTGGGCAGGGTGACAATGGGGAGCCAAGATACTCATATGGTCAAAACAAGATGCTTCTGTGAGCTGTCAATTTGAATTTAGTTATTCTCCCTCTAACTGAACATAAAAATAAAGTGTAGAGAGAGAAAAAGAGCAAATTAAGGGCAGAATCAACTAGAGACGCTTTCAGAGAATGATAAAATAATGTGGAAGAAAGTTAAAGGTGATAGACTAAGAGAGCACACCAAGGTGGAAAACTAAATTGTGGGGTTTCTTTGATAGCATCAACTTTATATTTTTAAGGAAGAGGAAGCTTTGCTATGGAAAAGTATTGGAAATGTCAATAAGATGATGAAATGAAAGTTTATCATTGAAGGTCTGTGGATAGAAATAAAGGAATTTTTAGACAGCCATTTTGAGGGACTTTTCCATCATCTTGGAAAGAAAATAAGGGAAGAAGGATAATTGAAAAAGCAATTAAGATTAAATGAGTTTAAGATGGATAGATTATGGCAAGTTTGTATGTTGAGGTAAAGGAGCCAAGAGTGGATAGGGAAGGATTGTAATTGGAGATAAGGGAAAGCAAATGCATTGAATGGGAGAACACATGAGAAACTTCTGCACATGCAAACGGAAAGGAAGAGACTATTGTAGAATAGGGGAAGGAAAGCTATTCTTTATTTTGGCAGTTTTCCTTTTGGAAGAAACTGGCAATCTTCTGCAGGGTAGAAGCCAGAAGAGGGAATAATTTGACTGAGACAAATACAATGAAAAGTGGGGGAGTGGTTCCTTAAGCTGGAAGGGCAGGGCTGGGTACCTGGGAAGGTTGCATACAGGCAGAGGTGGTTGGTCAAGGGTTTTGTGTGCTCTTCTGGGTATGGCTTGTTTTGTTAAGAGTGTGGTGCCTACCCTTTATACCTATAAATAAAACAGTGCCGTGTCCAGAGTTTGCTTTTGAATTCAGTATAAATTCATGTATAATAAATCAGAAGAATCCACACTAATTCTCTAATGGTTTGAATGTGGAGGCTGTGCTTCGCTAGCTTTACAGTACTTACCTTGTCAAACCAAGATATGTGCCCTATGATCTCAGCTAATATAAAATCCTGCAGTGACTGTATCACTGCCAGTTTCAAGGCTGGCATACGGCAAGAACTGTTTCTACTCCAGTGGTATATTTCTGAAGAGTATATTTGAATTTTAATATAAGCTAAAATGTGCTTAATTAGGAGATCCTGAATGTGCTCATTGCCTGAGGGAGAATGGCTGCAGGGACGACTCAATTCCCCAGCCCACTAAAAAAAAGTGTATGTCTGTTTGCCTGACTTTTTCTTGGAACAAGTGAAGTCATTGCTAAACCAGTGGCTTGAGAACAATCTTTCCTGGGACTCTGTCCAGAGCTCTGCAAGAATACAGGGCCCCAGCCAGGCTTATAACAAAGCCAGGAACAATGTCGGTCTTCACATGCGCTCAGTAACTCTTCTGCATGGTGAGAATCTGCAGTTGGTTTACAGTAAACAGTGCCAGTGGCACCTGTGGGACCTAGGCCAGCAGTCTGAGCCTTGTGCTGATGAGGAGGTTGCCTTACAGAAGGAGTTTGTCAAGTGGTATACTATGCATTTGTTTTGGTGAGGTGTGGCGAACCTATGTGTTCATGTGCCAACTGTGTGCTGAGTTACTTTGTGGTAAAACTGAGGAGTAGGAGTGTTTGTGGTCATGTGAAGGGCAGACTCATGCTCTGACCTCATGCAGCCTTCCCCCTTTCCTGCCCCAGCTGCCTGTTGCAGAATCCTTCCGCCTAAGTGCGCTCTGCTTCAGATGGCTTGATTGTGTTGGATTATGAAGCAAATGCTTATACGGTGTCAGCTTAATGGCATTTGTGTCACCACTCAAGAGGAAAAAGTACAGTTCAGACAACCACCTTCTACAGAGCTTCCAGATATTCTGGAGAAAAATGGAATTATTTATTTTTGGCATGATGATGGCAAGTAGGACAGGTCCCTTGTTTGTTCTTTTCTATACTGTGATGCACTACAGCCTTTTCAGTCTCTCAGGAATTTGTTTTCTTTCTTCTCCCAATGGTCTAATTTTAATGTTTTTAGCAAGTTTCTCTTTTATATGGTGGTCCCATGAATCAGACCGGTCCCCTTCAAGTTCCTGTAGATGGCACCGACTTGCCCTCTGTGTTTTAACACATTTCATGACAGCCTC
This sequence comes from Numida meleagris, assembly GCF_002078875.1. Lineage (NCBI taxonomy): Eukaryota > Metazoa > Chordata > Aves > Galliformes > Numididae > Numida > Numida meleagris. The sequence continues at coordinate 30,031,886 of NC_034413.1, read as the reverse complement.
TTCTGCCTCTGGACAAGGCAAAATAGAAGTATGTGCTGGTAGATACCACAATTAAGTCATCATCAGGCATTCCAAATATTCTGTGGTAAGATGGAATAAGTTCACAGAGGAGGTTGCTACGTATATGGAAAGTAAGGCAGAGAGAAGTCTTGTTCTCCAGAGGCCTAAGAATTCATGAAAGATCGGAGTTTTTTCAAATTTGAGGGAAAGAAGTGCTATTGCTCCCAGGAATACCAATCAAAACTACTAGTGGATTTTTTTTCAGCTTCTCCATTCTCTGCATCCAAAATCCGGTGCTTGTATACCTGCTAGTATGGAGTTGTGATGAGATACGTGCAACAGAGGAGAACATGCTTGGAAATTGTCAGCTTTGTAGGAGAGATTTAAGACAGTTTAGAGATTGAGGAAGAGAAAATTGAAGTAACTGACTCAGCACAGCAGCAATGACCTGATTTTTTCTGCATTGTGAAAGACAGTAACACTCAGAAACAGCACTTGGAGATGGTTCAAAGATTATTTTGTTGGAGAGTGTGTTACTGTAATATTCCCACAGAACATAAATGTCTCAGGCAGTACCACATCCCGCCTGTGTACTTTGGCACGGGCTTTTTTAAACTGCTGCTTATTGGTAGCCGATGCTCTCCATGCAGGCTGCTCAGCAGAGGCCATTACCTTCCCAGGACATGCCCCACATGAACAGCTGTAGACTGATATCCATCTCCCCAGACGTCCCATTGTGAAATACGGGTGTTGTCCTGCAGCCTCCCACTGTGGGAGAGAGTGATGGAGTGGAAAAACATGCTGCAGGGGAAGGTTTGTCTGTGTCCCTTGTACTTTTTGTTCACTTCACCCTACTGCATACAATTCCTTGTTCCAAAGATGTTGTCTTAATGTATTGTCAATGGCGAGCTTGTACTTTTTTTGTTTTACTTTATTCTTGTTAATTTCAAGATTCTAAGTAATGGGGACCAGTTTTTGAGAGTATTTAGTTTTGTAAAAGCATACTTCCCTATGTTAAAAATGTAGACTGCTTTTTGTAATTGAGTTCAGTGCAGTGAATTGTTTTTAATGTCAAATTCATACGCAGAAGTGCCAGAATTCTATATAAAATAGGGTGTTTTGTTTTAGAAGTTAGCCTTGAGATAACAGCACCACAAGTCATTTTGATCATAGAGCTGCCATTTGGGCAGGTCCTCTAGAGAAAGCTGCTTTAGTGGTCACAGCATCCTGCAGTCTCTGTCCTTCAGGTTGCGTCCTGCTGGTAAAGCATTTCGTCTTGCTCTCCAAGGATTACCCAAAACAAATAGCAGTGTTCTGTGTAGCATCCTTCAGCTGTAGCATTAAGCGGTACTCCCAGTTGACCATGCTGCTGTCGCTTGCACTTGCTCAAAAGGCAGCAGTGAAATGTTGATGGTAATTTGTATGTGTTTCTGTAGAGGTCACAAATCGAATTTCATAAGGTTCCATCATCAAGCTGGACAGTTCAGCTGCAGGGAACTTGGTGCAGGATACCTGCATGCATACTGGTTTTATAATGGGTGCTGAAACATGTACCGCTGTGGTTATGCTCCCATTGCAATCCCCATCAGCTTGCTCAAAGCTGATGTAAATGTATCTGAGCTGCGTTCACACGTACAGCATCAGTGTTGGCCCCTTCCACAGCTTCATCAGACATAAAAGCAAAAAGCCATGCTGTGTCCTCTGGGATTGACTGGGATGTTTCAGTCCTTGATTTTTTTCATAGTGTTTATGAGAACAAATATTCCATTAGTGCTGAGAAAAATTAATGGCTTTGTAGCTCTCTAGATCCATCTCATCTACTTTGAACTAGAAGAATCAGATCAACTTTGGGGATGCGGTGGTGAGAGAATATAGGCAAGTGGATGCTGTTGGCTGTTTCAGCATAGTGTTTAGGAAAGTCAGCTTCCAAAGTGTGGGACTTGGAGGATTGGACTAGATCATCTCCGGAGGACCTTTCTAACTCCTGCAATTCTGTGATTTGGAGGAAAGACTGAATGCTTGCAGCGCCTTTTGTACATCTCTCTGGTCGCTCACAGTCTGTTTGTTGCTGTTTATGTAAGTGATAACTTAATATACTATAGAAGTATATGTTTTATATGTATTTATGCATATATTCAAATACATGCGCACATATTTGTGTTTAAAAATAATAATAAAGTCTCTTGACCCATACCTGTTGAGAAGCTGTACAGCAAGAGAAGGATGTCAGCATGGTACGTGTCCTCCATCCGAGTGGTGGCTGCCCAGGATGAGCAGAGCTGTGCCAGAAGACCTCCATCTACAAGCAACAGCTTGGTCTTTTTCTTGAGATAGCAGGGAGGAGCAGCTGGGTTTTACACCTGTCAAATCCGCTTGGCAGCTAATTTTGAAAGCCACCCACTGCTAAAATCTCCACTGCTGCTTCTGTGCATTAATGACATGTCAGCTGTGCAGTACTGAAGCACTGCTCTCTTCATGCTGACTTGAGTAAGATGACTTACTGAAGGCATAATTAGAGTTTTATGAGTTTCTTTCCCTATTTTCCCAGAATTCCAGCAGCTTATGCTGGGTGTTGTTGTGAAACCCATGACGTGCTCTCTTAATACACGCCTTCGACATAGAGCAGTGTGGAGAACCCACCACAATGCAAGGCATTTTCTGAAAAATCATTTCCCTTGCTTGTACATTACTGTTTGGGTACTTTTGGGCTTTGTGCCCTACTACAGCAACAAGGCAGCCATTTCCTCTAAGGTCATCTTTTCTTTGGAATGACTCCACAGCTTTTGTCTTGTTAGGACCATACTGCTGAATTTTAGCTTCTCAGCCTACTACAGAGCAGGTACCCAGAAAACAATATCCTCATGATTTCTGGGAATTTCCACAGCAGCAGCAGCAGGTCTTGTCCACAGGTATGATCTTTCACAATTTTGAGATCCAATAACCAGGCTGAGGGATCTTCAAATGGAATTGATAACAAGGGTTGTGGAAGACTTCAGTCCTTTGAACCCTGATGGTGTGAAACAAGATGTTAGTATTAGGGTTAATGAGGAAATTGAGTTGAAGAAAATGATAGTTCTTCAAATCACGGGGTCATTTTGTTTCCTTGGTTGCTGGTATGTTGTTGGGAGGAAAAATGTTGTCATCTTTGTGTGATTTTGATAGAGCTTGGAAAAAAAATTTTAAAATCTCACTCTGCAGCTCAGAATTGGAGCTCGGTAGTGCAATGGCAGTAATTTTTCAAATGCTCTGCTCAATAAAAGGGTTCAAACCAACAAAAAAGCTAACAGACTTCTAGCTCAATTCGTTACAGATATGGTTTCACAACGAGTCTAGCCATTCTCTCACTGCTGTTGAAGGGGACAGTGTTACTACCTCCCCTTTTCTGTTCTTTTGCTTGCCTCCCATCTCCCCCAAATTTCAGCGAGATCAGCAAGCTCTGTCCCTTGGGCCATGTGCACACACTCATGCTCCCACCACATTATACAAAACCATACTGTATAGGTGATTAAGTGCTTGTGAATGAATCTCTCATTTATTACTGTTATGCATCTGTACCTGAATAGAATTTATCATTTCTTGTTTATTATATTTTGATTTCAGTGCACCATTCTGTGCTCTTAGTGCTCAGCGTTTGAAAAAAGCTTTTAAAGCAGGAGAGCTCAGTAGTTAGCTGTCATTAACAGAAAGTTATTTTGCTGGCAGCTGTTGCAGGCTTTCAGCTGCACTAAAGCAGACTAATTTGAGCACTTGTAGCAAAAGACTGCCTTTCTTCTTTGTCGTAGATGATAAAACACTAGAAATGACTTCTTCACAATGCATTTAAGTCTGTGTTTTCTTCATCATATAATAGGTTCTTGTGAGCCACAAAAAGACAAAATCTCCACAGCAGCTTCCGGTAGTGCCTAGGTTGTTCCAGCTGTGACTTGACAATGTTCATCTGGTATTTTTAATTTATATTAGTTTGTGGAAAAAGAGAAACATGGGAAAGTAGTTCAGGAGCTGCCTGCCTGCTCCAGGTACTCAGCCTGCATGGGGATGCTCGCTGGGGTGCAATCTTTATTTCATATCCTCGGTGTCCACAGTCTGCGGTTACTTTGCTTTTGACAGTCACCTGTAAGGGGTTCAAGGTGCTGGGGCGGTAGGGCTGTGGGAGTGTGTTGTTTAACCACTTCCTTCTTCCTGCCCTCATAGCGACATCCTCTTGGCCCTGGGCCACATCAGGAAGCGGAGTCAAGGGCTGGATGTGCCAAAATGAACTTCCAGGGTCTTCTTGAGAAAAAAAAGCAAAAGCTTAAACTGAAGATGTTTGCATTTATTCTTTGCAATGTGCATCTTGCAGGGATGATGTCTGTCTGAAGCAAATTATGAACAACACTGAAGCCATTTAGAACAATCATTAAGTATTGAAAAGCAGCTATATTGTTACATGTGTGGTTGTACAATGCTTTGCTTTCTGCTGCATGGAGTGTGCACGTGAATGGGGAAAGGACATAACATCACATGGATTTTTTTGTCATATGCATTCTTTCTTGAAGTAAAGCATAGGGGTTTCTTCAGCAGTCGCTATTGGTAATTCTTTAAGATGATTTATCTTAAATATTTTAGCATGCGCTGCAGGTGTAAAGCACTTAAATAAAAACAACATTTTAATACCTGAAAGCGAGTCAACGTAATGCTAAGAACTGTCAATTCAGAGCTAAGTAAAGTCTTCAGGAACCTAAACAATTCTGGAAAAATTCATTAGATTGACTTTGTAAGCAGTCAAAATAATCCATTAGTCTCAGTTCAGGTGGTTTTATTCCATTGATTAGGGAATGAGTCTTTGTTTGAAAATAATATCCTTTAGTGGTAATTAATATTTTACTGGAGGAACATGGCTGACCTCAGCTGACCCTGAATAAGTCTGACTTCTTGTTTACAGATAGGTGAATTATTAACACAAATAAAGATATAGTGTTTATTTTTTGTCTACTGACTGTCATAGATCTACACCAGTCATGGGTGGAAAGAAGTATTTTATTAAGCTTTTTGATCTTTTATTAGCTGCTTTTGTGTTCCATTTTTATTGCTTTATGAAAAGGACTTGGTCCATTAGTTAAATAGTTGTCAAATTTGCATGAAATTTCTCAATATTCGATTTTTGAACAGAACAGTTTAAGGAAAAATGAACTGTTCTTATGTATAATACATCATTCTGAGAAAATCTTGAGTATTTCAATTTGAAATTTCTCATCAGTTCTGAGACTAACTCACTGGGTGAGTACCTCATTTCTTTTAATAAATGATGCACAATTATATTTCTGTTTGGGGCTTTAGTTCTAGATGGTTTTGAAAAATTCTTATGTAATTCATTGAAGGGCCTCACTGGGATTTTTAATGCATACACTGCATTGCTACAGATTGTACCAGTACCATCACGGTAAGAGTAAAATACTGTGTTGTAGGGCTGGCTGAACAGATGCCTTTGAAACACTTAGCTGAATCCTGAAATGAGCCAAATAGTACTTATTATAGTTGGTTGATGAATTTAGCTATTTTGAAAGAATAACAAAGCTATATATTGATATGAATACAACCCAAATCCATTAATGTGCTCTATAGATTTCATTTTTTACTTTCGTTATGCATTTAAGAGTGTATCTGTTTTTAGAGAACAACATTTGCATGCAGTTTGGTATACTCAACTGGAATAGCCCAGGCAGGTGGTGGAGTCACCATCCTTGGAGGTGTTCCAGAAAAGGATGGATGTCACACTGAGTGACATGGTCTAGAGCAGTCACAGGTATGGGTTGATAATTGGACTAGATGGTTTTAGTGGTCTCTCCAACCTAAATGATTCTATGACTTTACTCTAACCAACTGCCTGTTACCAAGCTAAAGTGTGTTGGCTTTTCCATTTGTCCAGGGGTGGTTTGCTTATGGTACTTTTACTATTCTAGACTGCAATACTTGTATTACTTTCAGTGCTTGAAGTAATGATTCATAAAACATTTTTTTATTACTTTTAATGCCGAGTTTCATTTCACATCAAGATTATCAAAAGCACTACGAAATTTTGGGGTGTATCTTTGTAGCCTATAGGAAGAATAGCTTGAAGATGCATCAAAATACATTCTCTTTTAGGAACCTTTTTAGTAATGGATTGTATTCATGAAGGGGTCTCAGTACCTCCATAAACAGCTGCTACAAATTTGGCGGATGAGATCCTTAACTAAATTCTGAGACATGATGCTAATAGTTTTAGTCCTGAAGACTGGACAGTGCCTTCAGCTTTCAGCGTGTGTCCTGCAGACTTCTTAGGACAGACCTAATTATTACTGCTGATACTGGATAAGAAGCATTTTTTTTTAGTTTGAGAGCCATTAAAGCATTGACTGTTATTGGCAAACAGGGCCGGTAGGTATTTGTGGGCAGTCATCTTTTAAGACTCATGGAATCGTAGAATGGCTTGTGTTGGAAAGGACCTCAAAGATCATCTATTTCCAATCTCCCCAACTCATGGTGCAATTAATTTGTAAATGGAGAATTAATAATATTTGGGGCAATTCACTGAAGATTGTAGGGGAACTGCATTGTCAAGATCTTTCGGAGCCTTACTGTACTGGAAGTAACAGTTAAATGGAATCACTGTGTGTGTTTATTTATTAAGTACTGAGAACTTCATTGATGTTTGTCTACTTCCTGGTAAGATACTATCTTCCATCCTGCTGAAAAGGCAGTTACGGAGTTGAGATTGCATCAGAATTTGTAGCCAACAGTAACTTGTCAGGCATCACCTACAGAAAATTATATGAAGCTCAGCAGGATGCGGCCAAGTGTGCTGGTGGGGCAGGCTGCCGCAGCACCAATGTGGTGGGGCAGGCTGCTGCAGTCCTAGCAGAGCAATGCTTGACTTGATTTCCTTGCAAAGGCATTGCATCTGGTTGTTGTACGTCTGACCGGTACGTGCAGTATGGAAAGAACCTGCTGTGAATTTTTCTTTGCCTCTTTTCATCCCCTTCCAAATGTGGTCAGGTAGAAATGCAGATCAGCTGTCTGTCTGAATATGCAGCGATTCATACTTCCTTCAGACGTGCATCATCTCAGATGAGCTTTTCATAGGGAAAAAAAAAAAGCAATTTTATGCATTTTTCCAAATGCTCTCTTATTAACGGTTCTAATCTTCCGTCTGTTTTGTATATATGCTCCATATTGGCACATGATTTGGGTATATAAGCGCTGTGGTATTCATAATAGTAGAGGATTATGCTTATAGTGGTGCTTGATGGCATTCCTAATTGATCGTATGGTTTTTCTACAGTGAGCTATTTTCCTTTGTTACTATCAAAATACCCAGTGAACTGCGATTAATCATATTTTGGCACATGTCTTTGAAATTACTGCCACTGCCGTAGAATGTCGATTTCGACATCTTTGGCTGCTGCGATTGCACAATTTTTAACGATAGATGTACTTGGAGTTCCTTCAATACAAATGACATTATTGGCACACGTAGCGTTGTATACTAGATCATTTATTAGAAAAAACACTGTATCTTTTACTGGTTTTTTAAAATTATCCTCTGAATATCTGAAAGAAGCTTGCTTTTGAAGTGGCAAAGTGACCGATGTCATCCCTTTAAACTTGATGAATGCACGCACAAAATAGAAGTGAAAGCAAGAAGGATGACTGTTACAAATGCCTACACAGAGAAGGTTAACTCTGCTAGATCCCATTTCACTGGTCCTGTGTCTGTCTGCCCTTAGCTACAAAGAGAATTGGTAGGACTAGAAATGATTACGCGTTCTGCCATCTCCTTTTGCACTTGGTATAACCCCTCTGCAGGGCCTTTGTTTATGTTGTTTTAAGCAAATTTTGGATAACAGAGGAGAAAGAGTGACTTTTTCCCCCTCTTCCAATTTTATAGAATTTAGAATAGGATTCAAGATGTTCCCTTCTATATATTCATGGCAATTTAATATGTGCTTTAGGTAATGTATTTACAATGTGGCACTGATTTCTTGTTTTTTTGTTGTTGTTGTTTTGTTTTCAGTAATTATTTAAAGAAAGTACAGCAGTAATTAGCAGTCGATGTTTCTGGCACAGCGAGGCTATGAAAGGCAGTCGCTAGTTACTTTCCTTTAGGAAATGTTTTTCTTTAATGTACGTTGCCGTTTTTCAACTGTTCTAACCGGGGTCTTGGTGTATACTTTGACTCTAAAGCTATTGCTACAGCTTTCTTTCCTAGTACAGTTTCAGTATAGTTAAGTACTGTAGTCCAGATTTGCAATAGTTACCTTTAGAGATTCTTTGAAATGAACTAAAAGATCTGTTGATTTTCATAAGGGAGAGATGAAGATGGGTGATAATAGGAAAGTGACTGCAAGATTTATAAAATACATGAAATTCTGAATACTGTTGCTATGTTGGCTAGCAATGACATTTTGACTTTAAAAGGTAAGTGGAGAAGAACCAGTAACTGTTCATATCATATTTCTTATGGAAAATAAATCATTAGGCCAAAGCAGATATTTGTTTCTCATTTGAAATTCTGTTTTCAGCCATGATAAAAAGCTGTGAGTAGCCAAAGAGTATTGGTTAGCAAGTATGCAGGCAACAACAGCCATTTTAATTTATCAGAAACCAATGCTTATTCTTCCATTTTCGAAACTAGTAATGAGAATGTGGGCATAAAATACTCACAAATTAACTGAAATTAGTAGGACTAATCAGTGTTGGTTTTTTTAACGGTGAGATGTCTTCAAATAGTCTTCTCCTCAGAGTAGCAGAGATAAGAAAATCCACATATAAGATGATTTTCAATCCTGTTTTCAACAGTTGTAGTTCTTGACCACTGGCTTTATCGTTGTGCTCTTCCAAGTCATCTGTTCTGCACAGTTCCTATCTTCTACAGCATGTTGTGTGTCATTGCTTGTAGCTTGGATCCACGTTCACAGAATCTTTTCCCACTCCCTCTCTTCCTCAGTGGCTTTGATGAGTTCTCATACCCATATTTCTGCCTCTCCTGCCTTGCAGACAAGATACGTGTTACGTTCTTTACATTTTATTGCTCGCCGACTCGTCTTGCTGGTTGGCCACCCTCTGAGGGTCTAGCTTACAAGCAGGAACTGTTGTGGAGTGGAGGAAATACCATAGTTCCAGATTGCAACTAAATGATCAAGTTCCATAGTAAAAAAAAAACAAAAACATCTTATGTACATGGAGAAAGGCCAGGCTTTTCACTGCGTGAACATGGACTCTGCGTTATGCAGACCTGAGTCATTTCTCCAGACTCACGCAAGCAATGATTTGCAGCCTGGCAATAGTGTTAGGCTCAGCTTGCAACCACAAAGGCTGGAAACATAATTATATTACTGAGGAGTCATTCTCTTGAGCAGTTTTGTGGCAAGACATGAGATGATTTGTCACTGCTTAGGATCCCTGGGCATGGGAATAGTAAAGACTTCTTTCTCCTTATCTTGCTCAGTTTCCCATTCTGATAAGATTTCAGCAATCAGCCAAAAATTTTGACTCTGTTAATCTGTAACTGCTTTTCTGTTTACTGGGATTGCTGCTGAGCTGGGAAGGGAGGATTTAGTCATTTCTGCCTTCACCTCCAGGATGTGCTGCTTGTTTTGACATGAGGTTGTATCTCTCTGTTTGAAAGAAGATACTGTCAGTGACAGGTAGGTGTGAAAGAGGTAGGGGTGTCTGCTTGAACTGTGTTTGGTTCCGAGGTATGACTAGTGCCTGGGTTAATTCTCTGCTGTTGTTTGATAAAACTGCAAGTGATATCAGCATGTCTTGAGCTGCCTGAGGGGCAGGCATTGGGATAGAGATTGCTGGCAGGAAAGAGGAAACTGGGAATTCAGCGAAGAAGTAAAAAGCTTAGGTGTGAGGGGTACTGGGGATGGAATGCAAACATCGCAGCATAGTTGTGCTGGTTACCTCCTTTTCTGGTTGCTTTGTTTCTTTATTGCTTCAGCATCAGCGTTTGTTTGCCTAGATAGAATCTGTTACCACGCAAGGCTCAGTCTCTAGCAGGCGCTGCATGCTTTCTTTTCCTACCCATAGCCAGGATGAGGTATATGCTGAAGCACAGCTTTCTCAAGCAAGTGACTGCCAGGATATAAGGTCATCCTCCACATTCAGAGAGCTGATGCAGAAGCTCCCTGGTGTTGGAAGAGGGAGTCTTTGTTCTAACATCAGCAAGGAGAGGCTGAAGGTGGATTGAATGACTCTGTGATTTCACCGCAGCACATAGCTCCTACCCGCTGAGTTAAGTGCTGTTGGTGGTAGCTGTTGTCCTCATTTTACCTTTGAAAGGAAGATTATTGCTGCCATGGAAAACTGCTGATCAGAAGAAAATAGAGTTCAGGGGATTTTTCCTTCTTCTCCATCATGGCAATGTTTTTGTGCTGTCATTTTTGCAATTATTGGAGGAAAGGATGGGGAGGGCCCCTTGTGCTGATCCCAGGTGGAGTGTTGAATCAAGCAGTGGGTGTCCAAAGGAGGATGTATGGTTATGTGTTTAGAATTCCAGGTGAGGGACTCTATATGCACAGCTTTCATTGGAGCTCTTGGAAAGAAAACTGGAAGCAGGGCACCTACTCCTCCGCTACTTCTGCATGGCCAGGACTGAAGAGCTGGGTGGTGGTCAGAGCAGCAGTGTTCCACAAGTTCTTCACAATGTCAAGGTTTGAGGGATCACTGATCCCTTTTTTTGTGAATTTTGCTTCAGACAAATATGATGTTGAGGGGATACACCATTCTGCTCCTTCCTCTCTTTGCTTCATGTTTCACAAGACTGATGACTGGAGGGAAGTCATCTCAGACAGATTGGAGATATTCTTTTCGTAAGCCAGAGAAAGCTTTTCACTCCCAGGATGTCCTAAACCTGTAGGGACAGAGCAGTGGCTGCACAGCCTCTTATATTGTTTTAGAAGGGGCTACGCAGATTTCTGAGGACGTTCAGAGATGCCGTCTGCCAATGGCTTTCTTCCCGTGGCTGTAGCAGATAGCAGGTCCTGCTGACATCCCTTTTGAACCCCGTGCCTGCAGCATGGCATGCCAGGGCAGCATGCGGAATGTGATATTTGAGATCAGGTCTTAAAACCAGTGCTTCTTGACACCTCAAGTACCTTGAGGGCTGCTCATTTGCTTCACATCTTCCTTTTCAGAGCACGCCCCTTATGGGAACTCTGGTTTCACGTCTGCTAAGAATTCAGCTTCAATAACCTTAATTTTGCAAGGAAACTTGAAACCATAGTAGTCTAGACAAAAAAAAAAAAAAGCAGACATTACAAATGTAGACGCAACATGTCAGCATGCCATTTGTTCCTCCTCTCGTTCCCTTACAGTTCCTGAGAGCCATTTGGCATTCACTCAGTGCCCTGATCCTCCTTCCCCTCCTGCGCTGTGAGGGGCCGTGTCGTGGTGCCATTGCTGGTACGTGCCTCACACCAGGGCGCCTGCCCCCGGCTCGCTGCTTTACTTGTGAACCAGCCCGAGGGCAGTGGCACTGGAGCTTGGCAATTCTGTGCAGTACAGCAGTGTCTGCAGTGAATGGCTCCTCCAAGTAATCCGTGGTGCCTTCTGAGGATAGGGCTTTTTAGGCATTCAGTTCCGCTCCACGGTTCCCCTTTCGGAGCTGAATGTTTCATGCCGGTACTGTTGTACGCAATGAGTTTAACCAGTTCACAGGATGCACAGCGTGCAACTGCTCAGAGACATGTCACTACGGCAAAGCTGGTGTTTCTGTGCGACAGCTTGCATAGTCAGTCACCTGACAGGGTGCCATCTCAGGGCTGAAATGCCAGCTGGACACATAGGCATGGCTGGGAGCATGGCCGTGCAGGCTGCGGCGAGCCGAGGGGCTGTGCCTGCGTGCAGAGCTCCCCTACCTGGGCCCAGCCCTGGGCACAGAATGCTTGGCAGGGCATTCACCTGCGATGAGCCGTGGCTTGGCTGTGCTGCCACACTCTCGGGTGTCCCAGAGCGGAGCTGACACTCCACAGTGCCACCCGGGCTTGTTGATGCAATCCCTGAAGTACTGCGCCATGCTGCCTAACAAGAATGGGTTGCTGCTCTGGGAGGAGCATCACTGCCATATCTAGGGGTTTGTGTTTGTGTGTTACCACGCAGCCTATCGCTGCTACGTGATGCTGCACGTGGTATTTAAGCCTCTCGTTCATCTTCACTTGGCAGAGGGAGGGCCAGTACAAGATTGGCAGAGCTGTATGTTGTTCAGTGAGTATGAGCCACTCTAAGAAACGCATTACACAGATAACAGATTTTTTTTTTCTACCCATGGAAGATATTTTTTGTATGTATTGACAATTTATCTGTGTTTTTAATATCAAAAATGTGATAAATTGACTTTGTACTATACAAGTAGTCTTAATTTTACAATGTTCATTGTAAAAGCAGAAGGAGGCGGGAAAAGGCTCTGTAAGCTAAGTGCCAAAAGAGCATGGTGACTTGCTCCATTTCCAGTGTATGGAGGATGAGTGAGGGGAATGGTTAGAAAAGAGATAGGGGGGTATACAGACAGAGATGTAAATATATGGATATTTTTCTGTTTATCAGGCCATACTTTGTCTATCCAGGAGTACTGGAGAACTATCTATACTGGTCATGTGGGTCGCATCATCCTCTAATGATAACATTTTGTGGAAAAAATGAGTTACAAATTTATATTCACAGGTTATGGTACAGATCTGAAAGTGTAGCCTTATAAAACGCATACATGTTTTTATTATTTGGTTGTCATATTAATACCAGTCTCAAATTCTGTTTTTCTGAGCCAGTTATTTATTGCTATGCTTACAGGTGGCTATACTGGGGAGAAGACAGTTTACATCAGTGAGAATGGAAAATGAAACTTCTTGCTAATGAAACCTTTAAATTGCAGTCAGCAGCATTGACTCTTCTAGTCTGGCTCTGCTTTATGTGTAGGAAGGGACAAACTCGTATCTAAGAACATCAAAAGGATAACAAGACTTGACAGGTACAGATTTGTTCTTTAAGAAAGAAAATGGTCATTAGGAATTGCTGCTTTCTCTGGACAACAGTGTTCTCCTGGAAAATGCTGCAAGTGGCATGTAAAGCCTGTAGCAGATATTTGTTAATACATTTTTCATGATGTGTTTCCAGCACTGTTAGTTAATGGAGTCAGCGCAGCGCTTTATTGTAGGACCACATCGTGCCTTGTAGAAAACTGGCAGAACTATTGGCCAAGCCTATCTCTGGCTTGCTGTTAGCACTGGAACTGTGTCATGCCACGCACTCGGACAGCACTGATTAAAAGCTCTTTGTCACACGTTTTCCTTTTCTGCTTTCTAAGAAATGCATCGGCTCTCTTTTTGAGGGGTCCAAAGGAATGCTGGATTGCATGAAATGTGAAGGCGTTCTTTGGCTGTGGAGTAACCCTTTGATGTCAGGACCCCCACCACAGCCTGCTGGGAGGGAACAGCTGATGGAAAACACTGCCTTCAGTGTCAGGCACCTCTTATGTTTCTCTGGGCTGCTTACACGGCCAAAAGATCGAAGGTGGTACATTTGTAACGCGCTTACTGAAGCAGAAAGGCCAGTTGCTATACGCGGAGTTACACAGGAGGTTGTCTGCACGTAAGAGTCAAAGAGCAGACTTAGTATTTGCTGTCTGCTGGTGTTGTTCTGTTCTTTTGGTTTTGGCACTGTGCTGCGTGTGAATCATACGCAGTGGCCCTGGGAAGGCAGCCACCCGCACGGCAGCATCTGCCTGAGTCAGCAGCGGCCTGCGGCAGTTGGTGCCCGTGGGGTGCCGGGAGTGGGGTGCGGTGAGTCACAGCGCTGCTCCTGCGGGCACTGCGGCCACGGCACCACCCGCGGCTCAGGGCACTGGGGCATGGTGCGAAATGAAAGTGAGGTGTTGTGGTTGCCTCAAAAGGAAAAGGTTGTACCATAAGGAGAGGGTGGAGAACCCTCTAATATAAGGTTGTTGTATTTTTGGGTAGCGAGGGACTCCTTTGCAGGTGAAAGATTTCTTTAATATGTGCAAGGTCTATCTGCTCCATTTCTGTGAGACTTAGGATTCTTTATATTAGCCAGATCTGTTTTAATGTGTCTCCTGTACCACATTCAGTCTTATCATTTGAGCCAAGCAGATAGTTCTTCAAATGTCACTCAACTATTTTACAGGAAAACCTTGAAGAAGTACTGTCATTTCCTTTGCTGAAGCGGTAAGAGCACTGAAAGCACAAGGGCTGGCTGGGACTGGCCAGGCAGAGGGTTACATCTCTGAAAAGGCATGCTTCCTATCAGAGCTAAAAATAAAACCTGCGAGTCCTGAGCACCAGAACTTGCCTACCAGCTAATTACGGGACTCATTTACATAGGCTTTCATCTCCTTCTAGGGACTGGTCTGAACAGCCTTCTGTTTAAATACTGTTCCAGCTCCCGTGGCTGCCTTGCAGCACGGGTTTTTACACTCCTTAGCTCAAAAGGCAGCTGATGAGGGAGGTTGGTTTTGAGCAAGGTCTTCTGGATTTGTGTTCTGTGGCAGCCTGCCAGGGCCTCTGGCTCCTCAGCTATTGGAGGAACACTGCTGCTTGGCTTGTGAGCAGCCACACACTTGGTATTCAGTTTTGGAAGAGCAAGGAGATCCTAATCTCAAACTATCGTTTTCTTTAGGGAAGAGAATTTTTTTTAGAGTAAGAGAAAACATGTAGTTCTAGTTAGGGGCCCCCACGCCTTCCACATCTTGCGTTTGCTTCACTTCGTCGGTAAGTGGAATATTAAAGCTCAAATGAGACTGCTGGTATCTCCGTGAGGTCAGTATACTTCCTCATGGTTGAGTTTCTGTAATATTGGTTTCCATTTTGAGTCTTGGAGATCACAGAAAAAAACAACTCTCACTTTTAAAGCCATTACCGAGGTTGCAAAGTCAGCCACTGAAAAATTAATACAAACAGAATTTGTGTTGAACTGAGTGTATAGAATCCTGGTGTGTGGTATATTAAATGTTAATCAAGAATTCAGTTGTTCCGTTCCATTGCTGATGCTGTAAAAAATAGAAATGATCAGGTGTCTTTAATTAACTAAGCATTTTCTTAATGTTTACTTTAGGTCAAGGACTATCTAGGGCTTATTTCCAGCATTCTTCAAACATAGTTTCTGCTCTACTTTCTAATGCATGGAATAGTTTTCTTATCAGGAAATATCAATTATGAAGACCTATACTTTGTCTTCCTCCTTTATTAAAATTCTTAATAATGCTTTGTGCTCAAATGAAATTGAAGTCAGATTGCTTTAAGCTCGTATAGCACAGAATTGAGTACATTTTTCATTTCTGTAATAAAAAAAATATTTCTCTTTCTACAGACACCACTTTTGGAGAATAAACTACAGTGTGTTTCCTTTCTGTCCAGGAGGATCTGTTGATGGATGCCTCATGGGTTGTTGCTGCCATTAAGTGTGCACTCTTAAAATCTAGAACCTTATAAATGCTGACTTCAAACTGTCAAGAAACTTATAAAGGATTTTTTTTTCATTTTCCAGTGAAGTGTAAAGGGGCCTTTTGTATGATCTTGGAAATAGTATCAATACGTCCTTCTTCTGTTCCATATGTGTATTTGCACGCTGCTTTGTTGGCAAACTTCTTTTTGACCACCCAGACTTAGAAGTATTTTAATGTAAAGTTCACCTAAAATAATGACTCAAAATGCTCTTTTGGTGTTTGTGCAGAACACAAAGGCAAGATTATCGTTGTAGAGAATGTTTGTAAAGTAAAGAAATTTGAAAAAGTCTTGACTTTTTCTTCTGAGACTTGTGATGGTCTAAAGATACTGTGTGCTTGCAGATCTCCTTGCCATCATGCAGCAGTTGTTCTGCTATCTTTTTGTAGTAGTATTCTTTGATACCGTCTCTTCACATCAGCCTTGTCTTGCTTATGTTTTCTTCATAATCTTACAGATGAGTTATTAGAAGATCTTGCAGGAAATTTAGTTACAGTGCTTTTCTGTGAGAAGAGCTTTTGTTGAAGTCTTCTTTAAATGCATGAAATAAATACATAAAAATGTTCATCTAAGCAACCTTTTTAATTAGGGACATTAACAAGCAAGTTAAAACTAATGTAGACCTTTACAAACGTGAACTTATTTCAGGATCATAGAGAAATAGTGTAATCTTAAAATGTTTTATTTGGGATCATTGCCCATCTCTTAGATGAGAGAGGCATTGGTTTCATGGAAGCGTTGGCTGTGTCAGGTACTCTTTAATTCAAAAGAGTTTGCATTATTAAAATATTTTGATAGTGGAATACCACTAGCTGTCTCATTTTATTGTTTTACCAAATATTTTATCATTGTTCTAGAGTGCAGATAATGATCACATGCCCTTAATTGACCTTTATTATGGCTTGCTGTTTTGGTCTTGGTGTTACCTCTAGGATCAGTTTGATAGTGGCAAGGGATAGAAGAAGAATAAGGACCACAGCAAGCACAAAGAAGTGCTCTATCCAAAAAATAATGAAGATATTGCCACGTTGCCCTTGCTGCACAATGCTGTGCTACAGTGGTAACAAAAAAAAAAAAGCATGTGGACACAGCGAGCAGTTACACTGACTCACAGAGGAGAGAGCGAAATAGGATGTGGGCTCAGCTCAGGAAGCCGGTCCGTAAACCGCTACTTGCAAGTGCTGCTGGGTCACCATGTGTCCCCCTCCCGCCTCCATGGGCGGACCGAGGCTGTGGGGAGGGCTGGGAGATGGCAGCTCCTCGGCTGAGCCAGTATTGCTGCGTTTGGCCTTGTGAAGGAAGAGGGGAATTGAGGAGCTAGCAGTTCCTTCTGCTGTTCTTTACCACTCAGACAAGATTGTGTCAGCTAGTTTCTGTAGGAAAGATTTTTTTTTTTATTCCTTTTTAGCTTTCTGGTATTTTCCTCTTAACATCCTTTGATGTGGTTCAGGGAGCTGTACGTGTGGTCAGAGAGGGAATTAGGCTGTTCCATTTTGACATGCCTTCTTCAGTTCTTTTTCTGCCCTCCAAGAAGTTTCTCTTTGTCCTCTTGTGCCCCTGCATTGAAGTGAAGAACTCTCTGTAGTGATTTCATCTAACTCCATGAAGACAGGATAGGATAGTTGATGTCAACAGCACAAAGAAATGAAGCTGACAAGCCAGATTGCTGGGCCAGGCCGTTTTCCTCCCTTCCCCTCACTAGCAGCAGCACTAATGCCCAGCACTGCCCCAGTGCTTTGTGACCACCCCAGCTTTAATGCTGCAGCACTGTCTGCTGTGCACAGATGGCCCTGACTATTGTCAGCCTGAAGGATTCCTCACCCCAAGCTTTAGGGTGTGGCATGCCTGGAATAGCTGTTCCATCGAAGTCTTTTGTGAATGGTTTGAAGTGTGCTTTACGAGAAAAATTAATGTAGCGAGACAAAATACTCCATAATTTTCAGCTTGTGGTCTTCATGACTTCGGTGGGAAATCCACATAATCCCTAAGTTTGTATATGGTTTTGTTCTGAGCTTTGGAAATGCAAGATAGCAAAACGCAATAAGGCCGTTGCTGAGGTCAAGCTTCACAGTGATGATGTCTGGCCTGTGTTGAGGGCTACCGCTGACATGTCTGTGGGGCACAGAGATAAAAGGCAGCACTTGACTGATGCAGCTATGTGCACAGGGCTTCCTCAGCTGGGACCTTGGGCTCTCCGTGTGAGGGTCGTTGGTTTGAATGCAGTTATCAGTGCCGCTGCATGCTGTGAGAAGAGTGGAGCTACTTGAAGACAGCTTCCTGCCATCAGTGTCTGCTAACAGGCCAGTGCAGTCAGCTGCTCTGAAACTATCAGAGCAGGAAAAGAATTGGAGAAGTTGCCAGGTGAGGGGCCAGCTAAGCTGATCACTGCGTTAGTGGCAACAAAGCCTTGTCAGAGAGGGCTTGGAATCTCAGCTGCTGAGATTGAATTGATATGGGGAAGCAACTTTTTTTTTCCTTTTTTTTCTTTTTTCCCAGAAGTAAAAGGAAAATCCAGAGTAGTACAGTAACACGATACTGCCACAAAGTTTCCTGAGGAAAGCCTTCTGTGAGCTGCTTTCAAGGAATGGTTGTCTGTGCAAATGTTGGCAGCCCGCTGCAGCATTCTACCTGCCTGAACAGTTGGACAGTCCTGAGCAGTAGGAGTATGGATTAAAGTTGTGCTGTAGGTCAGTATTTTGAAGTCTTTAACTATAAGATACAAAGTGAGATTTGACCTGCAGTTATACTTCCATGCTTCAAAAGTACCCACACGTGCGATTATCTCTTTTAAAGGAATACACTTAGAAGCATAGCTTAGCACCTGAATCGCCCCTTCAGCTAAACACAAATGTTTGCAAATGTACCATGTTTGCACTGCTTTCTTTATACGTGTTGTTGGCAAATAAACACATCTTGATCTTCTCGGGTGGGCACAATGTGCAAATGCAGAGATGTTTTGGTAGAGCTTCAGGTGGGCTGCACACAGTGCCCGTGGCCGGCTGCCGGGAGGAGCCGTGCGATACTGCAGCACGTGCGCCAGATCCCAGTGGTGGGTGGACTGTGCCAGGCAGTGAGCATCTCACACATACAGTGAGCGAACATGCCAGCTGGCATCACTTTTGTGATAGTGGTGTGGATGTTTTGATAGCAGCTCTGCACGTTGAGACCTGTGATGAGAAGCTGCTTTTTTTACAGCCCCGCCCTGGGCTGCTCTGTCAAGCAGTGTTCCTCGTGTTTGAGGTTTCTCAGCCAGGGTGGTTATCTTTGAGGGGAAGAGGCTGGAAGAGGATTTTTTTTTTTCTTTAATTCTGAAGAAGACCTCATGTTCGGAAACGTCCTGAAACATGGTGTGAATAAGCAGATGCAGGGACATGTGCTTGATTCTTCAGAGAAGCAGAGGCAGTAGTTTGGGAAGTTGTAAGAGGAACCACACACTGCAGGAAAGAAGTGCTGCAGCATATGACTTGTTGGAGCCTAGCTAGCCCAGCCCAACAGAAGGCCTCTTGTAGGAGACAGAGGCATGCATTACCAGCCGAGCCTGGAACTTCCTGGCCTTTGCACTAAGGTTAAGATTTCCTCACATCGAACACGTGCTAGAAGAAGGATGTGGATTAATGCTACTTGAAACAGAGCAAGGCTGTTGATGCTTTTAAGGTAGGTGCCCTTTGATGCTGTATCTGCTTCTGTGGCAGGGAAGCACTTACCAGTGCAGTTTCAGAGACTGTAGAGCTTGTGACCTCAAGGAGATAAGTAACAACATCAGAGCCTGTCTGTAATGCAGCCAGTGCTGCTGGGACAAATGTACTGCAGGTGGGAAGGCTGAGGAGTCCTCACTGTGCCCCCTCAGGACTGCTGCTGTCCCACCTTCCAGCTCGGGCTCTCAGCAGCAGCACATCTGGCACAGTTCTGGTGGGCAGCGTCCGTGTGCCGTGTGAGCTGCAGCTGCTCCTCCACCTCGGCTGCAGAGAGATGCTGGTGTAGTGGCTGCATCTGTCATCTGCTGCTGCTGTAGGGAGGTGAATGTCATGGGCTGAATTCTACCAGTGAACCACTGTTATTTTAAGTTACTTAAGTTGAGAGTAAGCAAGTGGGTAATCTACAGTTCAGGAAAATAATCTGAAGCAGAAGAGGGTTTCCGTTCTGATCTCTATCACAGATATATTTACATAGACTCTAGTAAGCTTTTGTAAACAGTAAGTGCAAAAGAATTTCATGTGGTCACTCTGCCCTACACCTGTATTAGTTCAGTTGTTAGTGTAGGAACCGATCTTTTCTTAGGCATGCTTTCCTGAGCAGCACCTCATTTTATTTCTTTTCCTTAATCTGTTAGGAAAAAGTCATTCACATCCATGAATGTTTAGCTAGCTGAATTGACACCATAATGCAGTAAGCCTTTTCTATTTGTTCGGTAGGCCCAAGGATCTCCTGCGTAATATAAGACTAATGCTTTCAGAAGCTTGGTAAGTTTTGATTAGTCCCATTTCAACCCCTTTATTTGTAAATATGGAAATAGGAGCGTTTAATTAACAAACACTGATGCTTCCCTGGGCAACCTGGTCTAGTACCAGACCTGGAGGCTGGTGGCTCTGCCTGTGGCAGGGGGATTGGAACTCAATGATCCTTGGGGTCCTTTCCAACCCAAGCCATCCTCTGATTCTTCTGAGACTGATGTTCAACTAGGCTCCACTTTCAGTGCAGGAAAAGTGGCAGTAATTTGAGATATCTTGGTGTGGTAATTGTTGTCAAAACAGACTGCCCATGGGAAATTGTTCTGCAAAACTTGATATAAAATATTTCTTCTCTACCCTTCACCAAAGACTTTAAAACTTCAGATTAGAGGGGTTGACACCCTGTAAAATCCAGTACTTTCTGTTACGGAGAATAATATATGTTGTCCTAGTTTAAGTGTGCGTTTTTTCCCAATCAGCTGTAATAACGTGGTAGAGGTGCAGAGAACTTTACTTTCCAGCAGAGAAGTCCATATGAACTAGGAAACCAAGCTGGATTAGACCATTAGCCATTGGTAGATGGCTGAAGTTGCCACCGAAATAAATGCTGTCTAAATAACCTGTTGTTCTGAGCTACGGGCAAGTATCATGGCAGCCTTCCATGGAGGCTGTTGGCCTTGGCAGTCCCTGCCCGGCAGAGGGTCAGGTTCCTGGGCAAGGGGGGAAGGAAACCTTTCTTCTGATTCTGGCTGTAAGAAGATCTCGAAACTGGGCTTCCCTTTTCGGATGTCAGCATTTCATTGCCCCACTGCCCTGTTGTGCAAGAGGCGGAGCAGCTAACGAGTGGTTCAGTGAATGTTGGAGCCTGAGATGTTGCCACGTAGCTAGCAGTGCTGCTTAGGACAAGAGTTCTGTTTGGTATGGTAGCAGATAGGCTTTGCTAAGACAGAAGACCTGAAGGAATTCAGGTTCTGTAAATGTGCAAGAATACAGAGTCGACGATCTTTTTCTATTAAGCCATTCCTTCTCAGACTAAAGGAAAAATTATCTGTGTTGTAAGAGTTTTTAGGTGTTACTTCTGTCTCCAGGGAGAAGCTTCTTCTCTATAGTACTTTCTAAAATGAGCAAAGGTGATGTCACCAGTAACAGGAAATCTGAGTGTGCTGTCCCTGCATAGCCTCATTTGTTCACTTGTGCTTCTTGTCTCTAAGTTTTTCCAACAAACCTCACCAAAAGAAAGAAATGGGCTGCATTTGGCACTATGAGTTCAGCTGTCAGCACCATCTGCCCTGGGGGTAGGAGGGAAGCTCTAGAGCATGGGTGTCCAACCTTCTGGCTTGCCTGGGCTGCACTGAGTGAAGAGAAATTGTCTTGGGCCACATATAAAAAGTGTGTAAGTAACAAAACTTTTTATTTTTTCATGCTTTTTATTAAAACATTAAAAAAAAAAGCAACAAAAATAATGAAACTAGCAGGTTGGACATGTATGGCTCCAGAGTAAATGTTTAAAATGCTACTCTGCAAATAGCACAGAATGTTGTCTGAGTGCTTCTGGTAATCTGTGTCGAGTTTGTCAATCAGCAAGATGCTGAAGGTCCCCAGGGCCATGGGGCCAGCTGCGCTCCTGCCCCCCGGCTTCCAGTGGCGGGTGGCACTGTGGCCGTGCCCTGTATCCTGCTGCAGGCTGCCTTCTGTGGCACGAGGGCTCCTCAGCAGAGCTGCCATGAATAGCTTCCTTTCCCATCCTCATCAGGCTACTTTGGCCCTTAGAGCATAGTTTTTAGCCTTATGTTAGAGTTCTCTGTTTGGAAAAGCCAGCTTGTGCAGCAGAATGCCGACTCCAATAAAGTATATATTTCATACTATTAAAGCAGTTATAATCTAGTGTTCAGCGAGATGTGTCCGTGCATCACAGAGAAAGCACTTCTGTCCTTTAGAAGGAGACAAAGCTCAAAGTGCTTACATGTGAGAGGCAAAGCTGCGAGTTGTTACCGGACTAGAGAACAAAAAGAATGGGTTTCATCTTTTCTCTGAAAGAACCGTGGCTGACAGAACGAACGCTGAAATGTGAGTTGGCATGATGGTTTAGCAAGGAGCCAGACAAGTATTCCAGTGACTTGCCAATGTGCTGCTGAATGTTTAAACACCTAGGTAACAGCTCAGTTCTGGCTGCATGGTTGGCTGTTAGGATTACATGCATGCTGTGTACTGTTGGGAATTGCCTTTGGGGGGGCCTAAGTAATTTTTACGTTCTAGTTTTGTGGCTAATTCAATATTTTTTTTATATTACTTTTTGCCCTCCTACTATATATGTATGAGTCAAAGTAGTTTGTAATACTATGCCCATCACACCTGGCATAGTGCAATTTTTTTTTAATACTACAGCTTCGCTCAATGAGTTGCATTTTTTTCTACTTATCTGGCCTTGAGTATGTGGTGTCTGGTTAGAATTGAAATGAAAATATATTGGACATATTTGGAATGGAACATCTGGAGTTGCTGGAAGTTGTATCCACTAAATGAGTTAGGGTCACCTTGACTATTTTTAATAACTGCAGACTGGGAACGTTTACTGTGACAAAGAGAATGAGACCAAGTGAAAGGCAGAAGTGAAGGAGGAACAATTTTCACTCACAGGATTTACTTCAAAATAACGTTTCACTTGCTTGCAGAGGATCAGTTTTCTGAAGTCTGTGTCAAAGGAGTAACTGAGGGCTGGGAAAAAAATAAATATGCAACGGAAGAAAAATCCTCAATGTTTTTATAAAATAATAGGCGGAGTAGGGCTTGTGGAAGAGGTAATGTGTCTTACTGGATTGACAGATGGAAAAGAAATTAAACCACTAAGCATTAATAATGTAAATTTTTCTTCTGTTCTGAAATGGAAATGTCAATTGTCGCACACAGACTTAATAACTACAGCACTACTACTCGAACAGATATCTGGTGTCACTATAATGTTTTAATTCATTTCTGTTTGACAGGTCATAAATAAAAAGTTCATAATTGAATGAATAGCTTTGTCCTTTTAATTTCTTTAAAGATCTAGAACTTAACTAAGTTAATCTTCACTTTCAATTTTCATATGCTTCCCATCTTCTACAAGATTAGTTTTAATTCTGGTGTTATAATTACATGTGACAATTATAGTCATTACATATAAATTTCTTTCACTTTACTCTCTTTTACCACTCATACTCGTGCAGGAGCTCCTACACCAACTTCTTAAAATTCTCTTGCCCTTCAACTCTAGCAAATTACTATCCTCAGAAGAAAGGTGGTGCTTCTAAATATAGGAACCTCATTTAGAGTCTGCTGTGACAACTAGCCACCATTTCTTCTTCGTTACATTCATATTTATTTCTGAAGTCCATTGGTATGTTCCTTACATCTTTTTTTATTTGCCTTCAAGCTAAACTTGCTGATGATAGTGGAAGGTGCAATTTTTGTAAATATATTTGAGTCTGAGAGATCTTCCATAGGTAGAGATATTCTGTTCCACCTCCCTACACCAGACATGTATGTCATTCTTCATTAAAGCCACAGTTATAGCTACTTAAATACAAAGCTTCTTCTGCTGAAATAGACTCAAATCTGTAAATACATCTCTTCAACCATTTTCTTTTGGGGATTAGCAGACCTGGCAATATTTATAGAGAAACTCACCCGATCTAGAGCTTGGCAACCCTGCCCATTGCAGGGGGTTCGGAACTAGATGATCTTTAAGGTCCCTTCCAACCTAAGCCATTCTATGGTTCTTACTGTTTCAGAAACTGAATAATGCCTGGAAGAGAGAAATTAAACATCAGGTACCCCAGAGTGGTGTTTTTCATAAGGAAAAAGAGTCCTAAAAGTGTCTGTGCTTATTCCTCAATAATTACTTATCTTTGGTTTTCATTGGAAAAGCATTGTTTGTTTTTTTTTTTATAGGCTAAGTGACTCTGATTCACAACTGGGATTTTTGACCAGAAGTAGGTCATTCATTTTGTAGATTCTCCTGAAGTAATTTACTGTACAATGTTATAGAGCTGTGAAATGGAGAGAAAAAAGTGTCCTAGAGATTTGATGCTTGCCCTGTTGTCTAGCTCTGTTTTTGTGGGTCTTGCTCTGAATAAATAAGGACCTGTCAGAGAGAGTTGTTACTCCTGTTCCCTCAGTACCTAACTCATGGAAAGTATTTCTTGTCACTTTGGGGGTGGGGAGGGAGTAAAATCTTAAAACCATTATATCAAATGAGAATATAAAAGGAGGCTTCATTTTTAGTCTTCCACTCACGGCTTCCTTCATATCTTGACTACGTGGAGCTTGAAGATAGCTTAAATGGATGAAACAAAACAGCTAAACTTTTGAATGCTTGCAACTTTAATGCCAGTGTCTGATTTAGTGATTGTTTTCTATCAGTTATGCATGGCTTGCTAGGGCAAACCAAAAGAATGTAATTTAAAAATTGTTAATACGCAACTTGCTCTTGTCACCATTTGTTCTTTCTCACCCTTTTCATGGTTCTTTTCCTGTCCCCTGTGTTTTCTTCTGAGCTTGCTTCTTCCTTTTGGTTTTGTGGTGGGTGCAGTGGTGGGTGACACTTGTGGCCCTGCTGGTCAAGAGCAGTGACTGCTGGGAGGAGGAGACCCTTGCCAGCATTTATCACTTAAACATCTGGGAACTGGCATTGTAGGAGGGTTTTCAGGGACCTCTAACTCTGCCAGATTTGGATAGGCTTCCATGGGAATAGTCAAAACATCTCTGACACAGTAGTTGGTTATAATGCATTGAGGTTTTAGTAAGAGTCAACAAGGGCAGCATAGGACCCCTGCCCAGGAAGGAATTTAAAAAAAAAAAAAAAAAAAAAAAATCTGTTTCTTGCGGATCAGGGAACGAGTGCCTCTTCTGACTGCCGTTTGATTTGGATGAAATTATGGACAGCATTTGAACTTGAATGTGAAATTGATTCTTACTGTGCTGCTAATCCCAGCTAAACTAAGGGTTGAGGCCGCTTCAGACAAAAGGTTTCAAAAGTCAAGCCGCTGATAAGTAGTTGCTGTGCAGTGAGTGCATCAAGGGAGTTTGCTGTGCGTCCTTCTTGAAAGCAAGGACGTGAAAGAGATGAGTTATAATCAAGCGAGCAGCGGAGGAAACCTGAAGAATGGCAGATTTAATAAAGATGACTAAATATAGTATGCATGAAATCACTGATAAAGCTCAAAAGTGGAAGGAGGAAAAGAAGCAGAGGGAAGCTCAAGGTGCTGCTGGAGATGGTGCTGGAACTTAAACCAGATCCAAGAATTAAGAGAATACTTTTGTGGCTGAGGAGTTGCAAGCAGCTTGGAGGGACTTTTGAAGTTGCCGAATGAGAAGATAAGGGAGAATGAGAAAGATCCTGAAGGGATTTGAGTGGGAGTGGGAAGGAAAGACTCCATCATTAGTGTTTGAGATAGGATAAATGACAGCAAATTTTCTGCCATGATGGATTGCGGATGTGCAAACCATACTGGAAGACATAAAATAGATATTCTGTTGCTCTGAAGTGGAATTACAGTCCCTGGAGGGGAGGAGAGCCCTGAGGAGATCACTCTTACAGGCAGGCTCTACCCCTAGCTATGCAGAAGAATTGCCTTAGAGAAGAAGGCTAGTGCACTGGCTGGGAACCTCGCTGTAAGGAGAAAGCTTTTCCCAATCTGTACAGCTTCCATTCAGTCTTCAGCTCTCAGCAGGGAGTTGCTGGGTAAACCCTTGTTTCTGTCTCAGCATATGGAAAAGTGCCAGTGGATGGAAGACCGGTACTAACTGAGAAAGGAAAGAGTTCCAAGGTTAAGGAAAATCATAATCAGGCATTGCAGCTAGGGAAAGATTTAGATTGGATAATAGGATGTTGTTACTAAGAAACAGCTGAGATGTTTTGTATACATATTGAGACCCAGGGCAACAAAATGGAGAAATTTGAGCTTCTGACAGCATCTGGGATAAAATGCCAAGTAGCAGAAGCATGGTAGAATGCTATTAGTAGTTAAACTGTATGTGTTAAAGCGCTTTGTACTGCAGAAGTTGTGCAGTAGTAATTATACAGTAGACAAGAAAAAATATCTTGGTATGAAAAGGACAGACCAAAATCAGTTTCACTTAAAATCACTTTGGAGAAAGATGACAGAAGGAGTAAAGAATCTGTTACTTGCTCCAGGGTTAGACTTGAATAGGGATAGCGATCTCTGTAGTGTTGTTAGATAAATACTGCTTGTTATGAGGTGGCTTACTTTCCCAGGTAGAGATTAGAGAAGAAATAGTGGGGCCAGGATATTCCTGGATGTGATTTCTGGCAAGTTCCTTCATTAAACTAGTCACCAAACCAACAGGAAAAGATTGGTACTTCGGACATCATTTTGAAAAGCAACAATGATATTCTAGAAAATCATTTTGTATTGAAGATACAGTTTCACTTTTTTGCTTAATCAGCTGCGGAAAGGGCTGGCCTCATTGCTCCTGCCCCTGCCTGGCTGATCCCAGCAGTCGTGCAGCCAAGATGAGAGTTACATCAGCAAGGTGACTGCGAGCAAGTGAGTCAGTCGGGAGACAGGGTGAGCTCTGCTGGGCTAGGCTACGGGGAGGGAGTGTGAGAGGCTGGGGCTGCTCGGGGCCATCAGTGCCTTCCCATTCTGTACTCTTACACTCAGATTAAGCACGGTTGAGCGTTGCACCCTGGGCAATGGTAAGATGACTTTGTTTAAAATGTGAGGAAGAAATATATGAAGGTTTGTTTGGAATTCAAGTTTTAAGTCTTAGTAGTAAATTCAAATAAGTAAAAACTGACCGCAAACGTAAGGAGCCCAACGACTGAATTTTGTAACGTCAGAGATGGGATTCAGTTTCCAGACAAATCTTAACTAAGTTCTCCTGGTGCACAGACCAAAAAGGGTGGATATCGAGAATGAAGTTGTCCAGTAAGGCTAATGCAGGAAGCCCATGAGCAAAGAAGGAGAGGAAGACCTAATTTGGATATTTTTGCTTCTCAGAACAAAATCTGATCTTGCAAATGATGTGAAAACAAAAAAAAAAAAAAAAGAGCTTTTGTATGGTAAGAAGGGTAGAAAATAATAACACACATCCAAAATATTAAATATAAAGCATTAAATTTTTGGCTTAATTTCAAGTAAGGATGATAATAGCTATGAAGGAAAAGGCAAGATGTATAATAAGAGAATGGAAATTACTACAACTTAAAGATCATAAAATACTCAGACACAGAGAAATTTCCATCTCAGAATTAGGAAAGAATTAGTGCTGATTGTAACTATTTTAGCTAATCTTTCCTTCAGGGTGGTACCAGTGATTGGAGAAAGCAGTGCCTACGTAAAGAGGGGGAAGGGAAGTATTATGCAAGCAATTAAAAGACTGTCAGTCTGCTCTCTGTGTAAATATGGAAAGCTTTGGAAGGTGTTATCAGAAGTTAGAATAATCAAGGACTTGGGAGATTAAAGAAAATGGAGTAAAGTACAATACAGCTATTTCAAAGAGATTGTTAGTGTCCCAACACCTTTCTTTTAAAATAATTAATTTCCTAAATGCGTAAGGCTAGCCTGTGGCCATCATGTCAGGCATGAGCTGCCAGTGTTTTTCCCAGCCTGCAGGTAAATCTCATTGTGCTACATTGGTGGGAGTCCGAAGGTGGGATTATTATGGAGAGAATCATACAACCATGGAATATCTCAAGTTGGAAGGGACCCACAAGGATCACCAAGTCCTCCACACAGGACCACCTAAAACCCCAACCCTCTCTCTCAGAGTGGTGTCTGAATGCTCCCTGAGCTCCTGCAGCTCAGTGGTGTAACCACTGCCCTGGGGATCCTGTTCCAGCGCCCAACCACTTTCTAGTGCGGAACCTTTTTCCTGATATCCAACCTGACCCTCCCCTGCCACAGCTTCATGCCATTCCCTCGGGCCCTGTCACTGTCACTGGAGAGCTCAGCGCTGCTGCTCTGCTCCTTGTGAGAGCTTCAGCTGCCATGAGGGCTCCCCTCAGCCTGCTCTGCTCTGTGCTGAGCACACCCAGGGACACAGCTGGCCCTCTAGGCCCCACACCACCGTTGCAGCCCTCCTTTGGATGCTCTCTATCAGCTTTATGTTCTTATATTGTGGTGCCCAAACCTGCACCCAGTGCTCAAGTTGAGGCTGCAGCAGTGCAAGGAGGAGAAGCTGGCAACTCCAAGTATGTTGAAGGTGCCCAAGTATTTCTGCCAGGGAGAAGGGCTTGAGGCACATCCTTCTGCCCTGCAGTCCCCAGAATATTACCAGTCTGTGGCTGCTGAGAGAAGCCACAAAGGAGGCAATGATCAGAGAAGCTGGGCCAAGGGGAGATGGCATAATGAAAGCAAACTTAAACGTTGCTTTAATTTGGGCATGTGTTTATAAGTGCTGTTTCATATGGGAAACGTAAGTGACCCTGCATAGATGCTTTGGAATCATAAGAGTGAAAAAGACCTTGAGATCATCTAATCTAAATGAAGGCTGTTAAAGTTTATTGCGTCTGCTATAGAGGTTATTATTCCTTGCAGCATCCTGTTTTCCGCTGTGAAGACACACCCTGCTCTGATTCCTCTTCCCAGCCCCTTCAGTCTGTATTCATCAACAGTGTTTTCCAAAGCACTGCTCATTGTGTTGCTCTTTTTGGAGCACATACCTGTCTTTGAAGAGCAGTGTCCAGAGCCCTGCCCGTTATGTAGTTTTCCAGCTGAGGCTTTATGGATGCAGAACACAGGTTGTACTAGCATTCATATATTCCAGTACTGTGTGTGCACTTCTACAGCATGATTCTGCCAGCTCATAGTGGTTGAGAAATTGAACATAACCTGGCCTTTTTCATGTGGAGCTCCTCCTTCGTTGCTCCACGTTTCTGCAGTTGACTGCTCCTGCTTATGTGTGATGCTTTGCATTTTTCTTTTTTCCCCTCAGACCATTTTTCCAGTTTGTCTTTTTGTCCTCCAATATAATTTGCAGTCCTACCAAGCTGGTTGGTTGTCAATTTAATAAATGCAGTCTGTGTTCTATCATCTGGGTCACTAATGAAAGTAGCAAATAAGAGCAGGCCCAGTGTAGGTGACTTTGGGAACTCCGTTCTAGATACATATTTTGACAGTGAACTAGTGGTGTTTTCTATTTTTTTTTTTTCTTGATGTCTGCCTACATTACATTAGTTTCATTTGGATCTAATCTCTTTAGTTTGCATACATAAATGTCACAGGAGACCGTGTCAAAAACCTTATTAAAGTCAGGATATAGATCTGCTTCTCAACTCTGCTCTTCTGTTTGAAAAGGATATTTGCTTTGACATAATTTATTCTTTTGGAATTCACACTGGCTTTTACTCATTGCTTTGTTTTATTTTAACTGTTTACCAATAGACTGCTTATATCTGCTTTGTGTTTGCTTCCCTTCCCTTAATCATGGGCTGGTGTTGTCATCAGCTCCTTGAAAAGCCGCATCATGGACCCACTTGAACCAAAAGGCTGGTGCCAAGGCAAGAAAATGTGGCTAATATTGTTCATCGTGACTTCTGTAATGGATTCTGCGACTCGTCAATTGATGAGCAATCAGAGGAAGACGGAGATTATTAGTGTGAACATAAATTAGGTAGGAATTAGCTTATAAGACATTAGCTATGTAGTGTTGAAATAGGTGGAGCTGTATAGTGGTGAAGTAAGTCTGACAGCCAGTAGTTCTTCACACATTTTGGGAATGACGTGCGTAGTATTTTTACTGAAATGTTTGGTCTATTTGATTACATTTCATTCAATGTGCAGATGGTACAAAATAGGAGGAGCCCTTAACACGGAGGATGAGGGTTTTTTTATGCAGCTAAAATTAAATGTCCTTGAGAAATGAAGTAATAGAGGTGGAACAGAATGTTACTGTATAAAACAAAGTCGTGGATTTAGGAGCAGATGGCAAATGTAGATGAGAGCTTATCCACTGGAAGCGCTGGCACGGAGCAGGTCTGGCCCTTCTGGTCGGGCAGAGGAGGGCTGTGAACCTGCTGTGTGACGTTCAGAAGATCCCAGGCAGGGCTCTGGCATGCATGGGATGTGTTCCTGGAATAGAGGAGTCCGGTGTCTCTGTACAGCTAACAGCCACGAGCCTGTTTTTAAAATAACATACCTAATTCTAGTCGGCTATGCTGGAGAAGGATTAGTTCAAACTCGATGGGACATACAGGAGGAGTGTGAGGATAACCAAGGTGTGGAACTATGGTCAAACAAGAGAGACAGGTGGGAGTAGTTAGTGTGAGATAGTGACATCGTCATGCATGCTGTTAAGGAAGGAACGAGGGAATGTAACTAGTGCTATAAATAGACCTTGGAGGTAAATACTGTCTGATGTACTACACAAACAGATCCTGAAGATGCTGAGTTTACATCACAGGCCTGAGACACAAATTAAAAAAGAAAACAAAACACCAAAAACAGTATTCTTTAGTTTCTTTCCAATAATCAC
This sequence comes from Numida meleagris, assembly GCF_002078875.1. Taxonomy (NCBI): domain Eukaryota; kingdom Metazoa; phylum Chordata; class Aves; order Galliformes; family Numididae; genus Numida; species Numida meleagris. Next base: position 30,001,483 of record NC_034413.1, on the reverse strand, counting down.
CAGTATGCTTGAGCTTGGAAAAGGAATGCATTTAATGTTTAGAGGGGAACTTAAGTGAGACACATTGTGACCTTTCAGAGGCCCTAGAGAAAGGAGATGAGCAAGATCTGGATCATTTCGGTTTTATCTTTAAACTCGCAGCTGTCACAGTTTGGAGATGAGTGAATTTATAAAAAACGGAAAACTTGTTATCTGAGAGAGAGAGAGTTTCAACACCATCTGTCCTGTGTTTTCCTGAAAGGAAAAAAGTGCCCGGCGAGGTTGCTGCTGGACAAGCATGTAGGAGGACAGATGTGAGAGCCTAAAAATAACGCTGCTTGGGGGAGGGGGATAGTGCAGTATGATATCTAGGTTAGGTTCTGATTTTTTTTAACTAGGTGATGCTGGTGGTGTTTCAACATACTTCAGCGTTATCCTGATGCAGGGATGCAATGACTGAAACACTGCCTACTCCATCAGACTTTTTATTGTCAAGTGTAAACTTTTACCTCAACATCTTGGTGGTTTATGGCTATAGTTTGTCCTGCAAGGAATAAATTGTCTTGGAGAAGCTCTCCCAAGCCTCTTATATGACAGGGTCGGGAATCAAAGGAGAGTATTAACAACTGTGTAGGAAGTTTGATGCAGTCACAATACAATTATAAAACAGCCATAGCAGTAAAAAATACTGCTCAGAAAGGTTAAAAGACGTTTCCGGTTATAGCCTGAAACTAGATTGTATCTCTCCTTAGTTATATGACACATGAAGGTGAGATGAACGGTATTTTTATTTGAGGACCATAGACTAGGATGTTGTCCCATTCAGGTGGAACATTTTACAAAGTTAATTGAAACACTGTATGCATATAGCCTATTACTTAAATCTTAGTGTTTAGAAATATGAAAATATTACTGTCGGGGTACTCTGGTATACCTAATGTGTACATGTTTAGAATATTAAAAAAAGATGTATTTCAAGACAGAGATGTCCAACCATGACCTCACTCCCAGGAAGCTAGAACTAGAAGAGTGCAGAGGCAGTGGGTGTGGAGCAAGAGCCATCCCCTCCCGCCCTGACTGGCCGTTCCCTGTTAAGGAAATCCCCAGATCGCCGGATAGAAAGTGCAGAGCTGGCAAGTGTAACCTCTGGCTCTTTGGAGATGGTGGGTGTAGGGAAGGAGGAAGGTGGTGTCCCCTTCACAGCAGTGTTCACGAAAAAAACCCTTTCTGAATGTATTGTAAATTTATTATAAATGTGCACACTCCACAGCTGTCATGCTTCTTAACAAACAGTGAAATACACTGCTGTCAGTAAAAAGGAGCAAATACAAAGACTGGAGGGATGGTCTTGTTGAGGAGTCTTGGACTTCTCAGAAAATGAATCTCGGTTTCTCCATAATGCATTCATTCACATGATAAGTGGATATCTCCCTTTGCTAGTTTCTGCGGGACATGTTCTTGTGAAATCCTGCTCTCTGTTCTTGAGCTTTCTGAAAGATTCTTGCACTTCATGTTTCACAGGCTTTTGAGGCTTTTGTTGTCTGAGATACTTCCAAACATGAGCTCCTGTTTAAGGCACCTTCTTTTTCCTAGCTGTTTCAGGAGGCAATCCTGCTCCCTGCAGAGACTTTCTGATTAACTGAGTCATTACGGATGACTGAGGTGACCCTTAAGCATGATGTCAGGAGCATGTTGTGTGTCCTGGGTGTGGAAGCAGGCACACGGGGAGCATTTGCTGCTATAAGAGTTGCTTGGATACTGCTGTAGGGCTGTGGGAATGGAAAATGTCAGCACAGGCGCGTTCTCAGCTCTGCAGTAACAGGAAACAGTGCCCAGAGTGAGGACCCTCTGACCTGTGCCCCACGTTGGGGCACCCTCAGATGGAGCCAGCAGGCTGCATGCAGCACTGCAGGGCAGCCCTGAGACTGCATGGTGAGGATGCACCAAGAGCTCTCTGGGAGAAGTGCAAAAACAAAAATGTAAAGTAAAATGCAGTCTGATGAAAAGACTCAGATGCAGCAGGTGAAGAGTATGGCTTAGACAAAGGAAAGAGTTGTTAGGGCAGGGGAGCTGAAAAAACAGCAGAACTAGGAAAAATACTGCTCTGAAAATTGAAGTTGAAAGTGTAGGGGGTGAGGTGGAAAAAGGCGAGGCAAGTAGTTGAGCTCCAGCGAGGGAGAACAGAAAGGATGCCTATGAGTGTAGTTACAGGTGGCTCTTGGGAAGGGAGTTGTACTCCAGAGAAGCACATGGAATGAAGCATGAGAGGAGGCAGGAAGCAGTGGGAGGGCAAAAGGTGGAGCCCAATGGACTGCAGTTAGTGGGAAGTAGGAGACGTGCTGCCGGATGGTGAATCAAAGAGCAGAAATGCAGTGGATGCTAGAAGCCCGAAGCTGGTGTTCTGGGTTGGGTTGTTTTGACGATGGTGAGGCTGGAAGGAGGGCAGGTAAATGGATCCAGTAAGTTCAAGGGGAGAAGGATGCAAGAATGTTGTGAATGTTGGCAGTAGGGATGGAAGAAGAGAATAAAGCCAAGAAATGAGCTAGAGGAGCTTGGCACTGTTGTGAAGGAAGCAAGGAAGCTGAAGGAGCGTGAATGCTGAAAAACATGGATGGCACCCAAGTTAGAAAGGGTTTGATGAATATTGCAGAAGTGTGGGTAAGAACATTATGATCCTGGAAGCATTGTGCTTGCTTTGTGGAAGGCAGAATCCAGTCCCAAGGTTAATTACTGTTGTGGCATGTTACCATGGCACTGGGAAACCCATGTGAAAAACCAGGATTTCATTCTGCAGTCAGCTGTAGAACAAATGCAGGATGAGAAAGATTCTTTTCACCAAGGAGTTAAAGTCTGAGAGTAAGTGAAGAGCAGAAGACATATGTATGTAGACAGGCAGGTGGGAAATAAGAGGCATTCCTTATGAGAGAATAAGGTAAGGCTTCTGTAAGGTAGTGGCCAAGCTATTGTCAAGGATTTAGAGGTCATTACAGCAGGGAAGAGGTTGAGAGAGAAAATTGAAAGGTGTTAATAAATCAGTTTTGTGAGCATTGCCAGTAAGTTGTTCCTGAAATTGATAAATGAGCAATAGTCAGATCAGGAGACATTGTTTCTGAAAGTGCAGTGTGATGTGATGCTGGGAGCATGAGAGCCAGCAGTGGGCTGTGGGCTGGAGGTGTCTGAGACAGCTCTGTGAGCGGATCTGAGCTGGGCACGTATGCATTAATTAAGGCTTGAGTAATCAGAATGCAAATAAGTGTGGGCTGGTGCTCTTAACTATAGAAGGAGCAGAAAAACTTGTGCTTCAGAAACCCTGCAAGAGTTTCATGTAATCTGGACCCAGCACTGGGAGTGGGAAGGTCATACTTAATGATGACACTGATGTGATTGGACTCGAGTGAGTGGAAAGGTCATGGCAGTCGTGTTCACCTAATGGAGAGAGTTTGTATAGGGAAATAGAGTCTGTTACAGCAGTGCTGGGCTTGAGCTGGCAAACCACATAGGGATGTGCAAGAGACTGCTCAGTGTTTTGTCTTTGTACATGAATCATAAATCTGGCGTTAGAGCACAGCTCTGTGTTTCCAGTGTAAGAGCTGGTGTCTGTAAATGGCATAATGCAGAGGGGAGGCAGAGAAAGTGCCAGCAACAGGCTGCTAATGGAAACTGAACTGTGGAAGGTGTAAATGGGCTGGGAAGAAATGGAACCACAGAGAGCAATTGTAGAATGCGATTTAAGTAGCTTAGACTTAGAAAAGCAATCCTTGTGCACAGGATTGGGGTTTGTAATTGGAGAAATGAAAGTAACTGTGTCTGAAATTATTTGTGAACATGAAAATAAATGGTTTCTGAAGCTCACTGATTATCTAAGCCCTGCTTTTGCCATGAAATAAGAAAGTTCGTGCACTACTGTTGCCTTTGATGATTGCTTTTTAATGCCATGCTTCTGTCTTTTCTTTTACCAAGTCTGTTTGTAACAGGGACACCAATTCAACCACAGAAGTAGGGAAAGTTTGCTAAGAGAGCTCATTGCCAGAGCTGCGATTACAGTGCTGGTGTCAGATGAAGCAATGGGGAAAATTGCACAGTCATGTTGGTGCACGCAGCACTGAGAGCATTCCACGGTGGCTGCTGGTGGAAGGGCACAAGAGGCTTTAGAAGTTGATTGAAAATATTGCAAAGGTAGAAACTGCGTTTGAAATTGGATCAATTTGAAATAACTGCAGAATTGGTTAGTGCAGATGTGCTAGTGTACTGATGGTGGTGCTGCTCCTGTTTCTTCACGCCCACCGTTGTCTTCTGCTTCTCAGTTCTGAGGAACTGCTGAAGGTGGCCTGGTGAAGTTCTGGCATGTGTGGCCGTCTCCAGGCAGCATCTGCACACCTCCATCACCCAGGAGGCGAGGTTGCATGGGGACTGGCACCGCAATGACTCTATTACATGGTTGCAGCCCTAGCAGTAGCGATTGTTTCACGCACACAAATTCTCCTTTGGACTTTGGCTCCTCCACTGAAGCGCACCATTTGCACTCAGCTGGTGTGCACAGCGACGTCAGCAGAGCAGCCGTGCAGCTCCGCTCGCATGCTGTGCTATTTCTGCAGGATTGTCCCTAGGAAACCATCTGCCTCGCTCAGGAAATGTGGGGCATGCACAGGAAGAAGACAAGTAGAAAAAGGCTAATTTCAGTTAGGGAGACGGATTTAAATACCTTTGATTTGTTTGTTTTAAAGGTTAAATATTTATTCACATGTTCTTTCCTAGCCAGCAGCATCACATGCATGTGCTCCCTGGGTTCTGTGTGTTTGGGGGTTAATCCCTTCGGATACCCAGAGTGGGGTTCAGCAGAGCCTCGGCCCTGTGCGCATGCTGGTGTCCCCATGCCCTTGCCGTGTCCCTAGCCGTGCTGTGCCGCTGGCCATGCAGGTGCTGGCGAGTGGCCAGTGGACGTCCAGAGCCTGGGTTGGCCCGATGGCCACGTGCGAGAGGAGAGCTGGGCGGCCTTAAGGGTTGCTGGGAGCAGAGGGGGATGGGGGAAAGGGGAAAAAGTAGCTCTTGTGCCAATACAAGCCGTTTGCTTTCCACCTCTGAACAAACAGAAAACGAACCAAAGTGGTATGTCAGTGGGGGTACTTTGTGTGGTCCCTGAACACACAGCCCCTGCTGTGTGGCTGTCCTCCGGGCTGGGCTCCCGGTGCTGCTGCTGTGAGCCCAAGGAGTATGCGCTCACCCAACCCCATCGATTCTAACGATTATCTGTAGTGGTAGCGATTATCTGCAAAGTAGGGCAGGCGGTGTGAGCAGCAGTACATGTACCCTGTGGCAGCCAGCCAGGGCAGTAATTGAAGGTCATGGCATGTTTGCTGAGCACAGGGCTGCGCACTGCCTGTTGGCAGGAGCTGGCAGTGCCTGGAACAAAGGCGCTCTGTTCTGCAGGGAGCAGTGGGAGCCGCGCTGCTGTCCTGCGCCTATTAACCGAGCTGTGCCCAGGTGCGCTGCTTGGCAAATGTCGTAACAACCTTGGTACGAATATTTTTCATAGGCTTCAGGACTCTGATGTTTAAAATTGTTGCTTAAAAGTCAGCATTAGTGCTTTTACATGGCAATTGGTGCGTGCATTTAATGATATAGACATACATATTGCTGTGTATGTGGTCAGCAGTAAGGACTTGAGCCCAATGTTATGTTGCCGTGACACATTTAGCACCAGCAGTCACACTGGCGGCAGCTCCATGGCGTCTGTGCCCTCCAAAGGCATTTCCCTAAAGCCATGCCGGCTGAGGCAGCTGCTGGGTCACTGCTCCCCGCAGTGCTACTGCCCCGGAGTGCTTGTAGCCGGACCCTGGGGTGGTACTGAATGGGTGCTGCCGCCCTGGTATTAATATTCCTTGTCACGTAGTCACAGCCTATTAATAAAGCGTCACCGGCCTGTCCCCACGGCAGCCGTGTGAGCTGTATGTCTGCAGTGCCCGTGATGCAGTGCCGCTGCGTGCACTCAGGGACAGGCCCTGGTGCCAGCATCAGCCCTGAGTGCGCGCTGTACCCAGGTTTGCTGCTGCGTCAGACCCCGGTCTGACATCACTGGCAGGGCTCGGGATGAGAACACGGAGGTACTTAGGCATCGATTTCCCGTTATTCTCATTCTTGCTTGGCAAAGTGCGCGCTTGGTATTTTTTCCATGAGGTAAGGAGCATGCAGCTATGCGCGTTTAAAGGGCTCGGAGGAAACGACGCCTCTCCCCCCGCCTCCCCTCTGACTTCGTTGCTTCTCTCCGGACTGCGTACGTGAGCCGAACCCCAGGCCCGCGTTACGGGCGTGCTGCTCAGGGGCCGCACCGGGCGTTGCCCGACGCCCCGCACCGCCGGTCCCTCTGTGCGGGGGTACCCCGCCGCCCCCACGTGCCGCGCTCCGCCCCGCGGGACGTGGCCGCCGCGCGCCGCCCCCCGGCCCCGCTCCGCCCCGCGCCCTCCCGCGAGCGGCGCAGCGCCATGCGCCAGCGGCGGGGACGCGCCGGGGCTTCCGCGGCGGCGCCAGCTGCGCGCTAAGCCCACAAAGGCGGCTGCCTCCTTCCTCCTCCTCTCGAATCTCCCCTCCCGCCGGCCCGCCCCCGCCGCGGCCGCCCGGCCCGGCCCGACCCGACCCGGAAGCGGCGCGGCGCGCTCCATTTTGCTCGCTGTTCAAAGGCGGCCACGGGCGCGGAGGTCCCGCGGGCCGGGCCGGGCGCGCCGCGGGGCGCGGAGCCAGGTGCGTGTGTGCGAGGGGCGCGGCGAGACCCTGCCCTCCTCCCTCTCTTCCTCCTTTCCTTCCTTTCGCGGGGCCCCGCTCTCCTTTGTTCGCGGGGGGCGGCCGTGCCGGGCTTTGTGCGGCGGGCACGGCCATGCGGCGGGGGCAGACGGGGCGCGGAGCCGGGCGGTTGGAGTCTACCTTCCGGGACCGCGAGCCGAGCCGAGCCGGGCCGGGCCGGCCGCCAGCGATCGGGGCGCGTTGTTGTGAACGGTTCCTGCCGCGGCTCGCGGCCCCGCAGCGCTGCGGTAGGGGCTCGGCCTCGTGGCGGCCCCGTCCGCCCAACGGCCGCGTCGCCCCCGACTCGCGGGTCCGTCCCGTAACGGCCGCGCTGCTGCCTGCTGCGCCGGAGCGGAGCGGAGGGAAGGGGAGCCGGCCCCGGTGCCGGCCCCGCAGAGCGGCGTTCTCGGCACACGCCGCGACCGCAGCCGGTTCTGGAGGAGGAGCGGCCATCCCGGAGCGTAACGATTGAGTGTTATAACGAGAGGTGCTAGCGCCGCGCTATTGCGGGCCGAGCAGCTCCGCGCTGCGTGGAAAAGTTTGCCTAATGGCACCTGTAAATTAATGTCTCCATGAGCTGCGCGAGGTTGGTGTGCTCGGCCCCGAGGGGCGGTGACGAGACCCGGGCCCGTGGCTGTGGCGCTGCCGGGGCAGCGAGAGGGGACCCCGCGGAGTCGGGGGTTGGGCAGCGCCCGTGGACAGGGCTCCGCGTGGCTGAGCAGGCGGTCTGAGCTGAGGAGATAAAGCAGGTGGGCTTTGGGGTTCTTTATTTCAAAGCAGTGGTTCAGAGGAACGCTGAAGTCAGATGTCACTTAGAATTGAGTGCGTGCTCTTAATCGTGGTCTTCAGGGAGAGGAGTTAACGCGGATGTCAGAGAAGGCTCGGTGCCAGCCTGAAGGGGAGACTTGAGCACGGTGTTGAGTTTGCACTGGTTCCAGCCTCCCTGGGCTCATCCTCTGCTTGGGAATGGAAAAGGGAGCGCCTTCCTCCGCAGGGAGCTCCTCAACCCGTATTCGTGTCGCTGCACGTCCCGCTTGCTTGCCTCCAGCAGCTGGCTGCTGCCTGCAGAGCGCCCGGCACGGCTGCCTTTGTGCGCACACACGGTGTGAGGTTGGGTCATGTCTGTCCCTGCTCGAGTGCCCCGGTGCCCTGCCCCAAGCCCGAGGCACACAGGCTTGGCCGTCCCCAGAAGGCAGCTTCTGAAGGGTGGGGTTTGGTGGTGCTTTGGCAGTGGGGAGGTTCTCCAGGGCCTGACAGATGGCAGCTTATGCGCAGCAGAGCAGCCGTCTCTGTAGGAGGATGTGTGTGACACGGCATAGTTTTGCTTTATTTATTTACATATTTTTCCTCTGTGTTTGTGGGATGGCCCGCATCCTTCACATGTGTATTTAGGGGGCGTTGGCCTGTCTGGAGGCTTAGATCTGTGAAAGCAAATGAGGAGGCAATACGTTTCTCTCGTCAGTGTAATCACGCTCGCAGATCTATATTTGGAACTGGTTCTTTTAATACCAGCAGTAAGATAAACTGGTGGCTCACCCGCACCTTAATCTTTTCTAAATCCCGAGTGATAACTGCAACCACATTCTGCACGGTCTCCTTTCAGCTAACCATGTGGTATGTCCTGTTTGTGCTCAGAAATGCGTTTCCTGACACGAATAATAGGATGGAAGGGAAGGGGAATGGTGTGAAAAAGTCGGCAGCGTCTGCTTAGACCTGGGGGCAAATGAAAAACCCAAAGGCTGCAGCACTGACGTTTGGAAGGAAAGTTTATCCACTTGTGGGTTTGTACACTCATGCTTTGCAATGCGGTGGTGTGAGCTCCACCCTCCTAACTCAAACCATTAGTACGGCAAGAGCCGGTCTGGAATTATGGGGCAAGAGCAAAGGCCCTTTCCGAGCCATTGGAGGTTAAATAACTATTTGCCATGCAGGCTGCAGTTAGCATATTATCGTGCTCCCCTGCCCTCCTCGCCCTTTCATCCAGTTACCGTGCCACTGAGATGGCTTGCTGCCCAATGGGGTGGTGTTTTTTCCCTTTGCTTGCACAAGAAAGGGTAACAACTGAGGTGAAACCTTAAATAAAACAGAAAGGAGGATGCAGTGTGCTAAATCTGTACGTTGGTAGCGTGAGGTGTGTTTATTAGAAAGTAGGATGCAGCCCCAGTGAGAGGCACTCCTTTGCTTAGCGAGGGCACGGCTTCAGCTCCCCAGGGATGTGGGCTGTGCTGGGAAGGAGGCCCAGGGCACCACCTCTGCAGAGCAGAGCGGAGCAGCACCCTGAGCTCCCTCCATGGCTGCGGCTGACACGTGGACAGCTGTGGGCAGCTCACTGCCCTGCAGTGGCCCTGGGGCCTTCTGCTGCCTCTCGTAACCACCACGGCCTCAGTCTGCGTGTGATGGGCTGGCGCAGCTGGGGTGACCTGCAGGGCACGGCGGCCTTTGCAGTGCGCTGTGTGGCTGGGCCGGCCTTTGTTTCTTCTCTTCATCTTCTCCTCCTGAATTCTGGTTTTAGTCAGGTCCCAGAGCGCGGCTTTCCGTTGCTGCTTTCCCTCAGCCCCACTTTCAGTTTTTTTCCCGGTTTTCTGTTCCTCCACGGTTCCCCTCACATCCTGCTCGTTCTGCTGTTCATTAGTGCCTTCCTCTTGCCGCTCGCCGTCTGCCTTCAGAGCCAGCCGCATTCTCTCCCCTCCATCCGCTGGGATTTCCTTTCCACCTGACTCATCTCCTTTCGGCACAGCCGCACTCCGTTCCAGGGAAGCCTGCCAGCACGCAGGGACTGCTCAGCCCCTCTCCGGGAGAGCTCTTTCCGTCAGCGTTCCCTCCGCCCGCCTGCGCAGAGCCCGCTGCGGGGGGGCTGGGGGCCGCTTTGTGCGGCTCCGCGGCCAGATGGCACCGGGGCCCACGGCCTGCCCTTGCTGGCAGAGCGCATCCAGGCCTCCTGGCACGGGGCCGGCTGAGGCGCGGGCGAGCGGCTGTGCGGAGCAGCTGGCTGCTGCAGGGAGGAGCGGCTGCGGGGGAGGCGGGCGGCCGCCAAGGAGATGCAGAGGCTCAGGGAAATGAGAGGGTTGACTTGAGGCAAGGTGAACGATTTCAGAACAGGAAGGGGAGCGTTCTCGTGTCTGCAGTTGTTTCCACTTCAGTGTCCTCGCTGTAATTACCGCTGCGCTAGCTGGTCCTGCAGGCAGAGAGAGGATCTGCGTGGTAAGCTGTATGTTTAAGATATAATCGTGCTCCTGCACTTTGAGCTTCTGTGGTAAACATTCTTGCTCAAGAACAATGAGGGAAAGGAAGAATGTGTGTTGCAGTTCCCTTTTCTTGCTAGTTTTTCCACCAACGGCGCGAAAGAAAAGCAAAAAACACAAACCTCTCCTTTCTTGTCTAATTAGCAGTTGTTACTCTATTTTAACTTGTTTTGATGGAAGAAGTATTGCCTCACTGTTTATGCAGTCTTGGGGGTTTGGTGTGTGGAGCTTTTTTAAATTTGTTCTTTTTCTTCCTTTTCTCAATAGACATTCAAGCCCTTGGTTGGAAAAAGTGTATACGATTCGATTACTGCAGTAGAATTCCTTGTGGACAAACAGCTGGATTTTATAACTGAAGATAGTGCCTTTCAGCCCTATCAGGTAAGCAGTGTGGTCAGCGTATGTGTACTGCACATTAACCAAGTTAAAATCCTTGTGATTGTTATGTGAAGGGCGTGAGAAGTCCTTTCCACAGTCAGGTTCTGTGCTGCAGAGCCATTTCCTATTGATTATTGGCAGTGAGTGTTCCTCATTTTGAGAGATTACGTCTGGTCTGGGGAATTTGGTGGTGCTTAGGAGTAGAGTGCAATTAATGTCATTTAACCACCTTTTAAGTGAAATATCTGATCCCTTTAAAGGTTAATCAGTGCAGTTAATTGTAGAGCAGATAAACGATGGTATCTGTCCTCCTAAAACCGGGCTTTGATTTCTAGGCCTTTGCAATAGGACAGTGATGCTCGACTTATTGTTTCTTTGAGAATGATGAGCAGAAAAAATGTTTTTCTTGCTTTAAAAAGAAACTGTTTCTTGCTATTGTTCCTAAGACTACTAAAAGTTCCATTATCTTTGATTTTAATGCCCTCTTCTTTAATTAGAAATGCATTCACATATTAACATACATGTATTTAATGGAGAAATAATGACTTTTTTCCCCTCCCTGAAAGAAGGACTAAAAATCTTTTATGATAAATAGAAAAACATTTGATACTTCAGCTTGCATGGGACCGATTGCAATTAGAATAGCCATAAATTCCTTCTTATGGCTGGGATGGTATGCTGCAGTGATACAGAAATAGTACTTTGAGACTCGGAATAACAGATGGCCCTGAATAAATGCTATGTAATTTTGTCCTGACACCCCTTGTTCCCTCCTCCCCCACCAAGACGTTTTTTCCCAATACCAAATATAGAGCTAGAAAAAGAGAAGCAACTGAGGGAGAATGCTGGGGAGAGGAGAGGGAGGTTCAGCTCGTGGCATGTCTGCAGTGGAGAAGCTCACCGCCTCTCCTCGGGGTGAAGTGAGGTGCTGCGGCTCGAGCTGCTCTGACAGCTTGACTTTGGTGAGAAGGACGCTTCCCACTGTCAGAAACCCATGCTAGCTAGGTCAGCTCTGCCTTTCAGAAAGGGGGGTGGTGCTAGCGGTCTGAGCTGGATTAGCAGAGGGTGCAGAGAGCACTGCAGCCTGCTGGGTGGGGGGGCCAGGATGACGCAACACAGTGGGATATCCTCCTTTGGCAGCAGCAGCCTCTTAAATCAGCTGAGCCATGAAGTGTAAATTCACCCTCAGAGCCCAACCGCAATCTCACAGATTCATTTTACAAAGCAAATACTTGCACTAGCGTCTGTCCTTTGCGTGAAATCTGTCAAGATCGTGTCTTTGATAACGTTCATTCCAGTAACAGTAATCAATCTCCTTTTGGCAGTGGATCATTTCTCACAAGATGAGCTGAGCAAAACAAATTGAATCTCAGGGAAGGACTGCCTTTTGTAAAACAGCCTTGTTGCCAAGCTTGGCTGGCAGTAACGCAGCTATGCTACATACATTTTAGGTTCTTCTTCAGGGATTATTTACTGATGGTCTTAGACCCAGAAGTACTTCCATTTAGGAAAGTGTGTACAAATTGAAGGTGTCATTTTTTAAAACATCTTTTGTGAACAGCTGACTCGATATAATCTTTGTAGATAATACTGTCATTAACAGCATTAGCAAGTTCAGTTTCAAAAGTTCTTTACCAGAAACTGGTAGAACACAGTAGCTTGTGAAATACAGTTCCAGATACAAGCTTAATCTCCCTAACTCCTGGCCTTTTGTGGCACATAGAGGGCAACTGCTGTGTGAAAGGTGAGGTTTTTCCACCCTTCTCGGAGCAGACAGCTACCTGTTAAGGCCTGAGATGGGGGCTGCTGATCAGCATCCGTTGTAAATAGGCTGGGGACAGCAGACGCCTGATTTCTTTCTTCACTTTATTGTTGCAAGAAGGTTGCTGGTGGAGATTCCTTGTGAGTAAAAAGGCATCAAAAATTTGCATCTTAACTGGATGTTGCTCAGATATCGGATCAATAGATACACGAAGGAACGTTGAGCTCACTGATGAATACTGCAAAGATTATTTTTTCTTAAATAAGAAGCTTTGGAAACTGCATTCATAGGGGTGTCTCTTTGCTGGACTGAAAAACCTGAGTGTTACAGTTTAATGGTACAGATGAGAACTTCATGGAGTGATTATTTATGTCTTTAAGAGAATATAAACCATTTTTAAGTGTTAACTGAATTCAGTACCAGCAATGCACTAGACAGATACTAATTTTATCATCATGTGGCTGTTTTCTCATGAAATACACCTAAATAGGAAGATTGTTACTATTTATTCATTTTGCTTGTAATTTTCTGTTAATTCTAGAAATTGGGCTGCACATTTTTAGCCCCATCTTACCGAATGTAAGGTGGCTTTTACCTGCCCCCTCTCATCCTCACTCCCTTATTTTTTTGGAGGGCCATCATTTTCTTTCTCATGAGAATGAGATCCAAGATTCATCCCATGTAAACTTCCTGTGAGAATCTGCTTTTCTCAGAAGTACAAAAAATGGCTTTTTTCTCCCTTGTTTGATTTGGAACGCTGCTGTCTTGTTTTTGAGCAGAGGACAAAACCGAGGAACCATTCTTCGCAGAGATAACTATAAGTCTTTTTAAATGTATTCAGTTTTTGGTTTAAGCTCTCATGGCCATGCATTTTCAATATGAAGCCCTCCAGAGACCGTGGTGATCGAAATGCTTTTTATTGCATTTTGCTGCTAGTGCCTAAAATTCCAGTACCTTTCTGCCAAAGCAAACAAAGTTTGAATCTGTGTGGGAAGACTCCATTTCACTTCAGATACAATTCTTAACTACTGAGTAATTTTTCCCATCATTGCGTGCACTTGTAATATTAGTAATGGGCAGCAGACGAGCGTTTGGTATGAGTTCTGCTCAGACCAGTTCTCATCAAAACACAGGGCTGTTTAACATAACTATTGGGCTAAAGGGCTTCATGAATAAGGTGGTGCTGTCCAGTTTGAAGGTGACAACTGCTCAAGGCAAAGAAAACAGCGCACTTGGCACACCCTTAGCCTTGGCAGGAAAAGCAAAGTTGGAGTGGGCAAAGAACTAAATTACTCTCGTTACCAGAAGTGGTTCTTCCAGAATCCGAGTAAAGACACTTTGGCAGGACTCGCTGGGGAATCGTGAACCGCAGATTCCCATGCCATGTCTGCTCTTTGCATAAATAAGCATGTTTCAGTTGTTACGAGATTCGGTGACCTTCATAAAAGCTTGGTGAATATCATTATTAAAAGTAGGGTGTGCAGCAGTGCTATACTAGTCTTTTTCCATTTTATTCCCCATTTCCATGGTGTTTTATTCACCAAGCATTTATTCTTTATGTCTAAGTGCTCTATGATGTTTCTTTTTTTTCCCATACGTGTACTGCTTTGAATCCTGCCCTTCTCCATAAAAATTCCTTGGATTCTGCATGTGTGGTGCCCTAAACACTGACCCACAGCTTGTTTCCGGCGGCTTTTCTCTGGGTTGCTTCATAGAGGATACAAACGGTATTATTGTCTACATGAAACTTGTGTGTGACTGAGAATGACTCATTCATTAATCTGGGCTGGTCATACCATTTAGTCATGTCGTTCTTTTTATGGCGGTGGCAAGAGGATCCTGAGGAGAAAGCAGATGCAAATGTGTTTGCTGTGGTAATTTGCTTAGCAATGAAATGAAAATTATATTCCTTTGCAGGAAGTGATGGACAGAAAATTTACAACATGCATTTTTTTGGTTAAACTAGTGTCTGTAAGGAATGGACTTGCATATCACATTTGAAGGCCGCATGTTCCTAATATTTTTCTGTTCTGCAGTCCCAGTGTATCATGTATATTTTGTGATTGCTCACCAGTTAAAAACCCACAGTTGGTGGGCTTTACAGTGGCTTTTGCTATAGATTGAAAATAAACATATGCTTTCACATACTTTTGTTGTTAAAATAAGTGAAACTGCAGTAAGCCTACACAAATAGTTAAAAGCAAAACTTTTTTATAATAACAACTTAGCAGTACCATTTTGTGGCCATTGATGTGTCTGTTAGTTGTGTTACACATAGTAAGTGAAGCGGCAGATAACGCCTTACTTCGTTTCAGCACTGCAGTTTTCTTGAAGGACTGCAGTTGGGGATAAGAAGAATTAAAGCTCAGTGTGCGGTGTGTGCGATCTCATCGGCCTGGTGTTTCTGTCTGGGTGGTGGCTGGCAGTACCAGGCACCACTGGGCTGGAGCCTGTGCTTCTGCTCTCTGTGCTGAAGCTGAGCTCCAGCTCTACAGCTGGACTGTGTTGCATTACACTTCAGACGAGCAAATGAAAAATAACAGAAACCATGTTACGTTGTACTTTTCCATACCAAAACAGGGGTGTGGAAAGACCAGGAAAAAGTATGCTTTGTCCAAGGCTCAGTGCTTTACAGCTCTGCCTGGGTTGGGCAGTGCGGGAGTGTGCTTGCAGATAGTGCTGGGGTTCTGCTGGCTCCCTGCCCTCCCAGCACAGTGACTCCATGGTATGACTTAAAGCACTGCCTCGTCGTGGGGGCTTTTGTGCGTGTGTGCATGTTTTAGCTAGATACTTTCCAGAAGATTTGTGAGCGCACAACGCTGGAACAAATGCGCACAGTTGAGGCAGTGCAGAGAATTCAAATTAAGTTCCTTCAAAATAGTTAAACTTCCTGTGAGAGGGTATTTCACCACTCGAGGAAGGAAATGGAAGGGTGTGCACACAATCTTCAGAAAGTCCCCTGCATGATGGGTTTTCAAAAAAAAAAAAAGTAAAAACAAAATGAGTCAGGCAAGAGAATGAATCAAGAGCGCAGTTCAGTTCTCTGTGGTGGAATTTTCTTCAGTCCAACCTACTAATTCACATTTTCCTGAATGAATTCTTTTTTTTTTTAAAGATAAGGCTGATTGCTTTGGCATTTCAAAATGGTAAGGTCACCCTGTCTAC
Organism: Numida meleagris; assembly: GCF_002078875.1. Lineage (NCBI taxonomy): Eukaryota > Metazoa > Chordata > Aves > Galliformes > Numididae > Numida > Numida meleagris. The sequence goes on along the minus strand of NC_034413.1, from coordinate 29,986,183 downwards.
CTCTGTACTGAAGGTTCTAGATGTAAAGATACAGCACTGAGAAATCCCCTGTGGGAGATAATACATGCAAAATGATAGGTGTGTGCGCTTTGCTCTTCTCCTGAATGTGCACTGCATGCTTGAGAGTTGACAGGTCAAATGTCTAACACACCTTAACGATTGTTCTAGTAATACTAATAATAATCTTGCCTACTAACCATGAAATAGAACCTCAGACTGAGGATCTAAGTACTATTAGATATATTACAAATTCAAGTTCTGTATGCGATGAGGTAAGGCATGAGAAGGGCGTGTTGTGCAACTCCAGTACTCTCCTTTTCTGTTTATTACAGGTAGATACTGGGTATTTCAGGCTTGGATGCTTTTGGGTTTAATTACCTTGCTCATACAAACAAGCCAGTGGTGTAGTAGGGCTTGCGTAGTAATAACATGCACCTATTTAAAAAAAAAAAAAAATTAAGCATGTTGAAACAGAGAGTAAAATAAGATATTTTTCTATGTGTAATTTAAGCAGCCCCTAATCATACAGTACAGACTTCTTTTAGATTTCTACTTCAGGCTTGAGGCTTAAAAATAGCTTCTGCAGCTACAATTGCTTTTCCCATAAGCTTGCACTTCCATTGACCAGGCAGGCAGGAGGTTTGAGGTTTGTCCCACCCTTTGAGGTTGACAGAAGCAGCCCAGGAACTCTGGGTGCTGACCAGCTGGCAGCTGTGACCATCATGTGTTCAGCTTCTGGTTTTGTTTCCTCCACGGATGGCAGAAGCACACCAGTTTCTGCATCTTTAACTCTTCTCAGCGTTGTCTTTAAAAGCTCCCTCTGTTCCTTGCCATGTCTCTGGTGTCTGGACCACCCATCATCAGTCCAGCTGGCCTCTCTGGCAGCATCGTAAGGAGCGATGATCTAAACATCTTGTTAGTGACACATGTATGTTTAAGCGTAAGTTCCCAATGTGAAGGAAAGCAAAAGGCTGCATCCAGCTAGAAGTGGGTCAGATGACTCATACCAGCCTTCACCGCCTGCTACAAGTGTGGTACAGAAGAGTTGCATCTGAGCAGATGAAAGGAGAGAGGAGCGAGGCAAGGAGTCACGTCCTCTGTTTGCAGAATGGAAAGAGGCGTGCATCGATTCCTTGGCCTGTCCTTGTGTCTCCCTTCAAATGAGAGCTCCGTTTCCAAGGACTTCACCTGTCTTTATTCTCAAAGTAAGTGCAATAGAATTGTACCTATTTTGCCTTGATTTCTTAAGGAAAAGAGAGCCTATTTAGCAACACGCACTGTTGTCTCTCTCCTGTTGCCTCAAATGTCAGTGAAGTTTGTCCCAGGAGAGGAGTTGCTCTGGATCTGATGGGCTTTGGGGAAGTGAGTGGTGTGGGGGAAGCCAGCAGGCAGCATACCTCACAAGCAGGACTTAAGGCCTGGGAGCTGAGGGAGTGCTGGCTAGAGGGCCTGGGGCCTTGAGGAGGTGCCTGGGCCCCATCGGGGGAGCTGCAGCAGGGGTAGGCCTCGGATCCCTAGGCCTGCAGCTTTCTCTGTGACAGCAGAGCAAAACCTGTTAGACTCGTCCCACAGTTCGTCCGATTTGCAGTCACTGAAATGGTTTGACTCATGAATTCTACACCAGTAGACAGGACTGAAATAAATACTGGGAAAATAGGGAATTCTAAGCAGAACAAATGGGACGAAACTTTTTTTTCCTCCCCAAAAGGTAAGGTCAAAGCCTTTCGTGGAAGTACTTCTGAAAAGCAGTCCTGATACTATTGGGTTTACACATCTGCCCAGTTTTCCTGGGTAGGAAATGTCCTGTGTTTGATCACAAATGATTTTTTTTTTTCACCAGTAAATGCCCATGGAAAATACTGCTTGGGAGTAAGAGAGGCTCCTTGTCCTCAGTTCTCCATCCTTAAGCATTGCCAGTCTGCACATTTGATTTATTAAAAATGAATGTTTTTTTCATGAGTATTTTTCTTACATGACATCTTGACCAATGCTATTTTCATAATGCAGACACAAAGTCAGTTCCTAGAGAAGTTGGTTTCACTTTTTATAACCAACTGGCGCTTTCCCAAATAGTTGCTGTCTGCTAGGACTGGGAATTCCTAGTGCCCTGGGGATCTCTGAAACTTGAATGAGGAAAATCCTGCAGCCCTTGGGAGGGAACGCCTAAATGGAGGAAGGAGGAGCAGTCTTTCCTGCATTTTGACTGGGGAGGAAGGAAGCTTCAAATTCTATTGATGTGGATTTTTTATAAGAATTTAAGTTTTAGCTTAAATTTGACCTGATAATAAACATGATAGCTAATCTGATGAAATGTTTGTGGTTTTGTTTGTTATTGCTCCTTTCTCTGATACAACATTGTTTTGTTGATGCATCTGCTACAAAACAGTACAGCAATCTATAGTTTTACTTAGTATGCTATTTAAATGAGGAAGGTACAGGGTTTTGGAGCAGCTTTGCATGGAAAAAATCAAATACTTTCCTCCCTCAAGTTGTACAGCTGAGAAATTGGAGGTAAGGAATGGTGACTGACCTGATGAAAACCTCATTTATGCAGAGATCCATGAATTTTACTTTAAAGGAAAAGTCAGACTTAAGATTTTCTTGGATTTTTGTGTATTTAAATAACTAGAGTGACAAGGTCTGTGAGGTTGTATGTTCAGTCAGCTTCTGCAAAGGTATGACAGAAGGGGAAACTGAATACCCCGACTAATTGTAATCGTTATGTGGCTGCTACTTTGTAGCGTTCTATTCTGAGATAGGTGTTTGAATTTACTCTAACAGAAGTACTTGTTTGGAGTCTAGAGTCTGTGCTACAGGAGAGCTGTTCTCTGCAGCCTACAGCAAACTGCAGTTAAAGTTGAGTGCTGTAGTAGTTTTAATGCCTAAATGACTTCCCCAAGTTTACCCCAAGGACTTTATTGCAGCAACAACTGAAACATCCATGTTTTCTCATTAACAATCTTTCCTCTTTACAAGACCATTATTCATCTGTTCTATAAAAAGACATAGCTACTGCTTTCTCTGGAGCTGCACAGTGTTACAGTATTGATCCAAATATGATATGCATCCCAGCTGGTTGGGATTCTGTTATCTATGGGGAAATACCTAAAATGGCTTCGGTAGGTCAGAACAGAGCTCTCATCATGAAAAAGTGCATGATGATGGCTGCATCTCTGTGTTTGCGCAGTGATCAGCTAGCTGTTTTACACCCAGCTTCTGTCCCTCATACCAGGAGAATGCAGCTTTCTGAAGGAAATTCTGCAAGAAGATGGCCAGATTGTTTTCTCAGCCCACATGCATTGCTTCTGTGCAGCTTTGCCTTCAATCCTATTGGAAATTAACTTTGAAAAGTTCATTCTTATTATAGTGGCAGTTGTTTACAACATGAGAGAAATGATTTTTAGTCTCCACTACTTTCATATTATTGGCATGTTGGCCAGTGCTACTTTATAGCAGTAGTTTAAGAAATACTATTTCAGACAAACCTCTGAAAGCTGCTTGAACATAAAACATTAATGTAATAGTGATTTAAATGGACCAAAATCCTCTGAAGCCCTTGAAGCATGTTGTAGCTGGCTTTGAAGGATTTTTTTTTTTAAGATGCCAGATGCATTCTTTCCTTTAGACAGAAAAACAGTTAAGATCTTTTTATTATTGGGAAAGTTTTGTATTCTGTCCATAATCCTCATGAGTTATGGAGAGTTCAGAAGTCGTGTGATCCCAGAGCTCCTGAAGAGTTTGGGGTTGGTTTAAAAAATAAATAAAAATTGAGGACATTTGCAGAATGGCTGCTGATACTGTGAGTGTATGGTAGTTCACTACTGAGCTGAGGGTCATTCACAGGAATGAGATACTCAAATGGTTGTTTTGGGAGGTGGTGACACGAGCTGTCATCCATCTGCCATATACTGGATAGTGTTCTATGGTTTTCTTCTGCAGACTGAATTGAGAGACCTTTGCTTTTGAATACATTAAGCTTGTAGTTATCAGTAGTTTTGTCAAAGAATGCTGTGTTGCTGAGCAAGGGAGCTGATAAAGGCTTGCTGGTAGATAGATAGATCACCTTTAGACAGGAGGTGAGATATCTGCACTGTCATTACCTATGCTGGCAGTGTGCTGCTTTCCACCTCAGTTCAAGCTACTGCAAGTGATTTCCGCTAGCCCTGATGCCAAGGTATGTTTCCTGAAAATATCTGCTCTGGGTCAAGAACTGAGCTCCTGGCTTGACTTCCAGGGATGTTGAGCTGCCTTTTGAGTAGCCCATTTTTCCAGACTGCTGCTGATCATAGGAATGCGCTTTCTTTTTGCATGGAGACACTTCCATCTGTGCAGCTTGTCCTTTTGGTGATACTGTGTGGAGAGTAGTTAGGTACCTTCTGAAAGCTGTTCGTGATTCATAAGGTGTCAGAGCCTGTGTTTAAAATTTAATGCCAACGTACAAAAAGATTTTTCTTGTATCTGCTCAGTTAGCTGCTTTCCTTGTTAGCATTAAGTTGTCTCTGCTAGTTGTTTGCTTCAGGGAAATGTCTGCACTTTGAGGTTTCTTTTCCCATAGATAACTACAGTAGTGGCATTGATTTGCTTAGTAAGTGACTCAAAGACTTGGTCTGATGTCCCCACATGACTTCAGAGTTGCTGGCTGTGGGGTTGGACCAATATTCCCCATCTCCCTTCAGGAGATGAGAAAATACAAAATTAGGAGTAAGCTGGCTATTGCTGAGATGATGGTGATAGATGTGTGGAGCCTGCAGTGATGGGCAAGAAGCATGATTCTGTGGAAAACGTAAGAGAAGCAAGTGTATGGCTGTCATGGAGAAAAAAAGGCATGGAGGAGTGCTGATCACTTGGACTTTCATTTATTTCTAGGTAGAGAAGAACGTAAGCAGTACGAGTGGTTGCCACAGCTTTCTAAATGCAGGCTGACAGGCCACCAGCTCAGGGGATAGGAGCTGCTTGTTTGGGGAAGTCTTAAATCAGGTGTGAAAAGAGACGTCACATCAGGAGATTCCGCTTTCTGTCCCACGCACTTGAACCAAATAGTTCTTCTGTTTCCTTCCTAATCTGCAAATCAGATCAGGACACAGATTGGGATTACGATGACAGCATTTGTCCCAGCTGCTCAGAGAGGGTGACATAACCGGTAGCGTAAGGGTCATCTTTTTTTAATCTCTGTTTTTCAAAGAAGCAACTACTGTAGCAGTTACGAGAGCAGTTTTTAAGTTGTTTGTGGCAGCATCTGTCTGACTGAAGGTTGCTTTTGCTTTTGTACTGACGGCTACTTTCTTCCTTGCTGTATGCTCATTCCATGAGCTGCTCTCATCTTCCTTCTGTCTCTCTGTACTGGATTCTCACCTACAGGTACGGAATAACGAGCTGACTTGTAAGAAGCGAGGTTTTCAGTGGGCATGTTCCACCTGAGACATTGGTAGTCCTCCAGCAAGGCAAATGTCTCTGCTTGGTTTTGTGTTTGTGAGCCAAAATCAGAGAAAGTACTTAACTGTAAACTGGGTTTTTTTTTCTGCTATAATTTATTTTCCTAACAGTAATACATTTTTCATAGAATAATCTTTTATATTTTTAATAGAAGTGGCATGATATTCTTAGCAGTTTGAATTATTCTTGCACAACTGAACAAATCAGTGCAACAATACTTCTAGCTCAAAGTCATGACTTGGAGAAATTGGAAAAATGTGCACAGCCCTACTCCCTCTAATTTTCAAACCTGGTGATTATAATTCAAAATCACTGTCAACTCTTTAAGTATTGTACAGACGAAATTAGGAAGGAAGAGTGTGTGGGGAGAAGTGTTAGGCATAAGGAAGAGTGAGGCGCAAAAAATTGTTGATAGCTTTTCCTGACAGATGTTAAGTTAACTGGCAGTTGAAAAGCAACTAAATTTTTAGCCTTCATCTCCTTTTCCTTTAACATTGACTTTCTATTCAGAAGTAGCGCTATTACACACTGTGAAGAAGCTGTAGTCTTAAACATGTGTGGTCCAGAGGATCTGTAGGTGTCTGTCCCTCTGCTAAGAGTGCATTCAGAGCCTCTTGTAGAATGAGGACGTGTTTCTGTCTTCTTTGTGCGCCCCACAAGCAGCACGGCAGCGCTCAGCTCAGTCTGTGCCTGGGCTAGGGGTCAGGGCTATGCCCTCCAGCCTAGTGAAACTGGTTCACGAGTAGCCAGCAGCAGCTGGGTTTGCATGAGGCAAGTGGTGACCGTGCGCTCAGGAGCACCAGAAAATAGGTCAAGTGTGGGTTGCGTTTACATAGCGAGCACCAGCATTGCCTGCAAGCCTAAGCCTCTGCTCTTTGCAGACAAAGCTGTTTTAGGTAAACGGGAAGTTACTGTCTCCCCCAAAAGTTGTTAGCCTCCTGGAGGCTGTTTGTGGCTAGCAGCCTCAGAGGAGCGGCACAGCCTGCTGCTGGCTGCTCCCAGCACAGCGGCGTGGCAGCCAGCCGGCCTTTGGAAGCAGCTCAGAAAACAGCTTGTTAGAAGAACATGCCAAGGGGATATGCATGGGTGTAGGAAGACATGTGGAACTACAGAAGATCTATTAATTTTAGTCTTATTTTAGTTGCTTTTTGCTTTGCAAGGATTTGGTGTGGTCTGCTTGGCCTTGGCAGTGGCTGCTGTGGGTGATGCTGCCTGGGGGGCTAGTCATTGCCACTTTCTCTGTATTTTAGTTGGATTCACATCATTTCCTGCTGGAGAAAAGTCTTGCAGCTTGGCAAAGGAAAGTTTCCGATTCATAGGTGATGTCCTGTGAAGATCTCTGATAACCTGCCTGTCCAGATTTTTATTTTTTTCTTTTTTAAACTCAGGTCAGGTGTCAGGCAGAACACCATTAAGATGTAAGGTTTGTTAAAAACGAAAGATTGTAATGACTGGAAGATGATAACAGATCAGTGATAAAATGAGATCTATGTCAAGTGATGCAATAAGTGAAAGAGAAAAGAGGGGAAAAAAAGAAGGCTAGTTACCAAGGAATGGAAGTAATGGAAATCTAAATATTAGACAATTGAGTTGGGTAAAATGTGCATGATAAAGAAAGGGAAGGTGCAAGCTTCTGACTCTTAGAGCTCTGAATTTTTCATTTGCGCTGCTTGAATTTTGATGAGTCCTTCTACCATTAAAGCACTAATGAAATGCCTTATATTCTTATGTGCAGCTTGTGCTGTGTAAACATTGTAAGCATGACTCTCAGGTTGGTTATGTACTAGTTTTCATTTAATTTGTGTCCTAAATCATCAGAAAACCTCTAAGCAGCCAGAGGAAGCTATAGTTAATTAAGCTACAGATGGTGAGAACTAATGTGGCATTGACCTTTGTGAGGACTGCAAAATCTCCTTAGTCGTTCTCTGTAAAACGCTAGCTGAAATGAGTTCCTACTGATGCTGAAGAGATGTCCTTAATGCATCCAAACCAAATGTAGATTCTGTGGCCAAAGAAGGAGATCTCCCAAATAAACACTTGCAGTTTTTTAATGTACAGCGTGAGTTGAGACTTGGTCTTCAAGGCACCAATTTAAGGTTTTTTTTAATGACAAAAGCCACAGTTTTTCCACGACTGATTTTCCCGGAATACATATCATCAGTTCTCATCTTCACTGAAAAGGAAGCATTGTCAGCTGGTGGTGGACTTAGCATACCTTTCTATGAGCAGCGCACACAGTGTGATTGCGGGTGGAGATGGAAGTTGTACTTGAATGTACTCTTGAGTTTTTGTGTCATGCTCTGGGCTTTCGCTTCTCTATTCAACGAATTTGTTTCTGTCCTTCAAATTTATGAAGAGTGACTTCAACATGCATTTTAAAATGCTGAGGAAACATGTTGGTTTGATAGCACAAGGCTTGTTGGAAAGTTAGAGAGCTGTGGGAGCATTCCCACCACAGACATGCCCTACTAACCAAAAAGGAAGAGGAACTTGCAGTCATTTGAACCTTTCAGTAGGCACTTTGGGTGGCTTTTCAGGCAGTAAGCACGTTCTATTCATCCAAGGATGCCTGTCAGCATGTGAAACAGTATTTTGTTTGCGGGTAGGGCTTGAAGTAGAATTCTGTATGTGTTTGGATTTTATCTTCGTTTTCTCACTTTGAAATTCCAGATTGATCCACAACTGACAGGAATTTAGAAGCATCATTGTAAGTGATCTGTCTGCACTTGTTCACCTGGGGCTCTGAATTACGACTTACTTTTGTCTGAATAAGCCCTCTGAAAATGCTTCTCTGAACAAAGATTGCTCCTTCCTGGGAAGAGGTGGAGATGAGGTGTGCCTGGCTGGAGCAGTGTGGTGTCTAAACCTGGTGGTCTGGTTTCCACACACCACAAGAAAGAATAGGGATGCTCAGAAAAACAGTGGATCGCTTCTTTTTTTGGGAAAGGTTCATTCTTGATGCTTCTTAGAACTTGTAGAAGTCCAGCGCATGAGAATGACCATCTTAGGAGACACAGATCATGCTCAAGTATTGTTTGGATAATTAAGCAGAGTCCACTTTGCCTTAGTCTTGCCTTCCTTTGTCGGTGTGGTGGGAAGGAAAAATAGCAGCAAAGACATGTAAAACCTGGCATGGATTGGCACACATATGGTAGTCATGTTCCTTCATGTGACTGGCTCCCAGAAGGACAAGAAGGATTACTCCTGCCGTACCTCTGTGCTCCATAAGCCCTTTGCCTTCTTCCTGCTATTGCATGTAGTCATTCTTGAAACAGTATATAAAGAGCATCCTACAGTAGGTTTAAAAAAAGAAAATTGTAGGCCCATTTATTTGATTTGCATTTCATAAGGGTTTCAAACCAGCATTAGCATCCTTCTGGAGGATGTATTCTGAGACTTGTGGAAAAACTGGTTTGAGAGGGGGACTGTATTTATTTTTGTGAGTAAAACTCCTTTCAAATGAGGAACATGCTAGAGGAAAACCTTGTGAGGCAGTTAATTCTTTTGCAGGTTATTCTGTCAATTCTTCCAGTTCAGCCAAGAAGGAAAGGAAAACTTGAAAGCCTTAATTGCCAATGTTCAAATCAGTTGACAAGAGTTGTTTTTTTTTCTTGATCAACATACGTCCAGGTTAAGGAAAGAGTCTGGGTACTGCAGTCATCTGCTCATCCTCAGTGCTGAGGTAGGGAAGAGATTGCAGATATCAGCCTTCTGCTCATTGCCCTGTTTTTGTTTTTGCTGAAGTTTGTCATATGCAATAAACCAGTTTAGTTATGGCCATCACCATCCAGTTTAAAGACATTATGCAATGAATTTCCTGATTTCTAGATGTAAAAAAAACATCAATTGTGGCATACACTTTTTTCTATATAAGTAGGTAATAATTTTTTTTTGAGATTTCAGAAGCAATTCTTTAATTGTCTTGATATGGAGCTTCACTTGTCAGTTACAATTTTGCTTTGCCATTCTGATTTACATTGACCAGCATGTAAAACATGTTCACATCTAAAAGCAAAATACTTTCTTTAGCACAGTGATTGATGATGTGTTAAATGCGTATTTTGTGCGTGTGTGTGTTAACAAACCTTGGGTTCTCTTTGATACCCTCTACATAATCCCAGTGTTACCTGCGTGCAGTTCGTGTAATGGGTTTTTGATCACTGTTGTGCTTTTTTTTAGCTAATTCTTGACATGAGCTCACAGTTCTCCAAGAGTAAGGAAATAAACACAAAGTGAAGTTTGCAGTCTCCTTTTCTAGTTGTCCAGACAAAGCACTCAGTCAAAAATACCAGTCACTGGTGCCAGTGCATTGTGCATCAGATGAAGAGATGGAGCAAAAAAGGTTCAAATGTGTTGTCAGTGGGTTCACTGTTATCTTCAGTGTTAAGTTCAAAGAAAGCAATGATGGTTAGGAAGGAAATCTAAGGAAAAAAGGAGCAGCATCGTGTTGCTTTCAGAAACATGACAAATCAAACATTGTGTGTTTCAAGAAAAAGTGAAGATCAGAATCTTTGCAGAAAGAACTAATGGAATTAATGTTAGCATAACAAGCCCAGTTTCTGGGTGCCTAACTAATGTGTGCAGTCTTGAAATGAAGATAGCAGTGCCCTCAAGGGGATCGAAGGAGCTACTCAAGATGTACAAGATCTGTGTTAGCTGCATTTCTTTTGAGTCAACCAGACGTCAGTGTTGCAGTGCCTCAGTTGATTGCATAGGCCTAATGTTTGTGGATCGTTGAGGTACAACGTGGTACTGAGGAGCATGGTTTAGTGAGTAGCATTGGTGGTAGGTAAACGGTTGGACTAGATGATCTTAGAGGTCTTTTCCAGCCATAATGATTCTACGAAATTACTGGGACGGACATCTCCTGCAGCTGCTGTGAGAGAGTGCCTGGGCAGCAGGGTAGGGTGTCACTGTGTGGCTATAGCCGCAGGGTCGGTGGGGTCCCTGACAAATCATTCCATCCTTTCTGGATCCTGGTAGGGGATCAATCCAAAGATGGATTTGCAAATGAAAGTAGAGTGGATCACATCCATTTTGATTGCCTCAGGAGAGGAAGAATTTTGCTGCCCTGCTGTTCTTGAATAAATTCTGGCACAGCCCATCCTGCATCTCTGATAATATCAGCAGCGCTTTTGTCTGCTTGGTGATTTCAACCTGATGGCGAAGGTTGTGTTAGCTTCCCTTTCGCTTTTCCTTCCCTCCATGTCATGTGTGTTATAAAGATCACCTTGACCATTCCATTCGGATCTGTGACTGTATCCTTTTCAAGAGCACAAGGAAAGATTAAAATAATTTTCTCTAATAGCTGAAGCATCGCTGCGCTCTCCATTATGGAGCATGGCACATCTTCAGGTGTCAGGAAGTGAGTTTCGAATTTGAAATAGACGTCCTGTGATCGGTGAGTTAGCAGGAATAATCTCATTCAGATAAATAGAGCAAAATTGCTCGTGTCACTCAAGGGCCTGGCAGCAGAGCATGATTCTCTGAGTGTTGCTTGTATCTTCATATGCTGCGGCTGGAGCTCTTCATAATGAATTGTGAAACATCAAGGAACTTGTTGGAGATCAAGGAAAGAAATTACTTGATCTCAGCAGCAGCACTTACAAGGCACTTTACATTTTGTATGTTGAGAACCACTCTGATTTTAGCTGTCTGAAGTTCTCTCAGCACAAATGAGTGTTCCTGCAGCTTACGGATTTCCAAGGCCACCTTCTGCACGAGGAAACACCAAGCTGCACCACAGCTTTATTTCTCTACCGCAGCCTCGAAGGCAGAAATCGCAGATTTGCTCTGAAATACAGAGACATAGTCATTCAAAGGGTCCAGAGATGTGTGATGGTTTGAGCCATGCTTTCGGAGATATGAAACTGATGTGGGCCTGATTTTTCCTTGATACACGGACTGTGTTGCCAAATAGGACTTAATTACCAGATCTTGTCTTACACAAATAATGGAAAAGAATCTTTTCCAGAAGTGAGATGAAAATTATAGCATGCCTTATTTGAAATTGTCTAATTAACAAAGGCTTACCTAATGCAGGAACAGTAATGGTGTTTCTTTCTCTTGCTATATAGGTATCTCTTACGCGTTATGTTTGGGTTTTTGGTCTATGTTTATGCTCAATATGTCTATATTAAATTTGACAAATATGCAAAAGTGAGGGAAATTTTTTGATTTGTTTAATCACAGCTTAATTCTTTCCACATACCTGTAAACACTGCAGTCTTTATAGGCTAATTTTAGCTTGTAGTAAGACAGTATTTATGAAAGTGTGATCCTATTAATAGCTTACAAGTCTGGCCACATGCAGGCCCTGACATACAGTTTTCCTGTGAAATAACTTCTAACTGTGTTGCACTTCAAAGTTGTTTTTTTTTTTTTTTTTTCTCCTAAAGGTAACACAGGGATTTGTAGGGAATTGGTAAAGTTAGTTTCAAACTACTTAATATTGTACCCTAAGATATACTTAGGAAAGTAAACAGAAATGTTGCAAGTAAACATAACATATGGTTCTTTTTTTAATCTCTACTTTAGGACGACGTAGACAGTCTAAACCCAGTTCTCAGGGATAACCCGCAGTTACATGAGGAAGTAAAAGCCTGGGTAAAGGAACAAAAGGTTCAGGAGATTTTTATGCAAGGTAATTATTTGGGAAATTGTATTGTTTTTATTCTGTGTTAGCTAGCTTACGACCATTAGTTGTGTGGGGATCTTCCCATAGCGCTTGTGGTATAATGGAGGATATATTTGTAACTCGGTGTTTTGGAAAGTATTTGTTAAAAGAAGAAAACAAGACTGTGTAAGAAGTTGTGCATGACTTCTTCAGACTGTTCTTAACTTGTTTGATGTCTTAGTGTTTACAGCAAAAGCTGAATATCATTAGTCTGAAATGGAGGTGTTTTATAACATTGGTTGTGAAGTGTATGAAGGGCAACCACACTCTCTTCAGCCTGCCTGAAACTGAACTATATGCATTTGCAGTGTATTCATTAACTTCCTGCAGAACTGACAGCCAGATAGCTCTACAGAGGCATTTCTAGAAACGGGAAGCAGAAGCTAGCCTCTGTGGGTCTGGGCTGAAATCCCTGTCTCACGGCAATGCAGCTTTGGGGCAGAAATGCTTACGTGGTTGTTTTATAAATTAAGACTGGGAGGAGAGCAGCAAATAATCTGGTATTTTAAGAATGGGACTGAGATTTCCTTGCTGGCAGGTTTGGTAAACTAAGGGGAGAAATATGGTAAGTATAATACTGATGCTACAATACCAAAAAACAAACAAACAAACCCAGCCCCACAACTTCGTCTGTCCTTTTGTGTAGTTTTTAACTTGCTTCACTAGGACTGTTCTTACAGACCACAGAGAAAAGATGCTGAAGAAGCAATGCACGGAGTTGTGTAGATAGTAAATTGGTAGGTTAGTATTAGGCATTTTGGTTTTTATCTTAATACCACCAGATACAACATGAACTGATAGCCTGTTGATGAGATTTTCAGCCAAAACTGGACTGGGAGGTGATGTAGAATCAGATTAGAGCTCTATGAAAAGGAAACTAAAATCGAGCTTGCTTATTGTGTTTCACAAGAGTAACAAGAAAAACACATTAGAAAAGTCTCTGTGTACACAGGTACAGAGCCAGTAGTTGAGCAAAGCCCCAGCAACGTCAGAATAGTTGTATAGATGGAACTGCCAGTGCTTCATCCACAAAGCTCACATAGGTCCATCCCATCATTCTAGGAACTGTCTTTGTGTCATTCACACATATATATTATATAAATAAACTATTTATATCTATCTATATATAATATGCAATATTAATATATTATTATATTATTATTATTATATATTATTATATTATTATTATAATAATATATAATATGGATGCTTGGATGCATTGAGGGGCACCTGACCAGGAGCATTTTAGATGAAGAGATGAGACAAACAGTGGCATGCTTACAGAGTAGCCTCCCTTGCCTGCGCACACGTCAGTGGCTCAGGGAGAGCTCCGTGGCGGTTCTAGCTGCTGTCAGCTAGTCAAGTCACGTAATCCTTCCTTTCTCCTCCCCTCCATTTGCTTTTTCTTTGCCCTCTATATCACCGTTTTCCCTGTGGCTTGAGCAACATTTTCACTCCTGCTGTATCCAAACCCATCTGTTAAGGTTGCTGCCATCCTCTACACCATTTCTAGGATTCAGCCCTTTCCTCATTCTCTTGTGCTGAAGTCATCATCTAATACCTATTGCAGTTAAAACTTTTTCTGGGAAAACAGGAGAGCTGGAGAAGAATGTTGCAATCTGGTTCTGAATGCCTGGGAGGAAGCGTGCCAGTTTGAGGAAGGGTCATTTAGTCAGAACTGCTCTGATTACAACAAGAACTGAGACAAGGAAAAAGCTGTCCCAGGTGACCTGTTCTTTGGGTGGCAGTCAGAGCAGCGTGCTTAGTAGCTTTGGCCGGAAAGTAGTTTGTTCCTTGTTTGAAGCAAGCAACTGCCAAACTGCCAAACTTGGCTGCTGTGAAAGCTGTTGGGAAAAATAAAACCAGTTCACGGAACTTATTCAGTGAAGTGGCTTTGATTTTTAACAATTAAAATCTCAGATATATTTTTTTCCATATCAGGTTTATTATCACTGCAATCTCTGAGGCAGAATATATAGTAATTCTCTTGAAACACTGAGTGTGCCTCAGCACTGAAGATATTTCCTGATTGCGCTGCACATGCTGTTTTAACAGTGTGTAGCCGAGCATGATTCAGGCAGGGGCTGCAGACAAAGGCAGGCCTTTCCTGTAATGGCTGCTTGGGGCTGGGCCGGGCTGGAGCTGGGCCGTCTGGTGTCACATAACCGCAGCTTCATCTTTCACCTTCCTGGCACCCAGCAGCACAGAATAAACCACACTGTTTTTAAAGGTGGAGAAAGTCTATTTTGCAAGTAGATAGGATAAAAGCTGGATGAATGACAGAGACAGATGAGAGCAAGAAGTGTGAGGGAAGAAATTGGCACTGGGTCAGCGCAGAAGAATACGAGAGGAGCTGGAAGCTGTTGCAGAAGGGTGGATAGAGCTTGTAAACTGAGAAGACTGGGAAAGGATTTGGAAGCCAGTGATCGGGAATCATAAATGCTAAAATGAGGCAAGAAGCTGGGGAGAGAGGAGAGGCTGGATCTGGTTAAGCAAGAGACTGAGACTGGAAATCTTTGTGCAGTTAACAGTAGGATGGAAAAGAAGGAGAGGTGGAGTAGGAAAGTAGGATTGGAGAGTTGCACATAAAGACACTGGTAGAGCTGTGGGATGGCTGGGAAGGGCTTGAGACATGGAGAATGTGGTTGATGCAGGCAGAAGTGTGAGAGCTGGGCTCGAGGCATTTGGCGGGGGTATTTGGAGTAGGGTTTGGAGAGAAGCCATTGGGAAATGTGTCCCCATGGGAACCCAGTTCCAGTCTGGTCCAAGACCAGGAACGTGGGACATAAATTTTTAGATTTCTGCTCTTTTTCTGCCTCTGCATGTCTGTGTCAGGTAGTGACTGCCCTGGTGCTGCTGTGACCCTGGCTGTGCAGCTGGAAACATGCTCTGGGGATGAACTAACTCCATTGGCTCATGTGGTTCAGTGGGACTCAAGTTCGCAGCAGTGCAGTGAGTGAGGTGGATGTGGGCGAAAGAAGGGTGCCATTGCACGGTGTTCCTGTTTTCTCAGCTGTTTGGAAACCTAGATAAGGTTGTTCTCAGGTTCCAAAATTAAGCCCCTAGACCACTTGGGAATGTCTACATTTATATTGTTTTGTACATCTATTCATCTCTTAAATGAACACAGTGTTTCTTTTGCAGAGAGTATTTTGGACCCAGAAGTGTGAATATGGGTATTTTAGTAGAGAAAGCTGTCATCTGTCCTGTTTGTTGCAGACAATGAAGCTTGCTTAATGCCCTGGGCAGCAGCTAGAAAGACAGGGCAATCCTGTCTTCACCTGTGCTGCTGCAAAACGAGGCACTCTGAAGCGAATCATTTAAGTTAGGCTTTTCCCAGCTTGACACTGACTGGTTTTACTTCAGTTCCTGTCTGCCTGACTTAGGATTTGGTTGCGGAAGCAGTGAAAACCACAGCAAACTGAGCTTAGTGACAGCACTACTTGATCACGTGAAGTGCTATATAAAGACTAAGTGCCGTGGAAGTTAGAGTCCTGATAGTCAAGTGAGACATTGAACATGAATAAAACTGTTGAGCTTCAATTTCTGGGTCTTGAAATGAGGCATAAACTAAATGGTGTATCATGCCATTTTCCCCCCTCCCTCCCTGTGGGCTTTTGGGGATGGATTAAACTCATCTTTCCAGAAGGTCTGTGTGTGGGATTTCTTCACAGTTGCTGTATCTTGAAACAGGAGCAAAGTCTTCCTAGTGTGTGTATTTTTGAATGTTTTGTGGAGCCATAGCTGGGCTTGGATCACTCAGCTGCCTTTTGACTGTTGTAATAGAGAGAAACTCTGTGGTCACTTATGGGAAGGACTTGGCAGATGCAGAGCCTAAACACCAAGATCTAAATCGTTTTGCCAGCAAAGCATCTGGGCATGTGACTAGCCTATTAAATAGCTTCTGTATAACCTGCTGCTGCCGCTTTCTAGCCTTTCAGATTACTTTTCTGTGGTTGCTATTTGTAGGCAGGAATTTTCCCATCATTTGTCATTAAGGTTGCAGAAAGATTTAGTTAGATAACAAAATTGTATGTTGAAAATGTTGGCATTAAAACGTACCATTTGTATTTCAACATGTCTTCCTGAATGAAAGTGAAATCCACGCAGTGCCGTGCTGGAATTGCTGGTAGCTTGCTGTCCATGCCATTCACATCACACGTTTGCTATGAAGCTTAAAAAACAAGGAAAACCTGTTAATACATTTTTTCGCTGATTTCCTCAATGGCTTTTTTATTTCTTCTCTTTCTGAAGGTCCATATTCCTTAAATGGTTATAGGGTGAGAGTGTACAGACAGGATTCTGCCACCCAGTGGTTTACTGGGATCATTACTCATCATGATCTCTTCACCCGCACTATGGTTGTTATGAATGACCAGGTGAGTTGGACTCTGTGATGTTGGAAAACAATCTTTGAATAAACTGCACATTGCGAGCTTTTCCATTTTTTTTACGGTACTCTGAAAAGCACTAAGCAGTTCACTTCCATCAGAGCAAGTCATTTACTTCCTCTGCTGAAAATTCAGGCTGACTCTGCATTGGACTGCCCATTCATGCATTCTTCAAGCTGAACATTTGCGCAATTATATGATTAATTCCATCCCTGCAGTTTTGCTTTTCTTCTGTTGTCGCTGTTTGACTAGCTAAGTCTTTGAAGTGACGTGATCCAGTTCTAAGAACTGGTCTTCCCTGTCCGCTCTCTTGAGAGTTTCTTCTCTATACACTGAAATCTTTTAGTGCTCCAGTAACAATTAGTTCTTTTAAGCAATTGAAATATCCACTTTCCACAATTTATTGAATAAAGCCTTTGTTGCAGCCTAATTTATATTTACTGTGGCAGGTTTTAGTTGTGTTCCTGAAGCTGACATTACAAACAGAATTAATGGTGTTTTTAGTGGCAGTAATGAATTGTGTTTCAGGAGACCAGAGCAGTGATTCAACATTAATATAGCAAATGACCCATCTGCTTTGAAATGACTGACTAAATCATATGTGACAATACAAATTTAAGACTAGTCTAGTGCTCAAGTCTGTTCTTTCCCTTCATTTGCTCTAATGATTTTCCCCAAATATTAATCTTTTCACTTTGCAGCACATTGGTTAAAGATCTGTTGAGCATTTCTTTCTTTTTGAAATATTATCTCTCACTAGCAAGAGTTCTTCCCTCTAGTTGTTCTCCTTCTTTTCCTTCAGAAGTTTTACTTCTGTTGGAAGCAGTATGGCAATGTGTTTCTGCAGTAAAAGTCACAAAATATTTGTTCATTTTAAGCACTACTTAAGGATTACCCCCTGTGAAGATCTCAGGATCTTTTAATTTCAAATTTGAAGGTAAATATAAAGGAAGGGGCAGTAAAGTGATGGCATTTTAAAAAAAAAAAAAGAAAAAAATACGAGAGGGGGAAGAAAAGTTATCTTTAAAATAAAATTGGAGGATATGTGTGCTTTGTTTTTACTCTGTTCCCAGCCTTTGAGAATGACTTTGTATGTCAGTTATACTTGTCAGCATTAAGTAGGCTTTTCTCTAATTTACCTTTAGCACACAACGTAGACTGGTGAACACTGATACAGGGCATGTGGATTGGACAGTGTCTGAGCATCTGCTGATTGTTTATTTTCTCTTTTTTTTTTTTTTCCTCGATAACCAGGTATTAGAACCTCAGAATGTTGATCCTTCTATGGTTCAGATGACTTTTCTAGATGACGTTGTTCACTCTTTGTTGAAAGGTGAAAATATTGGCATCACTTCACGCCGACGGTCTCGTTCCAACCAGAACAGCAACACAGTTCACGTAGATACATTTATCTTTTTACCTAAATATTCTTGTATATAGTGAATATTAAAAATACATGTTTAGAGTTGCTAATTAAAATTGCGTTTAAGTCTGTTAATCACAAAATTATTTTTAGGGTCATTATACACGTGCACAAGCAAATAGTCCCAGACCAGCAATGAATTCCCAAACTGCACCAAAACAGAATTCTCACCAGCACCAGCAGCAGAGGAACACTAGGCCAAATAAGCGGAAAGGTTCTGATAGCAGCATGCCCGATGAAGAGAAGGTGAAAGAGGAAAGATTTGATTATATAGGTCGAGGAGGTAAGAACGGTAATGGGAAAGGGAGGGAGCGCTTCTTAAAAAGGTGCTAGACTGAAACTGCGATAAATATGTGTTAATTTTTTTTAACAGAAAACCCCAAAAACAAAAATAAACACTTCCTTAGTAAAAGAAGAAAACCTGAAGAGGATGAAAAGAAATTAAACATGAAGAGACTGCGGACAGACAATATCTCAGATTTCTCTGAGAGCAGTGACTCAGAAATCTCAAATAAGAGATTAACAGATTCGTCCTCAGAGCAAAACTCAGAGAATGAGTTAAAAAGCAAGAACACTTCAAAGATAAATGGAGAAGAAGGAAAATCTCAAACTATTGAGAGAGTAGAACAAACACTAACAGATAGGCGATCTCCATGGGATGAAGTACAGGAGGATAAAAAACGTGAAGAGCCAGAACGGCTGAAGTCATCGCTCTTAGATCAGCAGGAGAAGCCTTCACTCCATGTGGCACAGCAGCCAACACCTTATGAGCAGAATTCCAAGGATCCACATGTTCAAGAGCGCAGTGCAGAAAAACATCATGCTGCGGAATTAAAAAATGAGCAGTTTGTACCCAAACCACCTACTCCAAAAAGTGTTGTTGATAAAACTAATAAAAACAACTCTGAAAAGGAGAGCCAGGATAATGCTGCAAGTACCTTTGGATTGCAAATGGTTCCGAAAATAGAATCTCACAGCAGTGATTTAAAACAGCAGTTTGCGAACGCAAATTTCCTTGAAGCACGAAAGCAGGAAGCTGATCAAAGTTGGGTTAGCTGCGTTGTAAACAAAATGGATTTGATACAGCCCGGTGTTGTGAAAGCATTACCAGTAAATGAACATTTAAATCCTGAAAAAGAAAAAGTGCAGTATGGATCATTTATTTCTTCGTTAAATGTAGCTTCTGTAGCAGAAGACAGTAAACTGCGTAAACAAAGTCCAGTCCCTGATTCTGTGAAGTCAAAACCTAGTGCTTCAGTTGATCATCCTAAAACAAAGTCACCTGATGTTAAGCCTAAATTCACCCCATCTTCTGATACTGTGAAGCCTAAGGTTAGTTCCCAAAACAGCCATGCTCCTGGATTAACAAGGTCAGCCAATAAAACCGATCATGATTTGCCTAGGTCTAGTTTTCATCCAGTTCCAGCTAGAGTTAGTGCTCTAGAAGCTACTAAAAGTCCTCTTATCATTGACAAGAACGAACATTTCACGGTGTACAGGGACCCCACTCTGATTGGACAAGAAACAGGAACTAATCACATTTCACCTTTTTTGCATCAGCATAATTATCCTCTGCATTCCTCATCCCACCGAACCTGTTTAAATCCAAATGCTCATCATCCTGCATTAACTGGTTCATCCCATCTGCTGCCTGGGTCTTCAACTCAGACCCCTTTGTCTGCTATTAACACTCACCCCCTTAGTACCGCCCCTCACCATTCCGTTCATCATCCTCATCTACTTCCTGCAGTGTTGCCCGGAGTGCCTGCTGCCTCCTTGCTGGGTGGCCACCCGCGACTAGAGACTGCTCATGCTAGCAGCCTAAGCCATTTGGCATTAGCGCACCAGCAGCAGCAACAGATGTTACAACACCAGTCTCCACATCTTCTCGGACAAGCCCATCCTTCTGCTTCCTATAATCAGCTAGGGCTTTATCCAATTATTTGGCAGTATCCAAACGGAACACATGCTTACTCAGGACTCGGCCTGCCCTCCTCGAAATGGGTCCACCCAGAAACTCCTGTTAACGCAGAGGCTTCCTTGAGAAGGGTAAGTCGTGCTGATTTCTTAAGTACATGCTTAGCTGAGGCTGGTGTCTTCCAGTAGTGGTTTCCTAGGTGCAGACACAATAGTTTGAGTCACTCCAAGTGTGTCACCGAGTATGCAGTAAGGGCGGTGTTTTTGTGTAGATGTAGAGTTAGAAATGGAAATCCTGTGATAACCATTGTTTCACGATGGATGCGAGTAGGGAGTTTTTCCAAACCTTGATGTCCTCAGTGTTTTAAAGTAAGGTGAAATGTTTGGTTTTAGTTAATCGCTAGGTGAGGTCGGCCAGCGTTTTTGGGACCTTAAGTCCATAGGGTGAATGCTTTCCAATCTAAACCCTGGAAACCATTAGTTGAGATGTGCACAAGAGGAGGTACAGCAGTTGTCTGCACAGTGAAATGTGTGTGCGTGTAAGAAAATGGAGAATGGCTGGGACTGAAGGAGTCCTAAATCCAGTGGGAAGGCCTGAAGAGAAATACCATGTAGCATTTGTAAATCTTTCTGGAACTGAACACTCATTTCTCTTGTGCTTAACACCTATCTGCATGCCTTCTCTTGGCATCTCCTTTTCTCCCCTTCTGTTCCTGTTTGCCTTCTCAGCTGCTTTTTTCTCCTCTATATTCAAGTCAGGGGGATTCCTCTGTCTCTGCACAAAATATAACCACTGAAGCCTCAGGAGAAATTAATTGTTTTCAACCCAGTGCTGTGGTGCTGGTTGGCAGGCAGACGCAGCAATTACAGGAAAAGTTTTCTCAGTTCCTACAGGCTCAGGATACAGCATGCTCCTTGCAGGCACCTTATAGGAGCAGCATAAGATGAAGCATGTGTGGCACAGACAAGCTTGGGAGAGCTTTACTGCCTGCTTCCATCAAACTGAGCATGTGCGTACTGATTTTAGAGGCTTCCAACTTGGCCTAATTTGGGCAGGTTTTCACAAGGACCACAAAAGGCATGTTGCTGACAGTGGTCCTTCTGCCAGATTGTAAGCCTTTGCGTCAAAGCTTGGAGTTTCTGAATGGTTATAAAGATTGTTTTCCTTTGCATCGTGGGGAAGGCTATTCTTCCCCAGCCTCATTCTTGAGTAAAGCCAAACCATTGTGGCTGAGTCTTTCCCAAACATTCAGCTTGAGTTGGCCTTGTAATACAAAGTCAGTTTGATCTAAACTGTGATAAAGTCAAATGCAGCAGCTTTAAGGGAAAACTATAGGTGGATTTATCTCTTCATGTTGCTACTTGCTCTACCCTGTACCGAAGTCCATTTTGACGAATGTGTGATAGACTCTGTTTTCACTTTGGCTGCCTGAAGTATGCAGCCATGCATACCGAGGCATGTAGCTTTTTAATTATGTTGATATGTGGCAATTGTCTTGTGGTGACTTGTCTTCTGGCTCTGGCACTGGAGACCTTTTTTAAATATGTCTTAGAACCCCAGAATGGGCGTTTCCAGAAAGAGTTTGCATGGATGCTGTGAAGGGAGAAAGGGATCTGTGTTCCAGCTGGAACAATGGCAGCAGCCACCCTCGGTGCAGGAGGAGCTGTGCTGCTAAAGGAGGCAGGAGCCCCCCAGCCCACCCCTCCCGGCAACCGCAGGTCCTTGGGCTGGTCTGCAGCTGGTTGCAGGTGTGTTGCTGGAGCTGTGAGGCTGTTTGGGCAATGCTTGGTGCTCAGGCAGATGTTCCCCAATTCCTCTAGGGAGAAGGCAATGGGTCTCTTTGCATAATACTGTAATACAGCTTACAGGCTATTCGTGGGAACTCGCCACAGCGTGGGAACTCCTGGCCCAACAAATGTGTGCACTCAAACACTTAGTGCAAAACCCAAATGGTTGCTTTAAATATTCAAAAGTCTAGAAACGAGAACTTCAAAGCTGTAGCACCTGCAGATCTATTTTGTACTCTGTGCGTGTGTATCATAAGAGCTTTTTGCTGCCCTTTACTGCAGCATTTCTCTTCTGATAGCCACCAAGGCTGGGGAGAAGGAGAAGGAAGTGCTGGTGGGGAGCAAAGAAGGGAAATGTGCTGAGCAGTTCCAGGAATGAAGGGTGGAACAGCACTGAGAGACTTTAAGGTGTGCATGCGAGCTCTGCTTTCTGTCGCCATCCCTTCTTCCAGGCCTGTATCTAGCACTTGACCAGCATTCCCCGGCACAGTGCTTTCCTTTTCTGCCTAGGCTGCAAGTCAGCACTTATTTTTCCTGAGGAGGCCTCGAATGGGAGAGGGGAAGGGGCCTGAGAACTGCTTATGGTCCGTTCTGCAGAGCTGTTCCACAACTTTCAGATAAGATGCACAGGTAGAAGCTGATTGGCATTGTCAGATCCTTAAGTGTTTAGGTATACAGTAGAAAATTGTGTGTTCTCTGCAACTGCCATACTGCAAAGTGTGGCAGATGTATATGTTTATAATTCTAATAGTGTGCTGATTATGAAATAATGCTGTATTAAAATATGTGGCAACATAAAGCAGATCAGTTGGGATTGTCTACTTGATCATCTGGGGGGCAGGAAGAAGAGGAATCAACCAGAAAAGAGATGCTTGTGTCATTCATTTTGAGACACGTTATGTAGCTGAAGTTGTTTTCCAGAAGTAGTAAACCTTATTTGTCCTTCAAAAGTAGTACTTCTTGCAAGATGTTGAACACCTCATGGTTGTCTTATTAGTAACTGAAGTTAAGTGTTGTCAGACTGTCATTGGTCTCCTCCATTTTGAGGAAGGAACTTGAGATGCTATTCTAAATTAACAATTCCTGCTGCATACTTAAATAGTGAACTGTTCGAAGAGCACTTCTGATGTACGGAAATGATTTTGTATGCTGGAAGTCTAGGGGGAAGTATAATCAGATGTTCCAGTTGATCAAAAAGTGGTTTAAAATGTTAAATTTTATTTACTGAATTTGATGCTGACATAAATTATTTCACTCTGCTCATTGATAGGACTGGATACAGTACCTCTTGTGGTACTGTGCTGAAGATCCCATGATTACCTTGAAGTTTGACTTTTTCTGTGTTGTTGTTAACAGAATACTCCTAGTCCATGGTTACACCAGCCCACCCCTGTGACCTCAGCTGACAGCCTTGGGTTGCTGAGTCACATTCCTGTGCGACCATCCAGTGCAGAACCCCTTCGGCCTCTCAAATTGGCAACGCATTCTAGCCCTCCGTTATCCAAAAGCATGGTAGAGCATCACAAAGAGTAAGTTTACTGTTGTTCTAACTCATGGTATCGCAGCATGCCTGAGGGTGGCGGGGCCCCACCCTGGTCCAGCAGGGACACCCAGAGCAGCGTGCCCGGGTCCACGTCCAGGTGACTTCTGGAGGTCTCCAAGGAGGAGACAAGGAGACTCCACAGCCTCTCTGGGCAGCCTGTGCAAGTGCTTTGACACCTGCCTAGCACAGAAGTGCTTTCTGGTGTTCAGAGGGAGCCTGCTGCGCTCCAGTTTGTGCTCACTGCCTCTTGTCACCTCTTAGAATCATAGAATCACCAAGGTTGGAAAAGACCTCCAAGATCACCCAGTCCAGCCGCCCACCTATCACCAGTATTTCCCAGTAAACCATATCCCTCAGTACAACACCTAAATGTTTCTTGAACACTTCCAGGGATGGTGACTCTACCACCTCCCTGGGCAGCCCGTTCCAGCACCTGACCAATCTTTTGGAGAAGAAATTTTTCCTAACGTCCAACCTTAATCTCCTCTGGTGCCACTTGAGGCCATTCCCTCTTGTCCTGTCACTACTTACATTGGAGAAGGGGCTGACCCCCACCTTGCCGCAATCTCTTGCCACAGGGCACCACTGGGAATTGCCAGGCTCTGTTGTCTTTGTCCTCTCCCTTCAGCTATTTATAGACGTTGAAAAGAACCTCCTCTTCGCTGGGCTGAACAGTCCCAGCTCTGTGCATGGTGTAAATAAAGTACAGAACAGGAGGATACTTCTCAGCAGCTGACGTTGTCTTCTGGCTTTGTTTTAGTGTGTTTGCAAACGTGGGTGCTTGTGATAGGGAAAAGTTTGTCAGCGTGCTGCAGAGTAGACTCTGCCATGTTGACTTTTAATGGTACTTGAGTTTCTGAGTCATCTGAAGACTTTTGAAAGCTGTGCCTAATATAAAGAAAAGTTTATTTTGTGTTAATAGATAACTTTGTTCAGAGCATGGGAAGAAAAGTCTCCTGTTTAGCTTCTTGCGATACTTTCAGACTAAACTGTGTCTGTGTGACCTTTTTCAAACAGAGAACTGGAGAGGAAAGCGTTTATTGAACCTTTACGTTCTGCTACAACTGCACCGATAAAGACAGAGCTGGAGCAAAGCAGAACGCAGGCAGCAAAGGAGAGCCATATGCACAGACATTTTGCAGATCCAATGTTGAACCAACTGCCAAGGCCGCCACAGGAGACGGGGGAGCGACTGAGCAAATACAAAGAAGAACACAGACGAATACTCCAAGAAAGTATTGAAGTTGCTCCTTTTACAGCTAAAATAAAGGCGCTGGAGGGAGAGAGAGAAAACTATTCCAGGGTAACATCCTTATCTTCAAGTCCCAAAAGCCATTCAGTAAAGTATGACAAAGACACAGAACGCTCTGTGTCAGAACTGTACAAAATGAAGCATTCGGTCCCACAGAGTTTGCCACAGAGTAACTATTTCACCACCTTGTCTAATAGTGTAGTGAATGAACCGCCAAGATCTTACCCATCCAAGGAAGCTTCGAGTGCATATGTTGATAAGCAAACTAATAGTCCTTCAACAGCAGCCAGTCCCCAGTCTCTTCCTTCTTACATTTCTTCTCTCTCAAAGCCTCCCCCTTTAATTAAGCACCAACCCGAGAATGAAGGCTCTGTGAGCAAGATACCTGAGCAGCTTTCACAGTCGGTGCAGTCTCACTCAGTTGGTTCTTTTAGAAATGACAGCAGGAGCCCTACTCAGTTGTCAGTCTCATCTTCTAATACACTCCGAAGCATGCCTGCCTTGCACAGAGCGCCCGTGTTTCACCCCCCTGTGCACCAGAACCTGGAGAAGAAGGAAAGCAGCTACAGCAGCCTTTCACCTCCCACTCTGACCCCTGTCCAACCTGTTAATGCTGGTGGTGGTAAGATACAGGAACTGCAGAAACCTCCAACTTTAGTACCTGAACCTAAGGAAGCTCAGACTGTTTACAAGGGCTCTTCTGAACAGAATTTATCAGAAGCGTGGAAGCCTAACAACGCTGCCACTAATGAGAAAGTGGACTGGCATGTTGAGAGAGTGAGTGGAAAGTCACAGTCCGCCACAGCATCTGTTATTGTGCGTCCTCCTTCTAGCACGAAATACGAGAGCGTAGCAGCAGCACAGTCAGCTTCCAAAGATCGAGTCAGTGAGAGATCTTCAGCTGTGACAAATCAAGCAGATTGCCTGAAAACAGCGGAAGCCAGGGAGACTGGAAGAGTCATTCTGCCAAATATGAACTCAGACAGCGCTCGCACACAGTATGAAAAGAAATTTCCAGCTGTCTCACAAGGCACTGTTGCTCGTTCCGTCACCCCTACCACAGCTATGATCTGCAGTACCAAAATGGACGTGACCACGTCGGCGGCCACAACTACCAGCGTGTCGAGCTGGGGCAGCTCAGAAGTGACTTACTCCTTATCAAGCACGGCCCTGGCCTGTGCGCCGCTGGAGAGTGCCGGCTCGAGAGCCGCAGGTCAGGTGGCAGCACCGGCCCAGGAGCGCAAGGGCAGCACTCCAGCGCCAGCCGTGCCCCCCCCCGGCAAGGCAGGCAGCGCTGCGCAGCCCGGCCCGGGGTTCTCCGCCTCTGCCGACTTCGTCCATTTGAAAAAGCACAAGGCAGCGTTGGCCGCAGCTCAGTTTAAAAGTAGTAACCCCAGTGAGACAGAGTCCAACTCTGTGAAAAATCAGACATTTTCAACCTCTCTCTCCTTAGACAGCGCTATCGTCTGTAATACAATAAACAAAGCAAACTCTGTGGGCAGTGGGCAAACTTCCCAGGCGAGTCAGCCAAACTACCACACTAAACTGAAAAAGGCTTGGCTGACAAGACATTCAGAGGAGGATAAAAACACTAATAAAAAAGAGAATTCAGGGAACAGTGTTTCAGAAATTATTAAGCCATGTACTGTCAATTTAATAGCTTCTACATCAAATGATTTGCAAAATAACATAGATAGTAAAATCTTGGCAGATAAGTTTGTGAAGGAAGATAAGCACCCTAGGAGAAAGGCAAAACGAACTTACGAGTCTGGCTCTGAAACTGGAGACTCTGATGAAAGCGAGAGCAAGTCAGAGCAAAGGACTAAGCGGCAGCCCAAGCCAACTTACAAAAAGAAACAAAACGATTTGCAGAGGAAAAAGGGTGATGCAGAGGAAGAAGTAAAACCAAATGGTGTTCTTAGCAGGAGTGCCAAAGAAAAAAGCAAGCTGAAGTTGCAGAGCGGCGGTAACAGCAGTGAGTATATTAATCTGATCTGGGAAAGACAAACTCGTGTAAACTCTGGCGGTGTTAATCCTGGAGGGTTTGTGCATGATACGTGCGCTATCTGGGAAAAGCGTTAACGAGTGTGCTTGTGAAAAAGCGTGGATCCAGATTTATCAGGCTTGGGGCCCTCTGAAATATCCTGATTGGAGAAGTTCTGCATTTTATGTATATGTGTGCAAACTGGTTCTTGGCCTAAAAATAAGCAGTAAACAAACTGGTTTATGCTGTCTGTCATACTGGAACAGGCTGATGCATATAGTTATACATCTTGTACTGATTTTTTTTTTTTTTTTTTGGTAAAAGCTCTAGTGCATTTATTTTTAGAGTACTGCTAGAGGTGGAGACTCTCTGTTGTTGAACTTTAATTTGCCCTTTGATCAGAAAGCCGGAGGCAGTTCCTTGAGAGCATGATGCCACTCTGTTATGATTTGGTTAATCTAATGAAAGCTTTGAGGGAGAGTCACTTCACACTCCTGACTAGAGTGTGTATTGATTGCGTGGTGCTAACGTTCCTCGTTTAAGGAAATTTAGGGAAATGGGAATTTCAATTTATATGTAATGATGTTTCACATGCCAGATTGTAACTAGATTTATCTCAAAAAGAGAAACTGGTCTGCCAGCAGGCGGGATTTTATTCAAGAACTTAACCCTATTTTTTATCCTAATTTATTCTTCTCTAAGGAGTATTCGTTTGTCTTTGTTCTGGTTGAGCATGAGAAAGTCTACAACTAAATTGCTTTTTGCAAGAATTTTGAAGTAGAGTTAGTAAGAAAATGAGTACTGCTCCATGTAATTACATTCTTTGGCTTTTCACTGCCTGGCATATAAAGTTCCTCTTCTCCTATCTGAGAACACTTGATGCCTAAGCTGTACCGTGTCCTGGCAGTGTTGCGGTCTGTCTGAGGTATTTTGGCTTGGGTCCAGTGATAGTATTAGTGCATTTCTTGTTCTTGTTTTTGATTCCAACTCAAGGGATGATCAAGAGAACGCACCTTTTAAATGTCTGTAAGTCACTCCTGGTTTCCCTGTTGTTTTTTTTTTTGGAAGTGAACTGTAGACACACACACACACACACACACACACACACACACACACACACACACACGACATGTTAGGTCTTTATGACCTTTGTATTGTTGCAGAAGATTTTTTTATGGTTTGCTGTAGAAAGGTTTGTTAAATAACTTAAGGGAAGGCAGTGTCTTCTTGTCCCGGCTAGTGTTACACAACTATGAAAGCAACATATGGTGATACATTATGGAGTTATTTCATGGAATTCAGGTCCAAAAATGGGTAGGAGCTTCGGGCATTCTGCTATGTTGTCAGTAGCACAGGGTGTGTACTGTACGTTAACATTGCGGCTCTATCCCATGGTAGCAGTTTTGTGGGCTTACCTTCTTCTCTTGTTATCTGGATAGACCCACAATCCTTCTTAGATGTGACCTGTTAAATCGATCAACATTTCTGATGGTTCTGTCAGATGTCTTGAGCCAGCATCATTCCAATTTGAGAGAGACGGTCAGAGATTTTTCTTACAAAGGGGGCTTTCCTCAAAGAGTCGTCTCAAACCATACTTGATTTGGAGGCTTCAGGAAGGGGAAGGCCCTGGGGAGCACCTGCCTGGGCTCCCGGTGAGTAGCTGAAGATAACTGCTCCAGCATCAGGGGCTCGGTGGCAGTCACGACATGGGTGGTATCTGGATGCTGCCAGAGCTGAAAGCTGTGTTGTCCCAGTGCAGTTGCTGAAAGCTGTGGGAGCTGCATGCTAGCCAGAGCGGTGGGAGTGCTGGGCTGCAAGGCTCCCTCCTGCAAGGCAGGAACATTACAGTCCTGCGAGTGCTGGGGGTCCTCTAAGTGCCTGACCGCGGAGCCTGGAGTCTGGCAGCTACCAGATGAGTCCCAGCATCTCTGGATCCAATGCAGAAAACTTTTTTCTTGGACTAGCAAACTGTACTTTGGCCTTTTACTCTCAAGTTTTAGTCCAGTTACCTTTGTGCTCCTCAGATGAGTCAGTGTGTTTTGTGGGCAATGAACTGAGGCATAGAGAGTCTGTCACCTGCAGTGCTTGTGCAAGAAGTCTGTGGCAAAATACTGATCTGAACCCGGGTACCAAGTCCAAAGTTAGCACCCTCACCTCTGCCATCTGGCATCGAATCTGCGTTCACAGGACCTGAACTTCCAAGAGCCGTGGTAGATTAAATGACAGATACTGCTATCTATCTGCAGGTGGAAACCGGTGCCGCTTAGAAAAGTCATTAAATTGAAAGCCTGGTTAAATAACAACAGGGTTCAGTTTCGAAATGCCTGTGTGAGAATTGCACGTATTACTCAATTGAGTGTCAGCAGATCTGTTCAATCAAAAACAGGATGTTACTTCTTGGTTTTCCACAGCCAACATATTTCAAAAAAGAGTGAATGGATTCTGTGCTTCCTTACGCTTGGTGCTGAGCTTGGGTGAGCTATGTGGGATTAGAACTGCTCTTCTGGAGTTCTCAGCACAGCAAATTGTGAAGAGGCAGGATATTTTAATTTTTTAGTGCTTTCATTCATTGAATTGTTGCCTTGCACACATTTTCACTTGAAACAAAATATAAACCTTTCTTTCCTGAAGTACTGTATTACCTTATGCATTTTTAAGAGCGAGCTTCTGAAAATGGCTCTAGTGGAATACTTTGTGAATGGCACACGTAACATAAAAGTAGGTAGTGTGTCTAAGCTTTTAGACTTCGGTGCTGACAGGAGGGGAAATGGTCATGGTGGTGAAGTACATTATGAATGTCACAGATGCACATGTAGCAGCGCAGAATGCTGACTGATCTGAGTTGGCCCCGAGTACTAGGGCTGCCAGTTCCTCATCTGAAACCCCTCTCACTTTTGCAGCTGGAATACCTCGCTCAGTGTTAAAAGATTGGCGCAAAGTGAAGAAGCTGAAGCAAACAGGAGAGTCCTTCTTGCAGGATGATTCTTGCTCCGAAATAGGACCAAATTTGCAGAAATGCAGAGAATGTAGGTTAATAAGAAGCAAGAAGGGTGAAGAACCAACTCACTCGCCGGTGTTCTGTAGATTTTACTACTTTCGACGGTAGGTGCGGCTATTTCCTGATCTGTGATGTTCTTAACTTTTAAAAATGATACTGACAAAGGGCTTGTGTGCTTGAAAGCTTGTCTGATTTTTCTGGCTCCCTTTGCCTGATAAAAGACACAGTATTTACATGTGTATTTCTTACTACTTTTCTGGATTGACTACACTTCTATTTGAAGCTTTTACAGCAGACATGAGAACAGCTGCCCAGCTTACCTTAGGCAAGCAGAAAATACAGCGCATCACCATCACGCAGGTGTCTGACATTTGAAGTGGGATTTTCAAAAGGCAGCCTTCAGTTACTCTGGACAAGTTGTACAACCGCAGAGTTGCGCTCGTTCATAATTGTTCTTGTGCCAGTAGGTGGTGGGAATGCGGCTTAAGGTTTTATGGGAGTTTTCTGAGGACAGAGGAGTTGTGCCCTCCCTCTTCCCAATTCTGACAAACCAAGGAGCCTCGCAGATCAGGAGGAATGCAGCATAGCATGCATGGCACAGCAGCACAACTGTCAGCACGGATCTAAATGGCATTAATTCGGATGTGGGCTCTGCTGGCAATATAGATCCGACGTGTGTTGGAAAGGACATTGCTGTTCCCCAGATGGAGTTTAATTTTCTGGAACAAAGCTTTAGTTAGAAGAGTCAGTAGTCCTGAAAGGATTTTAAGGTTGGGCTCAGAATACGTTTCCACAAGAGTATTTGCTTCCTAGAGTGGCAGTGATAGATTGTGAGCTGCTTCTCCTGTGTGAAAAAGACAACATCGATAGTAAAGCTTTGCCATCATTTTCAAACACTGCCATGGAATTTAAAGTAGAAATGTTTTGAATTTAATGTGGTATATTTTACAGCTTTGTAATTATTTTTATTGTTTGGATAGTAGGAATTGAATTGCAAATGAGGCTTCCTCTGCTGCTGATAGTCGTTATTGTAACTGAAGATGCATCTTTTCTTCTATACACATCTGAACATCGTGTGTTTTGTTACTTCTGAATTTGGGACTATTTTACTGACATTGCTGTGATATTCCTTAAGTATTACAATAATCGCATATGTATGGTGAATTATGAGATAATTAAAATAGGCTAAGTGTAGGTATGACTAGTAGAATGGTGTTGAGTAGGATCACAGGAAAATCTTTATTTTAATGGTGGGAAATTAGCTGATACGAAAACATTATCTTGTATTGGTGATCTGTTCTGCCTAGATAGTCTTCAGTGTAGTGTTCTAACTCCTGTTTTCTGAGGTTGAGAGCAGTAGTATTGGAAGAGCTGTAAAATAATAGGTCACTGAGTGATTGCTGTCACAGATGCTGTGAAAATTAAGAGGAGGAGTAGGTGGACCCAAACATTAGCCAAAAGAAAAAGACAGCTTTTCCGTCTGCCATTTAAAAGCAGTTATGATGCTTTTGTTACAGAGAGGGAATGATTAGAAAACTGAGCCCAGTAAGTGGTCTGCCTAAAAAGTTTCATATCTCCTTACTGTTTGTTTTAAAACCATTTTTGGTGACAGAATTTATTTTTGAAGTGGGAAATATGACAGGATGTTAAAACAATTAGAGGACGTTTACTTGTTTAAGACGTGAGCAGTAAGGTAAAGTAATAAGTAAATTAAGTCACAGAATGTAATGGCACGTGCAGTTAAACTGTCTGTTTTCATTCGTAGGTTGTCTTTCAGTAAAAATGGAGTGGTTAGGATAGATGGTTTCTCCTCTCCTGATCAATATGACGATGAGGCACTGAGTTTATGGACGCATGAAAACTATGAAGATGACGAACTGGACCTAGAAACTTGTAAATACATTTTAGATATCATAGGGGACAAGTTTTGTCAGTTGGTAACATCCGAGAAAACAGCCATGTCCTGGGTGAAAAAAGACGGTAAGGAACTCTCAGATTCGTCGTTCTGTGTTTTGCAGTTTTGTTGAAGCGTTCGTGCTTGCCGTGACCCACTGCCTCCTTCTGAGCACTTGCTTTGTGTGGGGGTACGTGCGGGAGGGCCAGGAGCCTTCCTCAGCGGGCTGTGGGGCTGCAGGGAGGATGCACCGCAGTGCATGCAGGACTTACCGCCTGGTGCCCAGGGCAGGCAGCGAGGTGAAAACCCAGCTTTCATTTCTTGGGAGTTAAAAGTATGTGTTAAAGGAGTTCTTCGTCGTACTTGTAACGCACGTATGTCGAGTGGGGATATTCTTCCTGTATTATTTTAGTCTTTGGTTTGGAATGCTTTAATGTCTTTGTAATGTATTGACACAAGCATTGATGGGGATGCCCTGTGATGCAGCTAAAGGAATAAATGTTGGTGGCCTGTTTATGAAGGATCACTTTCCTCCTCCGCGCCTGGTTGTGTCTGAGGGGAAAATCACGAATGCTTCTTTATTAAGACCGTTCATTCTGTGCTTTGCATTTAAATTTCAGTCCTTTTATTCTGCTTATTTTGTATTTCAGCCAAAATTGCATGGAAGAGAGCAGTGAGAGGAGTCCGTGAGATGTGTGATGCATGTGAAGCCACATTATTTAACATTCACTGGGTTTGCCAAAAATGTGGATTTGTGGTCTGCCTAGATTGTTACAAGGCGAAGGAAAGAAAGAGTTCTAGAGGTCAGTTCTTTATGAACTAGAGTATTGTATATGCTGTTTATTCTCATTTGTTACAGAGCTGCTGATCCGTTAAGTGTAACTGACTTTCTGTAACTCGTTAAGTTAGTACTTGTATGTTTTGGTGTCTGTTAAATCTTTCGCCTCTTTTTTTCTTTTTCGGTAAGTAAGCATAGAATCATTCAGAAGGCGACTGATGAGGGGCTGCTTCAGGTCTTTGCCCATTTTTCCTTTGTCTTTTGAGCGTTGTCTTGGATTGCTTGCGCCTGCCCCTCGAGGATGAATCTCATTCTCCTGCTGCAAGACTGACACTCCACCTCCCTGTTCTGTGATAGCTCCCTGCTGTTAGGCCTTGGTGTCAGTGCTTTCTGGAGTTTTGTATTCAGAAATACATGGATTGTCATACTGACTTAACCTACTTTTTATTACTGAGAAGGTAAGGTGTAAGGACTGACTGATTTCTGAGTGACTCAGACTGGTTGCAGTTGAGATGGAGAAGGGCTTGGAAGATGAGTCTGGCCATCAGCTCTCTGCTGTGACATGGCTGCTTAGGCTGGTTGTTTGAAAGGACTGCCTTCCCTGGGTGGCAGGCATTGTGCCCTGGCACGGTCCTGTGGTGAAACGCTGTGATAGGAAAAGATTAAAATATAATGCTGTTTTGAAAAGCATTTCCATGTTTGTCATAGCAACATAATGTCTCCTATGTGAAAGGTTAGTAAAATAACGTGCAAGTATTAGATGGCAAATCTTTTGTAAATTGAGAGATTCTCATCCACTTTGTCCTTGGCTGTCAGCGAGGAGCCTCCAGCACTGCGGTTAGAAGATGTTCTCTGAGATTTTCATCGAAGTTTCTGGGGAATGAACATTGGTGTTTCCCAACGCTGAGAACAGTCGTTAATGCTTTAAATATGGGAGGATGCTCCAGCAGCTCTTAACTGGCTTAAGGCTGTGCGAGCACATGTGTGTGCATTTGTCTGGTGTGGCTTGGGATGTTCTCCGAGTATTATTTACCCTAGTGGGAACATGCAATCAGAGGCTTTTTATAGTGTGTGTTAACCAGCCAGGAAAATGTTAGTAAAACGTCTTCAGAGTTTAAAAAAACAGCGTACAGAAGCAGGCTTCAGTCTTTCAGCAGGGAAGCTTTTCTCCTTGCTGTTCATCTCAGCATTACACACAGAAGCAGAAGTATATCTTCCCTCTCTGCAGCTTTACTTCTAATGATACTGCAGGATTCGTGTAGACCTTTACTTTGGCACCCTTACAAAGTTGAGAACCACCCACCCTTCTCTGTATAATACCACTTTATATTACACCATTTTTCCTGGAACTGGTAGTTGTTTTTACAGTTGCTAAATGTAATGGAGAATACACTGGTTTCCCACTGCTTCAGCAGGAATGTTAGAGGTTCAAATGTTCAATATTTAGGTATTTATCAATGACTTTTCTAATTACTTTAGAACACGAATGATTGTGTATCCGTTTTACCTTCATACAGTTCCTGGCACCATCACGTAGATTGCCATGTTATGGCGTTTTAGTGATAAAATACATTAGCTGGATACATGTGTATGTGGGTTTGATTTATATTTGTGTTCAGTGTTATATTTCAATGTGTTCCAAGCTGCGGAAGCAACAAAATAGCTAAGGGATCGAATGCTTGTGTGAAAGGAACACCTGGTAGGCTCTGTACATTATAGTGCAAAACATAATGCTTCAAGTATGCTAAATGTATCTTCTGGTGTATTCTTTTTAGCCTGTGTTGCTAACTGTAAAAAGCTGAGCAAATTGGTGAAAAGTTTTGAAGGGTCACTGAAAAGCAGCTGTTCAGTGGGCGGGATGTAAGACTGGCTATTGAGAGAGAAACTCTGTTCCTCTTGCTGCCCAAAATCACATAGCAGATTGATGACTGGCTGCTTGGCCAGACGCTTCTCACTCTCATTATTTCTGTCTTGTCTTTACGCTGCACCTTTTTTCTGGCTAGGACAGACCGTCTCACTCACCGGCTCATCCCTCCCTGCTGCCCCAGATGATTTTCAACCAGTACATACAGGATGTGGTTTCATGGTTGCTTTAATCTGACCGAAATCTATGATGCAACTTCCCTCTCCTTTGTGCCACCGGTAACTTTGGTGTGGCAGCATGTTAGCCCAAATCACAATTAACTCATGTGATAGTTGATCTTTCTGGCTTGGTTGGCCCCTTCTGAGTCGCTGCCTTACAGCTGGCTGCTCCTACATATAAAGGGGATGTACTTCGAAGCTGTGAAGTTGTTGATGAGGGTCTGTGTTACCAATGCTGCTACTTCAGATTTCAGTATTGTCAAAACTACGTACTCTTTTCCTTATCTTGGGAAGGAGCTGTTGAATGCAAATATCTGTCACAGAGAATATGAGTGCAAAAGGCTTTTACAGTATGTGTAGGAAAGTGTTTCCAGCTAAAAACAATCAGAATATGTTATCTCTGTGTATCATTTAAGTAAAGTAAAACTATTGGCAATGTTGCTTTACAGATAAGGAATTGTATGCCTGGATGAAGTGTGTGAAGGGCCAGCCTCATGATCACAAGCACCTGATGCCAACACAGATTATCCCGGGCTCTGGTAAGGCCACCTGTAAACAAGCAAGATGGTGTTTTTGTTTTTTTTTTCTCGGATCTTTCTGTGAAGAGAGACCAGAGTAGTTTCTTGAAACTTCTCATTTTCCATTTAGAAACCTGCCAACTGTGTCAAATTGTTGCAGGAAGGCAAGTGATTCCGGGCTGCTGAGTGTGGTGGTGAGAGGGGGAGGTGTAGGCTGACAGGAGTCTGAAGGGGCTTGGGGACAGGCAGTGTGGGCGCTCAGGGTGTTTGTTGAGACTGGTTGGTACCTTTCCGAAGCAGAATAAAGCAGCCAGAATGTGCTAATAGATCTTAACTTCGCTGTTAAAAGAAAGTTTTAAAACAGTGCTATCAAAGAGCATTAAGGGGCACCAATTCTTCAGAGATTTGTTTGTCACCGTTCATTTATATCAATACTGTGAAGTTTGTTTTCTGTCTCTCCCTGCCCATGCAAAAAAAAAAAAAAAAAAAAAAGAAAAGATTCACAGTTCTGGCTGGACATATGCTGGAGCATCATAAGGCAGAAAGCAGTGAGAGAGCTTGTGATTAATGAAAAACTGGCAATAATCCTAAAAGTTGGAGTTTTGGTTTTATCCAAACAAGTTTTATGCAGAAGTGTGGTTAGATGCAGTCGTTGCACAACTGTTTCTGTGATCTTCAGTAGCACTGATACAGAGCAAGGAGGTGAAAACCTAAGTGTGCCTTTAAATGGGTTAAATAAATTGCCGAGTTTTTCTAAGCTGCAAATACAGAGACACAGTTGTTTTTTTTTTAATGGTTTGTTGCATGTTAGTTCAGGTAGGAATAAAGGTTGGTTGGATTCCATAATGTATTCAGATTGTGTCATTCCCCAGAACAGGTTCTGTTCTGAAACTGGTTTTAATTTTAAATTGTGCACGAACCACTCGTCTGGAACTGGCACAGTGAAGCTTCCCTGCATGCCCTCCTGGTTTTTTTTTGTTCTGTGCATCTCCATTACCAAACAAACTTAAATTACATGATCATATACTGATTTTTTTTCTGTCAAGACGTGGCTCGCTTCAGTCTGTAGTTGGGCAGTTTTATTAAATGAGGCAGTGAAGTACCTGTTGAACAATGAGGAGCTGAACAATTCTGAGTGACTGACTGGCCTGCTCTGTGCCATGTGATGGGAATACAGAGGGGAGTTAAAAATATTCAAAAGAGTAGAATGCAGTTATTTAGTTGAAGATATCGTCTCTTTCAGTATGAACTTTGTTGAAATTGGACAGTCCTTATACAGTATTTTTGAGCGTTAAGCTATTAAAATATGCTAGATGGAAGTTTTTAAAAGATATCCAAGTAGCATTTTTACTCCACAGTGCATGTACTGTACAGAGGGCAGCAAGATGATTGACAAGAAGAACTGCTGATCGTTTTCTTAATTGTCTTCTAGTTTTGACAGATCTCCTGGATGCTATGCACAATATTAGAGAAAAATTTGAAATAAAATCCCACTGTCAGTGTACTAGCAAGCAAAACATGCAAGCTGGCAAGCTCCCTGCAATGAACGGTGTGTCTCAGGTGAGTCTAAAATGTGTGCGCATACACGGTGGTCTGTTTGGTACGTGTGGATTTTCATATCTGAGCAGTGTCAGTTACATTTGAATTTGTATATACAATGGTTAAGTGCTATCATTGTTTTCTAAATACGTTAAAGCAAAGTTATATGCTTAAATTTGTTCTTCACAGGTTTTGCAGAATGTCCTTAATCACAGTAATAAAATTTCTCTGTGCATGCCCGAGTCTCAGCAGCAGAATACTCCTCCGAAGTCTGAGACAAATGGCAATACAAGTCCAAGGAGTGATGTCAGCACAGACAGCAAGCTAACGCCGCCTGAATCCCAGTCGCCGCTGCACTGGTTAGCTGATCTTGCAGAGCAGAAAGCCAGAGAAGAAAAGAAGGGTACAGGTTCTATATTGTCATACCACATGCATGATTTTGGGGCACCAGTAATAAGTAATTCAATTCACTAGGAGTAATCTGCTCTATTTCTTGATTAGCAAGAGGAAGACATGATGTTGTTCTTCCCCATAATTTTAATCTAGAAACTTTAATGCTTTCTCCCACTGTCATCAAAATCGGTTGCCAGAAAAGCCACTTGTAGAATGCATGTGTAATGGGGCAGTATTTCCAGCCAGAGCATCTCTCATTTGTGACAGATACTCAGCTGCATATCTGAGATGCTGAGGAAGCCGTTTTTGTGGTCACGGTGTTTGTGTTTTGAAGGATCAAGCTCATCCTCTGGTGTGTTTTCTGGTGCTCTATTGCTACAGTATATTAACCACCGCTGTAAAATCCAGCATAACAGTGTTGCTGTGTCTGCATGCAACAGTTTAAACTCCCAATGATTATTTTTGTTTTAGAAAACAAAGAGTGTCCTTCTGGAAAACATTCAAAGGAGGAGAAAGACCAGGATAATTTGGACTCCCAAAACTGTAAAAGCTCCCCTACGGCATCCCAGAACAATGAGCAAGGCTCAACCTTACGAGATCTGTTAACAACAACAGCAGGCAAACTGCGTCTGGGCTCTACAGATGCTGGTATTGCTTTTGCTCCAGTTTACTCTACGGGAACAGCAGTAAGTGCATGGTTTTTCTTTTAGGGTTTGAAAATCTGCAACATTTGTATATTGTATTTGTAATTAATTTGTAATTAAAAATTTAGTACAGATCTCCTGAATGAATTGACATTTAAGTGTATATATATGTGCGTGTACATATTTACTTGAATATAACGTGTGTGTGTGTGTGTGTGTATATAGATATAGGTAATTGGTACGTATTATGAAGAAAATGTTTATGATGTTAGATACAATATTTACTTGGCAAAATAAAGGAAGATTATTGTATTTTGAGTTTTGTTTTAACTGTCCATTTCTAACTTGCTCCAGGTAGGAATGCTTGTTGCTTCCTACAAAGGAAGTGGATAACTGTAAGCTTTTAAGTGATAATGAAATCTCGTCATTCTGCTAGAAAAAAGAAAAAGTATCACAATTTTATTTGCTTTCACACTTCTAAAACACACTTCTGTTTGTTTTCTAATAGAGTGGCAAGAGTGGAAGGACTATGCCAAACATTCTTGATGATATCATTGCTTCAGTGGTAGAAAACAAGATTCCACCAAATAGAGCACCAAAGATGAATGTAAAACCTGAAGTAAAAGATGAGCCAAAGGATGACAGAAAATGTATTCAGGATGATGGCAATAAGTTGTACAGTGATATTCAGTATTCTTGGATCTGTGATAAACATGTTTTGTGGCTCAGAGACCATAAAAACAACAACAACTGGAAGCTCTTCAAAGAGTGCTGGAAACAGGGGAGGGTAGGTATTGAGCAGCTCTGTCTGTAAGGTGACCTCAGTATGAAGTCTGGTGAAGGAGTTATGTTATGGGACAAAGTTTGCCTGTCTCTGTGTTTGAAAGTTTGGTGGTATCACATTTTATTGCAGTGGGCAAAAGTTAGTCAGATATATGCCAGGTATGAACCCTACGTAGTTCAAACTGAAGTAAACTGTTAGTGATGAAGAAAGAATTACTTTTATGGAGATAAAAACCTTCAAAAAAGCTCTGTGATATCTTGGGTACGGCTGCTGTTGGAAGTTTTGATAACAGCTCAGCACAACCAGAGCCTTCAGTGCATCTTTCAGATGTGTTTGTACTACAGTTTAATTGAAGGATGGCTTTTCTCCAGAAAGGATAAGTACGTTTTTTTTTTTTTTTTTTTTTCTACACAGCCTGTTCTAGTGTCCGGTATGCATAAGAAAATGAACTTCAGCCTGTGGAAAGCTGAGTCCATTAGTCTAGATTTTGGAAACCAGCAAGCTGATATCTTGAATTGCAAAGACAGTATTATTTCAAACACCAACGTCAAAGAGTTCTGGGATGGTTTTGAAGATGTTTCAAGTACGTTATTTTGAATGTATTATTCCATAGATTCTAAACACAGTCAATGTTGGAAACGACAATTAATTTTTATTTATTTTAATATTTACTTTTATTCTTTATGGATCTTGAGGCTTTGAAGGAAATTTAATTTGAAAAGAAAGCCCTAGCTAATCTGTCTAAAGAGAGTATAATGAAAACTTGTATTTTGTACCTTTGCAGAATTTGAGATACACTAACACACAATTTCCTAGGTTAGATTTCACTAAGAAACCAAACAACATAACTGGTTCCTTAACTAGTTGAGTTTGTTTTATGTTTTTCTTGAATCTCTAACTTAATCTCTAACTCTCTTTTAATGTATGAAATCTTGTGTAGGCAGGCTAATATTACAAGTGCATGTTTTTGTTGAATAAAGTAAAACACCTGCAGTATTCTCATTCTTATGTTACTTGCAGAACGGCAGAAAGTAAAAAATGGAGAAACAGCTCTACTGAAATTGAAAGATTGGCCTTCTGGTGAAGATTTCAAGGCTATGATGCCAGCAAGGTATTTGAGTTGAATATTTAGATATTCTAATGTCGGTCTCTGTTGATTTTTATCTCTGTGTAATGACACGGATTCACTTTATTTTTTTCCCTTTCTTTAGATATGAGGACTTGCTAAAAAGTTTACCCCTGCCTGAATATTGTAGTCCAGAAGGGAAATTAAATTTGGCTTCTCATCTGCCAGGATTTTTTGTCCGACCAGATTTGGGACCCAGACTATGCAGTGCATATGGTGAGTGTGCCCTAGAAGTGTAGTAGTTAATCTCTTCCCTTAAAATTATAGAATGTCGTGTAATATTGCTTGATAAAAATTTGAGTGTGATTGGAGGATAGTTACTGACTGAATGTTGCAGAAATCCTTTACTGACTTGCTTATTAACAGTACACATACCTCAAAAGCATGAGAGTTTATATTCTTCTGCATTTCTTTTGATCTTCCCTTATGCTGTTACGATCTCCTAAAGCATATAAATGGTTAGTTACTTTAACACAGATTTCATCTTCAGCAATTCCATATGAGAAAATACTTCATGAAGTATTAGTGTTTATAATTCTGGTCATAAACAAATGGCAGAACTTTACCCGTAATTTTTATCTGTATTGTATATTGAGCACTCAAAGATCTGTTTAGAAAATATTGTTTCCCTCAGACTTTTACCAGCTGCTCCTTCTTTTGCAAACAGACTTGTTCAATTCTGTCCTACAAATTGTTTTAATGGCATAAGAAAATAGTTGTTATTTATGAGGACTGTGTTAAAAAAAAAATCCATATGTCCATTAAGATAGCAGTCAAGGTGTGGATCTGAAGAACCACATCATTAAGGATAGTGACATGTAATGCTGCTATAAGATTTAATGCTTTGATGTCACTTTGAGTTAAACATGTATATGTTTTACCTCTTAGAGCTAAAATTTATTTATTTTTCTTTTGGGGGGTTTCTTCGGAAGTTGGTTTATAGACAGACATTTAAATGTATATATATAAACACATCTATATTCTTTCCTTTGTATTGATCTTAATTTTACCTCACATTTTTATCTCGTAACATAGGTGTGGCTGCTACTAAAGATCACGATATAGGAACTACAAATCTCCATATTGAAGTTTCAGATGTAGTGAACATCCTCGTTTATGTTGGCATAGCGAAAGGAAACGGAGTACTTTCCAAGTCAGGTAAAGGGAGCTCATTGTAGGACGTGTGACTAGATGGAGTGTTAAGTCACTTTTTAAATTGACACTGCTTTTTTGAAGTGCCTGAAGTACTTGCTTAAATCTGAGAGATTCTTTGTCTCAAGGAAGGTTGGTCCACAAATTAATTCCATCTAAAATACATTGCCATTTGTGAATTATGGAATTGTATTTGAAAATCTTTAAACTTGTATTATTATTGTCATTATTATTGTTACTACCTGTAAGTGGTGTACCATTCCTGAGCTGGGGGTGTCAGGCCTAATGGAAGTGCAAGATAAAGGAGATCTCGGAAACTGCTAGTTCTAACATTTATGTCAGGGTGATGTATTTGCCAAATCCTCTGTTTGTTCTTCTCCCTATGGATGCACTGTTTGCTTTATTCAATCTGGGCTGTAATGTAATTTTTCATCACTGGGGAGCTTAAATTAGTTGTCCGTTAGTCCTCTGTATGAGGTTCATTGCTTATGTGGAAGTACTTCAATCACAGAAATAGTTTTGTTTCCTTTCCCTACTCTGTTGTTCCATAACTGGTGAATGTAGGTTACAGGTAAGACAAATAGAACTGCAGTCAAAGGTTTGCTGTCTTTTGCCTTGTAAACGCACAGTGTTAATACCAGCAAAATTTAGCAAATGGAGAGGAGTCTTGATTCTTGACTAGCTGTGCTGCAGAATAGTATTGAAAAAACAATCACTAACTGCAGAAAAACACCTTTTTTTATCTTTTATTTTTCTGGTCCAAGCCATGCTTGTTTATTTGAGGTAGGAGAATATTTCAAGTAGGCGAATGTGTTCTAACAAATTCAAGGGAGGCAAAAAAAAGAGTTTAAAGACTAAATGTAGCATTAAGGATAATTACAGCATGTGTTTTCTACTAACTTCCTATTTACAAGAAAGGAAGAAAAAGGTCATCTGGGTGCTCCTGTTGTATTCAGCAAACTTTTGTCTGTGTGGTTTCACATGAGAAATTGGGAAAGATGTTTCAGTTCTTCCACTGTTTCACTCCTCAAAAACGTTTTTGTCAAATCTTAGGAGTACTGAAGAAGTTTGAAGAAGAAGATTTGGATGAGCTCTTAAGGAAGCGGCTGAAAGATTCAAGTGAATTACCCGGTGCTTTATGGCATATTTATGCTGGCAAAGATGCTGACAAGATCCGAGAATTTCTGCAAAAGGTTAGATTTACAGGAGAACATGGAGATTATTTTTAATTCTTTAGTAATATGGTGCTTTTTCTTTTTTGTTTGTACTTACTAGTGTTTACGTGGTAACCCTTTTCTGAAATACTTGTGTTATCAGATGCTGAAATACTTGTGAAAGGTCCCAATAAAAACAAAACAACGCCTGCAGCCCAGCAGCTACCAGTCTTCATAGGGCCCAGTCTTCATTAGCTCAGTCAAAGAACATTCCTTGTCTCTTGGTGAAGATGAAAGCAGTGGGGATAATGTACACAAGGGCAAAATTCTGCAACATTAGCTACTGTGCAGATCTTCTTCATGCAGCGTGTGATGAGCGAGTCAGAGCCAACTTAGAACCTCTCAGGTCCTATCTTAAAACGTAGGATGAATGTCTGCCACTGGACTGCTGGCAGCGATCAGCGCTGTTACACAGAGATACCACGTTGGAGACGGTTTTCTGATCTCTGCCTTCAGCGTGTTTTCATGTTCTAGAAGGCGGTCTTCATGGATGACCTAGAAATACCAAAATATCACCAAAGCAGTTGCTCACGGAAAAATCTACACAAGAAGCCTTCTCTCTTCTACCATGGCAGTAATTTGATGAGTTTTAGCTGTCTAAATTAAAGAGGCCTGTAAATGAGCTGGAGGCCAATGTCTCTACTGCAAGCAGGGAAAACATAAGAAATGTAGCGGTAAGATTCTCTTGGACTGCATGCCTGGGTTTCAGTCCCACAGGAGCTGTCCTCTGGTGACTCAAACATTTGCTCTTTGACCAGCTGAACTGTGGGAGAAAATGAGCACTAGTGAATAAAAACACAGCTAATTCCTGGAGGCTATGAATTATACATCCAGTCTTTTCTGTTTATTCAGAGATGTGATGCTCATAAAGTAGACGATGTCCTTTCAGTTTGGAAAAGAGAGCTGAGAGTGGCTGTGGCAAACAAACTGGTGAATGCAATGGAATAGGTGGATGCGGGGTATTATTTGGAGATTCTTCTTCCAGGGCAACTAAAAGGGACATTGTGCAACTCTGGGAGCAGCAGGCTTAAAACAGAAGAGCCACTTCTAGTTGTGGTGGATGGATTGGATACGTCCTGGCTTTTCTTCTGTAGTCACTATGATTCATTAATTAGCAATTGATTAAGGGTGATGGTTATTCCCCTGTGATTGACATAATAAGAGATGGTTGTTGCAGTACCACTGTGTCAGGTAGTATTTTTAGTTTTTTAAATGTCAATCATGAACAGTACTGTTGCTTTGTAGGTAAGGTATACCTACGACTTAACCTGCAAAAGGTTCAACTTCTCTTAAAAGTAACTTTG
Organism: Numida meleagris; assembly: GCF_002078875.1. Classification (NCBI taxonomy): domain Eukaryota; kingdom Metazoa; phylum Chordata; class Aves; order Galliformes; family Numididae; genus Numida; species Numida meleagris. The sequence continues at coordinate 29,943,350 of NC_034413.1, read as the reverse complement.
AGGTCTTTTCTGTACTTGCAGATAGCAAAAGAGCAAGGCTTAGAAGTTTTACCAGAACATGATCCAATACGTGATCAGAGTTGGTATGTGAACAAAAAACTTCGCCAAAGACTTCTTGAGGAATATGGTGTAAAAACCTGTACGGTTATTCAGTTTCTCGGTGATGCTATTATTCTACCAGCAGGAGCACTTCATCAGGTAAATACTCATGTTCAAAGACATACAGGATTAAATAACATAAATATCATAAAACAATTCAGATTTTTTTTTTTACTGGTAGCTATTACTGCATAGGAATGCTTTATAAACTTTAACAGCTTGTATGCATAACGAGCTGCTACTAACAGTTTCAACACTTGATATATTAACTGTTCAGTTTTTACTTCAAAATGAAAGAATGTTCAGACTATTATTAACCACCTTTTCCATTTGTCATTTCATTAGCCAATTTTCTAAATAAACTGGTGCTAGTTATAACGTTAGGTTAACTTCCCTAACCTACCTTAGATTTACTTGGACTAGGTAAACCCAAGGTTAACTTAGTCCTGGAGAGGCAGGGAAGGAACCCAAATGGAAGAATACCTGGGTGTCACATGTCGTCTTTTCTGCCTTCAGCCATAGGGAATTACAGAGAAAGCTTGGGTGTAATTCACAGGATGGTTCTGCAGCAGAATTTGGGGGTTGTTTTTCCACTGCACAGTACGTTCCTTTGTACTCGGAAGGTACATCAGTCGGCAGCGGCTGACTGCACCAGCTTTCCTTACCATCAGACGCAGCAGTTCCACTTCGGCAGCAGCGAGGCTGATCCTATTTGCAGTTCTGCACTAAGAAGTACTGCCAGTAGAGCACCTCTGGAGAAACAATATATGGATTTGTGTAGCAATCTTTAGTCCTCAGCACATACATTTTGTTACTTTGCTTTTTTATCACCAAAGAATTTTTCACCAGACAATTCTCTTAGGTTTTTTTCTTCCCCTGTGAATTTTGTCCTTTTAAAACAGGAAGTGGAGCCTGCTTTCTTGCTGCCTTCCCATCTGTCAAGCACCACAGTTAGGTGGCTGACAGTCAAGGAATGAGGAGCATCCCCATTCTGCAGTAGGGACTGTAAACCGTCTTGCTATTAAAGGTTTATCAGCAGTCTGCACTTGGGTTCAGTTGAGGTCAGGTCTTTCTGAAGGCAGTGCTGTTTGGTTGCTGATCTGCAGATCAGCTTCCAGCCACTACCTCTTTGGAGCACAGAGGGAGCAGTGGCTTGCTGTGCCACCATAGCCAGGGCAGTGGGGTTTTCTGTGTTGTAAAAATAAAAAAATGACTAGGTCATAGTGGTGACAAGTGTCAAGACCCGGTCTTATTTGCCTTGGAAAGCAAAAAGTCCCTTACCCAGGCTAGTTTCCTTTGTCATTTTTCTCTTTAGGTGGGTTTCACGTGGTGGTGTGTTAACCCCCGATGATCTGTGTGGGTTTGTTTGGGCCAAAAGAAAGTGAGAAAATCCAAATGATCAAATGTTGGGTTGCAGATTGCCTTTCCCCATGCCATGCTCCAGGGGCAGGTGCTTTTAAGCCCTTACAAAAGGGAGAAGGAATGTCTGGCGTTGTTGGTATTCTTAGCTTTGTTAGGCTATGGCAGTTTGTATTCCCAGAGTCAGTGGGATTTGTATTGCACTCTCCATTAACCTTACTCTGATCTCTTGAAACAAGGGAGATCATCCCAGATACGTGACTGAAAAGGGAACCCACAGAGAATCATAAACGTACAGAGAAAATTGTTTTATAAAGCATGAGGCATTTATATAAGGCACACAATACAAAACATGAAGCTGTGAGACTGTTCCAGGCTTCCCTGCAGTCTGTAGGTTTCAGAGCCAAAAATAAGACCACTGTTATCTTTATCTCCTTGGCTTCAAACTCCAGATTGCTTTTGAAGTGGTAATGCTCTAGCTTCTGGCACCAAGGAGTTAATAACATGGTGTTTTTAAAACCTTAGTGGGTGAAGCTGAGAACCTTTTCATCTTCAGTAAGTTCCTGCGAATCTGCCACGTAGGAGGAAATGAAAGCATCGTGTTCTTTCATGTACGTATATGGTGCTCTATATAAAGATGTATAAATACTGACCTTAGGGATCAGTTCCAACACTTAACACATACAAAATGCATTTAAACATTTAAAAATAAGTCTGAGCAAGAATACGTACATGGTTAAGTTTACATGTTAAGCATTTCAGGTTTACGTGTTAAGTGTTTCAGATTTACATGCACATCATGAATCTTTAATAGCTAAAACTGGGTAATAGTTGATAGTAAATTTGGTGGTAAATGAACAGTTTTATTTTTATTTGCTCATCTGTAATGTTCTGGAACAGAGGAAATGAGGCCAATGCATGGAGGTAGGGAGCCCATTTGCCTGTGATCACTGTGCGGTGTAGTCAGACACTTTCATCCTGGAACCAGTTGGGTTTGTTGTCTCATGCTTCTGACTGCTGCCCTAGAATTTTACAGTTCTAACACGGTGGAGGTTGTTTAGATTTTTTTGTTTTATGTGTAGGTTTTTTTTTTTTTTTCCTCAGCTTCTATGGATTTGCATCTGGCTTAATTTGTTGGTGGTTACTTTATGGTAGCATAAACGATTCATTTTGCATCCTTTAAAAAACAAACCAAAAAGCAGCAACGTTGGACTAGTCTCTGTATGGATATGTCCTAGAACATACCTTGAGGGTCGCTCGGTAGGTTTGTATCTCCTCGGCTGTACCGATAGGGGATCTCTTCTGCTTTGCTAACATATGGGTCTCATTCTTCCTCCAGCACTTGTGACAAGGAGCCCTCATCTCTCTGGCAGGCATTCCTAGATGAAACAATGGCCTTCTAGTTGTTCTTTTGAAAGATACGCCCTTTCTGTGGCTCTGTACTGAGTCATCCTGTGTCACAGTCCTCCTCCAGGGATGCCCTCCCTCGTCTCAGTTTGGTGATACCCAAATTTGCAAAATATTGTAGTGATAAATTGAAAGATAGCGCTGCTTGACTCAGTGATGGAAATGTGTTGTTTAGACTAAATGCAAAAATTGCTCATAGTAGAACAGGTTATTATAATGTTGTTTTTTATAGCTGCATTATCTTGATTTAACAGCAGGATTATACATTTATAATAACCTGCTGCAGGTAGTACGACACCCTGGAGATGTTCCGATAAGCGGGGATGACAGGGCCTGGGGCTTGCGTGTGCAAAGTGTGAGCGGGGGGCCCTGCATGAGGACAGGATGGGGCCATCTGAGTGCAGGGCAGCCCTAGCCCTGTCCTCCTGCCCTGCTTGCACTCCAGGATGGCCAAGGAGACACCGCTGCTTCCCGTGGGCCGGGGTGAAGCTGTTCTGTCAGCTCGGCAGGAACTGGAACGGCCGTGGGAGTGTTGTCGTCCTCACCCCGTGGACCTCAGGGGAGTCGTTGCTAAATATACTGGTGTGTGTCATTCTCAGTCAGTATTCAAAGTGCATACAAGTAGAACTGCCTGTGGGCTGTCAGCGGGGCATTCCCGTGTTAGCAGGCAGGCAAGGTAAGATCTGCCTTCCCCTGAGACAAGACAGGCACTGCCTGGGAAGAAGGCGTAAGGTACAGCAAAATGAGCGATGTGACAGCAGCAAATCTTGTCAGTTCTGGGATGGAGGGAGGCTGAATTGGTAACATCTCGTCTCAGTGAGAAGAAAGTGAAAGAGCTGGGTGGGATTTGCATGCGGCAAAAAGCAAAACAAGGGCGGGTACGGACTTGAAATGGGAGAGAAGCCTGTGAGGGAAGGGGGCTGGAGCCAGCCGCCCACTGCACAGCGCAGACGTTTCTCCTGCAGCTCTAGGAAGTTCCCTGAGCACCAGATGAGCACCAGCGGGCGCCTCTGGTGGCACCTCTGCAGCTCTTTCCTCACCTGCGGCTTCCTCAAGTGGGAAGCTGAGGCTGTGCAGCATCCGCAGAAGGGAACAGTTCTGCTGTGCCCTTCCTGACTGTTATGAGGTTTGCAGAAACCTCACGTGTGATGCTGGTGTCGAGCTATGTCACTTTTCAGGATTTCACCTGCAAGCTGCCTCATAAACCAGGCAGTGTTTTTGAAGAAGAAAATCATTTCAAAATGAAGTGCCTCGTCCTCAGCTGCATAGGTCCCAAAGGTTCATTGAATGTCAGGCATCACAACAGAAACTTGGGGCTGTACATCAAAAACACCTTGATGTTGCTAGACATAGGTTTAAAATCCCCGGAGCTCTATCGGTATGGAGCAGGGTGGGACTGTTTGCTGCAGTAGCAGAGGCAGCCCTCCTGACGCCCCAGAACTTGGGTAAGTTTGCCAAACTGAGTTTGCACAACTTGATGAGCGGCTGTTAGACTCTGAGGAAAGGAGAGCGTTGATATGCTGAAGAAATGGTGTAAGTTGTAGAGGTTCGGGGGTGAAGCGCTGTAGTGTATTTGTCAGAAGAAGATAAACAGGAATTGGCAGCCAGGGCCCAACCAGGGAGCATGTTTTCCTGTCTCCTGCCCCTCCAGATGGAGCTGGTGGCAGCAGATGGCGTTTGTTTCTCTCATAGGCACCTCTCATCTGTAGAAGCAGTGGTTAAGGGAAAAAGAAGTGCCTTTTGCCCTCCTGGACATGCCCACTGTTCATGGCTTTTTTTTTTTTTTTTCCCCTTTGAAATATACGGACCCGCACTTCCTTCCCAGCAAGCAAAGTGAGTTCAGCCTGGCCGTTCAGGCACAGCCCCCAGTGTGTGCTGATGCCCAAGGCACCGGTCCAAGGCCAGGCATGCCGCTCTGGACGTGGCCGTGTGGTGATGCTGACGGCAGCAGAGGGGGGGAATGGCACAGGAGGGTACACAGAGCAAATGTGAGAGCCAGCTGCGGCAAGAAGCACGAGAGCAGAGGCAAATGTGCATCATCCCAAGAGTACCTTTCACCAGAAGCCAACTTGTCTAAGTTAATTGCTCTCTACATAAATGGCATAAAGGTGCTCTTGAGTCTGAGAAGCATGTGGCTGTAGAGTAGAATAACCCCAAAATACTAACAATAGCCGTCCTATTTTTATTTCGGATAGGTGCAAAATTTTCACAGCTGCGTTCAAGTAACCGAAGACTTTGTGTCTCCAGAACATCTTGTACAGTCGTTTCACCTAACACAGGAGCTGAGGCTGTCAAAGGAAGAAATCAATTATGATGATAAACTGCAGGTAGGAAATGACTCCTGCTCCGGGAGCTGTTGTGAAGGCAGGGCGTGCTGGGGCTCATTGAGGTGCGGCACAGCCGTGGAGCTCCCTCCTCGCTGCCGTTCACACAGAATAACAATGAGCAGCAGCAGCAGCGCCAGGGGGTGTAAATGACTCTCCCTGGAGTTGCTGCTTTTATTTATTTATTTCACATTATGTTTTAGAATGTGGAAAAAGGTGTTTCCTTTTCCTCTGACTTGGTTCTTCAGCCTTCCTATTTTTTTTAAAAAAGCCACCCATCTTGGTCCTAAATGCAGTTACTTGTAGGAGTTCCCGAGGAGCGGGTCTTACTAAACTGTCTGATGTTCTTGCAGGTTAAAAATATCTTGTATCATGCAGTTAAAGAAATGGTGAGAGCTTTGAAGATTCATGAAAGTGAAATGGAAGATATGGAAGAAAACTAAGCTCTCGCTGCTTTTTTGTGTTAACGGCAAAAAAAGGGGTTATTTTTTTAATAGACAAACGGTATGCACACTAATTAAAGCTTCACAAACCATCAGTGCCAAGAAAGTAGAGTCGTCGTATTGTTAATGACACTGCAACGGTAGAGCTTCATATCACAGCCACTGTGATTCTGTGTTAGACTTGCAAACAACAAAGCAGCGTTCCGCTGTCCTGTATTATAATGTACATGAAGTTTGTTAAATGTTAAAGATTTAAGATGATGTATTTATTTTTGGAAAAAAAAACCCACAAAATTCTATGCTATATTGTTGATCAAATGTAAATGTGACTTGTACAGTTTGCTAAAATAATTCCGATATTTTTCACTACATTGAGACAGTTACTGTGAGAGTAGGACACAAACACCAGCTATTGCCTGCATTTGGGATCTTGCTGAGTCCGCACAGCAGTCATGTCATAATCTGAAAATTACTGCCAAATAATTGTAAACTTTGTAAAATATAAAGTATATAAAGTAGATATTAAATACAGACACTTCAGTATTTTATTGAAGCTATTCAGTGTACAATTAAACGTTTTCAAAAGGTGTAATTTATTTAAAAATTGTCTCATTTTGGTAAAAATTTATGTGAACTTTTAAAGCTAAATATTAAACTTAATATGCTATGTAAATATATACATATATACATTCAATGATGTATTTTTTTAAAACATTGGCTTGCTTTAATTTGTTAAAAGTGCAAGTGTTACACATGCTTTGTACATTGAAGTTGAAAGGGGTTTTACATTTTCCATTAAAAGGACTTTATCAGATGCTGTCTCGTGTTCATTTTTCATGTTGGTGGCATTGTTGTGACAGCCCGAGCTGTTCACTCCCAGTCACTGCCGATGTGTGTGCCGTAGCATCGCTGGCTCTAACACGGGGCTGGAGGTGTTCTGTGCGGCCGCTGGGCGCCCTTCTGCCCTCTCTGGGTTAGAAGCAAAACTGCCAAGGGAGTGCTGCAGTGCAGCCCCAGGGCTGAGCCAAAAAGAGCCTCTCGGAATAAGACAACTCAAACATTGCTTGCGTTCTGTCATCAATAATCCCACACTTACTTTGGGTGAAGGGGAAAAGGAATTTCTAGAGCAAATTGTTTTTAATACCATCTTGGCTTTTTGCAGTCCGAGTAATTGAGCAAAATAATGAATGGGATTTTTTTAAAGTATGTTTTTAATTAATAATGATGAATTTTGTTAGACAGGCACGCAGAATTTCAGCTCTTTGGGTCGGCCTGAAAAGTTGAATTGTACATCAGCTTGTATCATGATTTGAACTAGCTGAACGTTCAGGTTCCTGTGTAAAATGCTGGAGGCAGCCGTGTGCTGCAGCGGGGCAGTCAGTCTCCTGCTCGCTGCTCCCAGTGCCGCGGTCTGACAGGGCTGGGGCGTACTAAAAGAAGTTGTGTATGAATTACCTGAAGGTAAGGGTGAGATACAAAATTTGAGGGTCCAGAAGTAAAGTTCCTTACTGAACTGGTTTGAATTTGTTTGAAGTTGTGAAGAAATACATTCAGGATAACATTAGTAGTTGCAGCTGATTCCCTGGTTCGCACCTGGCGAAACACAGCACCTTACCTCATGCTGTGTGTCGCACAGGACCTGACTGTTAGCTGTGCTTTTCTTAGTTTAGAATGTGCAAATGAGTAAATTTTTATCTCGTCTGAATGGTTTTTTTCCTCAGCTTTTGGTGCGGTACTTTAAACGTCTGTGAGATGTGTGAAGACCACTGAAATGTGCGTTCCCACTGTGGAGCGTCAGGTCGCATTCCCTCCCCCTCGCTTATTTTTCCCACACAAAGAGCAGTTGTTGTTAGGGCACAGCCTGTGGGCTGTCACCGCAGCTGCCCTTTGTGCTGGGGTTGAATGGACTCGCTCAATTCTCTGGTTCCTGGCAGAAGGTGTCACGTCGCTGCCTGTCCTGCTGAAGCCTCGGCCTCCCTGCTCTGCTTGGAGCCGTCCCGAAGAGCTGTGCGGGGAGCACCCAGGCACTTCTGGAGGGCTGCCTCGAGGGAGCCAGAGGCTGCCCTCGCCCTGCACGGCTCTGATGGTGGAAATGTGAGTCCTCACCTCCGCTTGTGCCGTGAGTCACTGAGCGGTGGCTTGTTCTCATTTCCAAGTGTGACTGCTCGAGTTGTTTGTGACCACCTGTTGATGAATCTGTAAGTATGTGAGAGAGATGTTAATCTATGAGAACACGTGGTTAAAAGCGGTGAGAAACAGCAAGAATCCTCTCAGAGAAGGGGCAACGAGATGGACAAAATCTCATTTTGGAGAGACAAAACGGATGGGATCAAGCTTCAGTGCTGAGTGAGATGCTGCACAGCCCCACCGGGGTAAGTAGGTCTTTGCTGCTTTCTTAGCAAAGATAAGTTGATAAGATTAAATGAAGTTTCTCCTGCATAAACAGGATCTCTCTGTAGAGCCACCCCAGTTTAACTATCCATCTGATCTGCTCGGAAGATTTTATGTGAAGTAAATTGGTACAGTAGTTACACTAGAAGTACAAAGACTTGTGGTTAATGGGTATGTCTGATAGATTCGCAGTGTGTAAAAACCTGATGTGTTTTGCCTGTCACTTTGTGAACTGACTCTGTGCTGCTCTTGCAGATGTCCTTATAAACTGCCCGCAACAGTGACGGTGTTTCCCCAGTAACTAACGGCAGGGGAAGACGCCAGAAGCACTGAGCAAGGGAAACGTGGCACAAACTGAGCACAACAGGGAGCGCTGTAAAGCGCTTCGTACAAAAAGACTGCGAGTCACGTGCTGCATGCTCCCAGTATGAGCGGTATAAGAGGCCAAAATTCTGTCCTTTTAAATTGGTATACCAAATTCAGCTTATACAGTGTCCTAAGATTTCTGGCTCCTTCACAATGAAGTTGAGCTCCTGGCTCCTATGCAGGAAATGAGCGCAGGAAGCGGGGTTAGCGTTAGGCTTATGGCCAGAGCCAAGCGGGATTTTCAGAGCTGGTGTCAGGGCCAGGGGGTTGTTTTCAGATCAGTTTTTTTCCTCTTGACCATTTTTGTGTTCTCTAAGACAGTACTGGGCATGTTCTCTCATTTCTAAAATCTTTATGAGATTTTCTGGTCTCAACTATTTTAACATAGCCAAAGATAGCAGCCGCAGCTGTCTGAGTGCAGAAACACTCATCCATCTTCTAGAGCAAGAATATAAAGTAGTGTTGTCTTTTACCAGTTTCCCATTCAGACCAAGCTCCGTCTTGATCAGCTCTCCCCTCCATGAAACTGATTTTTTTTGCACTGTGTAAGTTCACATCTCAAACTCGTCAGAACTGCATGCCCTCCTCTCCACATCCACCCTCCTTACCTCACCCCTTCCAGCTCCTCACTGCCAGCCGCTCTACAGACGCACATTAGAAGAGCGCGGAACATTCTTCCTGTTGTAACTGCAGGGGTAACGAACACGGAGCAAGTGCTGGGTGCAGAACAAAGCAGGCTGCTGTGATCTGAGCTGTTTCAGCATGGATGTCTACGTACATTTCAGCTCCAACAGAAGTTACGGGATTGCTGGAACTGGCGGCAGTGAAGCTGTTCCCCATTACACATCGGGCAATACTGACCTGTGACAATCTGATGTTAAAATCTGTTTACTCTACTCTTGCAGCTTGACGGAAATCGCCCAGATCTTTGTAAGACAAACCTCCATCTGATCAGAACTACGTTCTCATGCTCTCTGACCTTCTTGGTAGGTGGTAATTCTGTTCGTACTCTCTCCCGTGACATCCTGTGAATGCCCTCTCCTGCTCTCACAGCGGACAGCCTTCTCCACCCAGCGCTCGTAACTGGGAATTTCCCTTTCTTCCTCCTTCCACAGCCACCGTGCCCCGTTCTGCTGCTTTCCCGTGCAGGATGTTTGTGCTCTCCCCCACATCCGCACTGGACGTGCTGCCTCCTCCTGTTACGACTCACACTGAGGCTTTGCAATGCCTTTCTCTTCTCACCCGCAGCCCTGCCTCGAAGAGCAACGTCAGCTTTCCGCCGTGCTCCTGCATCCCGCCCTCTGACTTGCTCTTTGTTTGCAGGAGTGCAGGTCCCCCGCTTCGGTTCCCCTTCTCGGCCTTTTTGTTCCCATGATGCATGTGCCCCATGGGGCCGCAGGGGATGCTCTGATGCAGGGGCCACATCCCTTCTTTCCATCTCAGCAGGGCCACCAAGGAAACTCTGACTGAGGGGCAAACGATCCGTAGCATCAGACGTACACAAACTAACCTCTGTGCTTTTTCATTTGTTGTTGTAGGTTTTGAAAAGGAAGTTACAACCTATATATAGCTGGTAGGAAAATGTTGCCTCAGAGCAATGTGTTTTACCTGATGCATTACAGCTGCACTTTAAACATGGACCTCTCTAAAGCAAAGTGGTAGGCAGAGAATGTTTGTTGTTACGCATCAAAGTGAACATTCCCGGTACCTTTCAGCCATACCACATGTATTCTTGACACAGAAGCCTGTTGCCTTCTCCAGTCGTGGGCCATGTGGTTTATCATAGCTCTGTGCTTCCTTAGTGCTATTACAGTGTGGGGTTAGTAGCTCCAAGGCAGGAAATCCTGTATTTGTACAGCTCTGAGGATTTCACATTGTTTGATCTCAATATTGCCTTAACTCATGCAGCAAATGGTCCCGGGTCTGGACAAAGTAAGGTTTCTTTGGATTGCAAAACAAACATTGGAGAGAAAGGAGGTGGGGGAAAACGGCCGTAGCGCTGGCGATTTAGGAAGTGATGCATGTTTGTATGGTTAAGCTCTGTGTGTTGCATTCAGGCAGAAGGGTCTTGCAAATGCTGCCCGGATTTTATGTGATTTGGGGCACCACGTTGCTGCTGATGCCTTTTGGACAGCTGTACTGGCTGACTTTGTTTTCTCCTGTATGTTTAGTTGTAATTAGCAAGGGATTTTGTTATCTATTTTCTAGCCTGCTTTCATTTCATATCTTTAAAGAACTGTCCTTCAATATGTTTTCTTAAAACAGGGAGGCCAAACATGAAATAAATCTGGAGTTATTCCAAGCTGTATCTGAGAGATGCTGTATGTGCACAGCTGCCATCACCTCTCTGCGCAGCGCAGCTCTGGGTTGGGTCTGACACAGCGGGCTGTGGTGCTGGGGGCTGCTCAACAGGAGCTGAGGATGGCGGCAGAGCTGCTGCTGACACGAGGACGAAGGAGTTTAGGACCAAAGATGTCCTGATGACAGAAGTGCTCTCAGAGGAAGAGGTCACCACATCCAACTTTCCTTTTATGTAAGACCAAAACGTAAAACCCATGCTGCTATATTTCGGGTTCAGTTGTCATTTTAAGTACTGCTTAAATCTGCAGTCTACAGATTTCATTCCCAGGAGGTTCCACGCTGCCTCTCAGCTGCCATTCTTTGATTTCCTCTTTGTGGGGTACAGTCAGGGACCGGGTAATTGCAGGTTCTGTTTCGCAAAGCGTATGTTGGCCGCATTCAGCGGGGATAACACTTCTGTGCTCCAAGACAGAGTGGTTTCTGCGGTAAATGAAGGCTATGAATAGCAGCCGGTGTCTGGACGCATGCTTAAAATCGGTTCTTGGTGAGACACTTTGACGTAACGGACCACAGGGTTTTGTTACATCTATAAAACAATACCGATCAGATTTAAGGCCCGTGGGAACCTTTCCACTGGCTGCGCGAGGCTTTGGTTACTCAATCTGTGACCATTTGTAACTTCACACTGTGTTGCTGTTGCTGTAGTTCATGCAGCTCGCTTCGCTTACCGTGTGTGAATGCTGTACTCGAACGAGCCTGGGGAGAAGATCGCTGCCGTGGCGACAGCCGTGGAGGAGCGGGCGGGCGTTCCGGCCGGAGCCGCGCGGCAGCGGGCGCCCAGCAGAGGGCCCCGGAACGCCACGGCCGCCCCAGGAGCGGGCGGACCGGGGCCGGCAGAACGGCCCTACCGGGGCGGGGCGCGCAGATTGAGCTGCTGCTGCGGGGAGGGAACACCCGTGCGCCTTTGGTCGTTTCACCACGCCGGAACCCGAGCAAACTGAAAAGCAATGGTTATTCAAAGCAGTTCTAAATGGTTGGGGTGCGAGCCGGTTGCTGACAGGTCTCGAGGAGAATTTCCTTACACCTATCACTATGTAGCTATCAAACTTGCTCTCTCCTAGTATTCCTTATACAACATCTGTCGTTATTTAAATAGGCCACGTGACTGCTCAGCTCCAAGTACGGACTGAAGGGTTCCTTACTTAGCAAAACTAAAATATTTGGTCTTATTCCACTCAGTCGGCTTTCTGCCTGGAACGTAAAGCACTTTCATAAGGAGAAGTCATCTGTGAGATGTTCTCACAAATGTCCCATGCTGCCAGAAGGGAAGGCCCCATCTGCTCCCACACTGTCTCTTTGCAGGGAAGGTAGGGAGGAGGCTGGGGCTCTCCTTCCAGCAGGAGCACGTGAGTTGGGTGCCAGGCCGTGCTCTGACCTCAGTGCTACCACCTGCTCTACGCTTAGGATGGGCCGTGCGCTGCGCAAGAAGCAGTTTTCCCCATGGGTCATGTAATGCTGACTGTGCTCATACTACAGTCTGGGAGCGCCTGTCCTATTACAGAGAATGTTACATCCAGTCTTGGTACTGCAACACTCATGGGAATAGAAAACTGCCAGTGTTACACCATGATGCCCTAAGTTTGATTTCAGCAACATTCTTGTGTACAGTGGGAGGCACACTGCAGGAATAAACAAACAGCTGAATTGCAGGAGGGAGAGAAGTGTTAACAGCACTTCCAAAAGCAGCAGCATGGAGTTTGCCCCTTCTTGGATGTCCTCCTACAAAGCAGCAGCTTCCTTCAGATCTGCCATTTGTTTATGCAGCACTAAGAAGGGACAAGCAGCCACGCTCTAACGCCAGGAGGCAGAGCGTGCCGTGACCCTGCCCCTCTGAAGAATCCCGATCCTTCAGCAGAGGTAGCCAGGCTGCAAATCGCTTCCTTCTCCCCCACAGCTGCTGTTTGCAAGCAGCTGAGATGCCCATCTGTAGCAAACAGCCCTGGCAGTGACATGAGATGGGTGCGTGCTTAAATAATTTATTTCCTTCCTGTGAGCATATACCATTTTCTTTGCTTTACAGGAACAGAAGCACTGCACTGTTCTGTCTGATGACCTTAGCAGCTGGGCAGGCAGCAGGTGACACCAGAGACCATCACTTGCCCTCCTGTGAGAGCAGCAGGCTGGGGCTGGCCGAACAGGTTACCTCATCACCACTGCACTTCAGTCACATCCGCTGCAATTCTCACAACAACAAAATATTTTTTTTCCCCCAGAAAGATGAATTAAAACTGCTACAATTCAGAACAAGGGACCTCTTACCTTTGCTTCTCTATCTTTTCCTAGCCTGCAGTCCCTACATCCTTTCAAGCAAGCACAGGCAACAACCCAGGTACACAGAGGCATGGGGAGAATTGCACAGCATAAGGTGTCCTTGCTGTACCTCTTACCTATTCTGGAAAAACAAAAGCAGGCTCAGAAAGCAAGCTTTCACTGTAACAACACCAGAACTTAAACTGGGTTGGCTTGTAACACTCAAGGCTTCTCATTAATCAGTAACAGCTAAAGTTAACTAATGCCTCCCCTACACAAGGTTCCCTCACCTCCCTCCTGCAGGAAGCCTGGGCCCAGGGAATGATCAGCGCCCGGCAGGGCTGGCTGATGCTGCGGGCAGCCAGTGCCCACCTCAGACACCAACAGTCCGCACGCTGTGCGCAGCTCTCGCAGCACCATTTATTCTGCTCCCAGCAACCCGGCTGCTTCCTCTGAGGAGTCCCCTTCATGCCCGAGTTAGAAGCAAGCTGTTGGCCAAGTCACATTACGTACCAGCATGGCGCTCTGAGTTCATCCCAGCTTTCCAGTACTTGCTGACGAATGAGCACAGAACTTCAGGCGTATATTGAGTACTAACACCATTAGCATAAATTTGTTTTTATGCCCCCCAACATCTGCACAGATTTAACACACACTTGGTGTCAAAACACCTTGGTTTTTATTTTCATATCCTTTTTGAATCAGGTTAAGCTGTAAACAATTTCATTTTCAATCAAATACTGCCAGCTAGAATTACTTCCATTCACGCATCACCAAAAACAAAAAGGGTATTTTTCCTTAAGTATAGATTTTTTTTTTAACAATGTCACTTTATACAGAAACCAATAGCTAGATTCAATGCACCCTGATTAGTTATGTAAACAGATAACCCCCAAAAACTTGTCAACAGAACTAATAAGTTGGTTCCTTCATAGAATGGAAATTTCAGTCTCTCCTGACTTGAGGTTAACTTGGTCAGGAGTACAGAGTGTGGCACATAAATCCATCTAGGAGGTGTATAAATTGCACTGTATCTGAATTAACAAAGTTATGCATAATGAAATGCACAGTTTAAATTCATGCTAGAAAGCATTTTTCAATATGAAGTGGCAGCCAACTGGCAACCGTAACAGTTAGGTTCTGCACCATCATTTATGGCAATATAGGTAACTATTACATATAGTATACTTTAAACCCCTGAAGGATTGTGTTACACGAAACATTCTCCAGGCAGTCATTTGGTTTGAAACATTGGGAGAAAGACTAAAGAGCTCACCATCTTATACCAGTTATGGTACCTTTAGATTTTATGAAGTAGATCAGATATGATGTGTATTTCACAGTAACAAAGTTGCTTTAATGCCTTTTCTCCAACAGTAGGATTGTGTTAGATGTTTCTGCCCTCAGGCCATCATTGTCCTGGTGGTTTTCCCTTTTCTTGGTTTAGGTAACTACATTGTGCACGTTTTTCCTGTTTTTTAACTATTCATCAGACCTTTCAGTATATCTTCAGAGAGTTCCAGCAGAGGGAGTTCAGGGGATGGGATGTCCAGGGGGGGAAGGTTGGGTATTGGAATGTCCTTTGCCTTCCCAGCAGTTGTTGCAAACTCCTGCCAAGATGCAGCTGAAGAAGCAGTTTCTGAGTGTTGCTGCAGACCCCACAACTCTGACTTCTCTACAAAGTCAGCATCTACATCCAACTCCTTCTCTACTGGAGATTTTTGGAGTCTAGCTCTTTCTGCTTTTAACTGCTTATTCTCCCTCCTTAATCTCTCATTCTCAGCTACCAGAAATTCTACATGCCGCTTCAAATCTGCAATTTTGGTTGCCTGCTCTTCTATTATTGTTTTGTCATCTTTTGGAGCTTTACTCCCAATACATGCTTCCACTGGCTCATTTTTTTTCTGAAGCAGAAATAACAGCGTATCCGGGTCCCTGTCAAAGACACCCTGAATATCCTGTAGACGTTTCTCCGTGGAAGGGCTGTATTTCTGAGTCACAGGAATCAACACATTTTGATCATCGGATTCTTCAGATGGTGGCTTAAAAGAAGTCTGAAGATGTGCAGCTAGTTCTTTGTCCACATTCTGTTGGGCTTTCAGCTTTTCCTCTCTCTTTGCCCTTTTCCACCTCTCCTGGATGAGCAGTAACTGTTTCATGTGACTATCCCTTTGTAATTCCAGTGATAGCTGAGCCTGAGTAAGAACAAGATTAAACAATTTAATTGGTGATGCTTAATCCACCTGAATATTCGCTCTAGTAAAGTTACAGGCATGTAAATATTTACATAAACAGCATCATAGCATGCCCCAGGGAGAGGAGGAGCTTTTGTTATTCACATACTAAATCCAACAAGAAGCGCTCTCCACTTTTACAATGCAACAGATTTAGATACGTCACCCAAATCTAGCGTAACTACTGTGTATTAAGGAGTGTGTTAAGGTGTGGTAAGGAGTTAATGTTTAGCATTTTTTTTGCAAGTCACTAACCGAACTGTTGATACTCCTGAGCAGATGCACAGGGAGTTCAACTGATCTGTGATAAAACACCAAGAAAGGAGAGATTCATTTGGCATGCTGTAGGTGAGCTGCTACTTGTGTCTCAGGAAAACAGCCTAAGTGCCTCACGGCAAAAGTTAACCATGAAACTAGTTTTATCACCTCCTTGAAGATGCCTTGCAGACTAGAAAACATTGCTGAGGAAGCCCTGGATGTGTTACTAGCTCTCTTGTCCCTGCTCCACATAAACTTGCAAAAACTATCAGGGAAGACAAGCATCTCTGCATTTCTAGAATTCCCAGAATGCGGACTGCAAGAGGGCTACGATCATCAGGGCACAATGTAAGACACATACGTAGAGTTCTGGCATCCACTGCATGTGGCTCTCACCTGCTCTGACTGGGTCAGCTTCATAGCTTCTGTAAGGTATGCTGTGGAAGAAAAAATTAATGAATGTTTAGGGCAAGGTTATAAAATCTGTACGTTTCCTCAAAAGCTAAGAAAAAGCTTCAGACTTTCCATATTCTGGAACACTTACATAAAAGAAACAGTCAAAAGGCAAAGTATTTGCCAAATTACAGTGGATGGAAACACCTGCTGTTTCTCAAAAGTCTGAAAAAATTACCGTTAAGACCATATAAAACATTCTACACCCTTGCCATGGCGTCCTGGTTGCTCAGATTGAGGCAATTTGTTTTCCAGAGCACAAGAGCTTACTATCATGGCAGCCCTTTCCAGAAAGCTGCTAAAGAAGAACTTTTTCCATGAAGGGAAGAAACATGGCTAAGAACTGGACTCTTAACATCCATGATATTTAGCACAAATGCAGTAAGTAAAATATTCTCGGCCTTGATCCACCCGTCTTATTAAGTCATGCTTTAGTTATATTCTTGATGAAAGGGTACAGTCTGTATTTCTCCACTTTTTTCATTCACTTCCCCTCCAAACCAGAAAATGTGCTGGTTTAGTGTCAGAGCAGCACTTCAGACTTCGACCATATCTTGCTAGCATTGAAAATGACAAAATGTAAGAAATTCTTAACCAAATTCAGGTTATAAGGTAATAGCACAGAATCACCAACTGAAGAAAAGCAAGAAACATTCAATACACTGGGTTTTGCCTTGGTATATGAAGGAAACCAGAAAGAAAAGTCTGCATATCAGATGTGCTATCCCTTGTTGCTCTCGGTATTCATAAATAGCAGGTTTTTCATTCTATGGGGTTTCCTAGTATTTATGAATGGGGAGAATGCCTGGTATCTAGGTTACGATGTTTGAAGAAGCCATTTTTTTTTTCCTACACACAAGCCCTGTCACCGTAAATGTCCTCCTTATTACACCAACTAAAACCTCCTCTTTCTTCTTCTGCCAAGCAGTTGCCACGCTGTCAGACAGTTGATGGGCTGCAACACAAATAATTAAGCATGACTAGTTAAATGGACAGGTAGAGGAACAAAATCTTGCTTAGGAGAAACTGTCAGTCACAGCATCAAATCTGTGATGCACTCTGCTATCCTCCTTGAGTTCTAGGGAAGCTGAGCTCATCACTTGTTTTTAGCTGTCTTCACTCAAACATTAGGAATGAGAAGTAAATAAACTAATACAAAAGTCTGTGTATTTGCTTTATCAACAGAGAGCACGTTACTTCAGCCATGAAAGAAGTGAATTAAAAAGGAAGTGCAAAGCAAAACCAGCTTGAAGTGGGTTTCCAGCTGCAGTTTGTACGTGACACAGAGTTGCCTTAGTCTTGAGTAAAGAATTGCCTTAACAGTGATAACCAATCCCAACAGCATCAAATTTGGGAATTTGACTTTGGCTGCTCATCTTGAAGTTTCTAAAAGGTCCGTGATCTAGATTGAAAAGAAAACAATTCACACTAGAAGAATAAAAAGAATATTTTACAAATAACTAGATAATTACTCCATGAAACGCGTAGATATAGAAACTGATTTTAAAGACTGCAATGTGAGAAATACCTACTCACCAGCAGCTTTCTTGTGACAAGAAATTGCTTCTTCATATTTCCCTGCTGCCAACAAGCGGTCTGCTTTTCTGCTCTGCTGGTGAGCCTTAAAATTAAAAAGAGCACGACATCAATGAGGGTTAACCAACAAATAGTTATATGTGTTTTAAAAGTAATCGGGACAGCTAAGAATCTTCCACTGATTCCAATTCCCAGGCTTTTAGGCACAAATCTTCCAGTCCTTTCTGAGGACTGTAATTTAGTTTCTTTTTAATAGTACGCCGCAAGAGTCTGTACTGTCCAGGTACGAACTGAAGTTTGTTACTGCAGCAAAGATGGTGTGTATATAGTAAAATCCTTTTGAAGCTCTCCTCTGAAAGTTCATCTTCATCATAGGCAGGCATTCACTGCAGCTGTGTAAAAAGATCACCGAAGTTACCTGATGATGAAAGTATTTAGGAACAATTTACCCAACAGAATGTAAGATACTTGAATTATAGAGCTGGAAAATGAAATGGTTGGGCAGTTTCTGCTCTACCATGTCCAAGAGGCTTTGCCTCTTGAAGAAAATGGAAAAGACCCTGGGATTTTTGCTTCCACCTTACATACATTAATGGAATCAGCACAGCCATAGTTATAGGTACCAAAGTCACATCCTTGCTGTACAACAGTTAAGTCGATACCAGCACCTGTAAGCCACTAATGTAAACCACAAGGGTAGGCTGAAGATGTTGCTGAAAGCAAGCAACTGCTGCAAGTATTTGCATATGCTTAGCGAGAAAGAGTATTACATAAATAGCACTGCAGCATTCATGAAAGCAAATCTTTTTATCGTTACTACAAGATATGAATTTGATGGCTCCTTCTCCAAGACAAGTTGTGTCATATGAATGGCGATGACCACCAAAGCGGTAAGACTGTCAGTAATGCACAGGATTCGTGACTGCTTTACTACATGCTGAGTTTGAAATAAACAGACATGAAGCAGCAGGCACTGGCTCTGTGAAACAACACAAAGTACTTATGTAACTGCAGTCCTTGCCTGTTTCTTTGTGTCTTTAAAGCTCATGGTTTCTCAAGAAAGCCTTTTCCAAATCCACAAGGAGGGAACTTGTAGGGCCAACAGAGCTGAAGGTCTGCCGTCCGCCTCTGCAGTTTCATCTGTGACCAATACAAATTCTCTATTCCCTCCCAAACAGACGTATACAATATATCAGACTTCAGATGTTTAGTGAATGTAAGTCACTAACTCCCTTGAAGCATGTTCCAAGAGCACTACAAAAATGGCAGCATTTGTCCATACCTTAAGCTATCAGAACATTCTGACATCTTGGCAGAAGCATCAAAGGTAAGATAATCCAAACAAGACAGCTATGTGATTCTATCAAGACTAACATGATACTAACATCCATTTTTAAAAGAAAGGTTCCCAAATGCAGATGAATTTGTCACCTTTGTCCTTCAAATCAATTTAACTTCTACACTGTTACAGTCAATTCTATTTTCTACTACAATTTTAGCAGCTCTGACACCACAGAAGACAATGACTTGTACAGAAAACATCCTTCTGGGAAACGTGTTCTTAAGCAACCCCTAGGAGCTATTTAACTGCACTTAGACATTCTCCTTTTTAAAAGCTGATTTTATATGCTGATATACTGTGTATTAAAACAAAAACAACAAACCAACACCAAAACCTTCCCCATTCTGAGGAAGAGGAATATCACAAATGCTAGTGATATTCCTCTTCCTCATTTTCATTCAATCCTCACAGCACTGTGTCAGCAGTCCCTATTTCTTCTGCCCCGAAGTTAAATAATCTCAGCAAAGTGTTTTTCTATTGGAAAATCATCTATTTTATGCCTTTTTCTATGGACTCCTACAAATGACATATGCCAAAAAGAGAAGCTTATTTCCAATGGGAAAGAACAAGCAAGTATCAGTTCAAATTGAGTCAACTCCTCAGTTACTGAGGACAGGTCTTTCAGTTACAAATTAGCTACGTCATGCCCATAAAAACACCTGAGCTAGATCTTTGCAAAACAAAGTATTCGATAAATTAGTATTGATACAGCCTCTTCTGCAAACTGCATAGGCAAGACTGAAAAACAATGCAGAAAGAAACAAGGTAGCTAGAGACAAAAGATCTAAAAAAGCAATTCAACAATCTAGGGGACTGGTTCCATTTTGTTAGTTTCCACATATTAGAATTTGAAACTGATTGTCTTCAAAGGTTATTTCATACATTTTAAACTATTGGGGGATGGTCTTATTCAACTCACCTAAGCACATGCAGAACATCTGAGGACAGTCAGCTGTTCTTTGATGGAGCAATTCAATTATTTCCATTCTCAGTTAACTCCCAATGAAGTTGAAGGGAACGTAAAGAAGTTGGGCTAGACCATGAACGAACAATTTGGAAAACAACGCTAGCAAAAAGAGAAGTCAGGATTCTTTGACTGCAAGGTCAAAATGCCTTTCTCGCTGTTACATCAAAACGTACAGATGCCGGGACATCACACTCTGCTGCAGAGCAGCAGACTTCCCCAGTGGAAACAATGGAAGCACAGTAAAACCAGTGATCCAGCAGAGCATGCTGTGAGAAAGCTAGGTGCCTTGCCGTTAGTCGGGAGGAAAGAAATTCCTCATTTTGTGTGTTTTCCTGCCAGCTTAACAAGGAAAAATTTGACATTTATTCCACCTTCTGAATGCTTGTTCCAATTAGATGATTGTGCAAGGATCAAGGAAATTCTCCCATTTCCATTGTAGAATATTCAAAAACCAGCAGCTGTTTCCTAGAAGCAAGTGAAAAATCTGCAACATAAGGACTTGAATGCTTAATATGCCAGTATTGTTGATAAGCATCTACATCTAGTCTTGTTTGCTGGTTTACTCTTAGCACTCAGTTACACTTGGCCACACAGCATCCAACCACTGTTAGCAAAGCTGTTCTGAACTCAGAGTGGTCTGCATTCTGTTATTAAAACTGGCAGTGGAAGAACACATCCTATACCATAAAACAAAAGAAAATGGTTTGGGGTTTATCCTCAATCCAATGTCACACTACAGGAAGGTGTTTACACCAGTGATTCTGGAGTTGCTCTGTTGCTTCCGAACAGAATCAAACAGGTACCGCTGATGATGACTGCAGAAACAGCTGATGCGTAACTGCAGCAAGTTTATCTGAATTTTCCTCTCCCAGCAGCAGTGCTGGAAATATATGAAGGATGTTGTGTAAGAATAATTATAATTTCTTAAGAAGATACAGAATTGGAGGGGGGAAGCAGTTGGACAACTACTTCCAGACGTCCCTCTCCATCCAGAGGAGCAGGAATTCCCAGTAAGCAAATGGACAGGTGTAGCAACTTGACTCACGTAAGGGGAAGCAGGTGTGAGTGACAGATGACCAACCTAAAAAGCTTCCTCAAGTTCCTCCAATGCATTTAGTTCCTAAGGGATTAGTGTGTGCCTTATTGCAATGCTTGAACTCTGCTGGATGAGTTGCAGAAGGTAAGCTGGACAGCTTTTCTCACTTTCCAGCTGTAGCTGAAATACTAAGGGATGATTTGTAAGTTGGTACCGATATTTCAGGGAAATGCTCCTATTTGATTCTCCACCCAACTAACCCAAACCATTGTGTACGTACTCTCTGAGCAACGGAAACAAAAAATAACCAAAACCCCTCTAAAGCAGTAATACAGGCTTTTTAAAATTATTTTTTGCCTAAAGCCTTCTTTAGAAGTCCAAAATTAATACTTAACTTTTTCTTTCCAATATAAACTAGGTAATAATGCACCTGTAGGCCATGTGAAACAAAGCTACATAGCCCACTTGCCACACTTATTACTACTCTATCAACCTTGAAACGTAAAAACAAACCATGTGGAAGTCCACTACCCTCTCCTGACAGCAGTAATTTGCAACAGTTCTCCTGTAATTGAAATCGTCTCATGTGCGTTTTGTTCTGCTCTTTACTGGATAAAGCCTTGTGCAAGATCTTAAACTTGCAGTCTTCTTCCTTAATTTTAAGGGACTCTCTAATAAATGATACGTTGTAATGTGATTACACATCAGAGATTATAGTGAGAGATTATAATAATGAAATTAAAGACAGGAAAATCCAGCTGCTAAAATAAAGGGGCCTGAGGAAAGTGGACTACAAAACAAGTCACATGCAGTATATGGTTCATAAATGTTTCGAGCGCAAAGTCTGCTGATAATATAATCTTCTTTATGCTATGAACTGCGGGTACTAGCCATTTTTATATTTTATTTTTTTGATAGAAGGGATTGATACCTATGCTTTCTTACTGCTGAAAGCAAAGACGAAGGTATTTTTCTGAGGGATGAGGAATCTGTTTAGTGGTTTGTTTCCTTCAGGACACAGGGCTCTCTTTCTAAGGTTGTATTTTGGGGAAAGGAAGAATTAGAAAATGCAGATCACGTCACTACAGGATTGTACAAGAGCACGCCGAGTATCTTCCGTGTGGATTTTTAGAGCAGCAGGCCACAAAAACAGGGTGAGGTGGTGCCTCGCTGCTTCCTCCACACACAAATGCTCTGTCAGTGCCACACATACACAAGTACCTTTTAAACCTATTTCTACCTGGAAATGGTGAACTTGGAAATGTTTGTACGTTTACGTCTCTATCGGAATGGGTGAATGGAATGAAGAGAGAATACTAGTGTGAAACTTGACCCGAGGGGTCCAAGAATAAATTACAGCTATCTATTAAATGCATACGTATTGCAATGATAAATAAAACTCAGGGAATGCTTGTATTTACAGACAGTTACAATAAACAGAAAAAATGTATATTTTAATTGTGCTATAACTTACACTAAACAAGGGCAATACCTTTGCCACTAAGCCTAAAGAAATGTGTAATGTGTAGCAATGTGTAGCTTAAAACTACTCATTGTGTGCTTTAGAGAAAGATACAGTCAGCTAAGGGAGAAACAAAAGCAGGATCCATTGTGGCTGCTCAACCAATACCACTAGCCACATGCTAGTTCAATTTTATCTTTTAAAACCTGTACTTAGCAAGCTTGACAGAACAATGACTCAACTGTAAATTACAGGTTACTGTGACTATAGAGCAAAACAAGTATTCTCAATATTAACAGACTCTTCAGTCACTTACTGAACTGTAAAGATGTTGAAGTTTAACTCTATTGTGAGCAATAGTATTTAAATACATGGGCAGACAAGCAACCAAGTTATTGTCATTTTGCCAACCAGCATTAAATCACTGAATAGTTCTAATTGACTACGCGTGTGTTCCCAACCTATTCCAAATTTAAAATGAAACGTTCCTCACCATGCAAATGCAATTAAGAGATCTGGCATGAAATGAACTCGCATTCACAATGATCAGCCTAGGTGGAGTCTGCAAAACCCCTCGCAGGCACAGCAGCAGATCTTTTCTCTGATGACCTGCAAACTCATTAAGTTGTGGTATCTTTTTTACCTACTGCATACTAAAGTCAACCTCATGCTCTTCCTTTTTGTCCATATTAAATGGACTAAATACTTTAAGCTCATTTTCGAAGCCATTTCATATACCTATAGTTTTCATGCTTTTTATCTCCCCATATATAGTTCTGCAGCTGGTACTACACAGGTCACGGTAACTGGAGGTTATAAGCTAAATGCTAATATGCCTAAATGCTCCCATACGAGGAAAGGCAAAGAGTCCTGAGAGTCTTCAGCCTGGAGAAGGCTGAGGGGGATCTCATCACTGTTTATAGATATCTAAAGTGCAGGAGTCAAGTTGATGCAGGCTCTTCAGCAATGTGCAGCAATAGAACAAGGGAGAAACTAGAACACAGGAAGCTCCCCAGTAAAAAGAGGAAGAACAACTTTACTGTGAGAGTGGTTCAGCACTGGAATGGGCTGCCCAGAGAGGTTGTGGAGTAAACAGACTGTCTCTGCAGCAATAATTTCAAATAAGTGGTGCAGAAAGGCTTCAGTATGCCGCTTCACTGGGCCTCCACAAGACTGCTTCATTTTGGTCTTTCAAACTCTGCTAGGCCTGCTTCCTCAGAGCTGAACCACATGGCTCAACAATATACAGGCACAGACACCAGTGAGGAAATAACGTTTCTGCAAATGATCTATAGGCTTAGTTACCTCTGTTCTTAACTGGAAGCTACCATAAGTTGTTGTCCATACTACACAGAAGAGTTTGGTGTTGTACTTTTAGTAGTAATTATTTGACTGAATACAACGTTATCAAGGTTTCCAAGGGGGTTATTGGTGAAGAGGCTGTACAGTCAAATAGCCTATGCATCACCTCAGTACCTTCAGTCATTTTACTCAGCTATGCTGCTGCCTCTGTGGTTCACACCTTACTTCTCTCTTAGCTGAAAAGAATACCCCCATATATATATTGTGTTGTTAAAGAGAAAGCCAGTGCTTTTATTGCTATAATAAAAATGGACTTCACTAGGTATCTAGGTATTCCTATATGAGATTCTTGCCCTTGGCATTACCTAAAAGCTTGTTGTCTATAGTCTGAGTTCAGAATTGAGAGTATCTGCCTTTTTTTTCCATCTAGATCGGAAGAGCAAGTATAACAGCTTTCAAATTCTTCTTTATTTAGAAAATAAAATAAAAATTGAGGAAAGCACAAACAGCATTCAGTGGGTATTTCTGTACATGAACATCTATCTGTCTTCTCCAATCAAAACAACAGAGGTGCAGGGTAGCACCTGCTGCGGTTGAAATGCTTTGGTCTCTAGTAAACTTTCATAGATGTGCTCTCTTTTTCCTCCTGCTCTTACATATTGCGCACCTAAACTGCTCTTTTCCCCTCATGTGGATACAGTACTCACTTCACTTACAAACCAGTTGTTAATGTAGACTGTTGATGGGCTTGCACCAGAATAAGTGCTACCAATGTCTTACAGCGTTAAAAAAATTTCATTACGTACAATTCTTGCAGTATGCTTTGTTGCATTGTTTGTATACCAGCTGCCAGTCCATGTCTTCTAGTTTTCATCAAAACAGCTCTTCACACTTCCCTTTCTTCAAGAAATGTATAAAAAACAGTATTCATCAGAATTTGAATTATATCTTCTTATAAGCTATATGAAATGCTGTAGTAGGAATAAAAGGTACAGGTTCCTTAGAAAGCACCCTATAGAAAAGTAGAGTGGTATTACAAAGTTCTGGGGACTGGACTGCATTCAGTGAGCAACATTTCTTTTTCATTTCTTCCTGAGGTTGATACTATTTGCCTCATATATTTACTTTCAAACTTCCAGTGGTCACCTGTACGCTTCTTAAGTATGGAAACAGGCGTTCAGCTGGACTAGATAACCACTAAGGGGGTGCCTGCAGGTGCAGGAACAGTTCTTAGTTCATAGCAGTTCAAAGTTCCATGGCATACCTCAAACACTGTGTTTGCAGAGCTGATGATCTAGCTTCCTTACTGGCAAAATAATAAGGACCAGGTCTTTAACCCAGTCTTTTGCAGCATGATAATGTTTCCTGTCTGCAAAGCATGCAGCACGCTGTACAAGTGGAAGGGGGGGCAGGAGATGGAGAAAGGGAAGGAAGAAGGTAAGAGGAAGAGACAAATGATGAAGTACCAGAGCTTCCCCAAAGCTCCAAAAACTTGGATGATGATAATAAATTTTGGAGAAACTGTTTCTTATTCCTAAACGAAGTATCACTGGATAAAAAAAAGGAAAGATGGGCTTAGAATAATTATCTGTTAATCATGCAACAATGGCAAAACATAACTTGAAAAAGAAAAAAAAAGCACATATATGAACTAAAGGTCAAATTCTAAAACGGTAGGTGCGTTTCTCATTGAAGTCATTAGACCTGAGAGTCATCTATTAAAACTCAGTTAGACTGGAAAACAAACAACACACCAGTCAGGTGTTAAAACCAGCTAAGATAACAAATCAGTATTTGTCAAGAGCTACTTACTTAAATAAATCAGAGAATTATGGAAACCAAAATATAGTTAAACTTAAGAAAAAGAAATCTTTGTTAGCTTAAGGCCTTGATTAAGGCCAGATACTTATCCAAATATTTTATATTTCAGGGGATAGAAATCTAATGTAATTGAAGTCAGCAGAATACAAGGTATGGCATGCCACCTGTAATTAGGAAGGCTAAGCAAATAATGAAATATATGAAATATATAACTGAAAGCCACTAATATAAAATTTAAGTGCAGTGAACATGCTAAATGTTGGCAGAAATGGAGACATTAGGATAGTGCATATCTGCTAAGAATTTCTTTTCAGTTCACCCCCCACAAAAATTAGGACAGTGTCTATGCTTTCAAGTAACTAAGACTGGATGCAAGCTTTCAAGTACAATGTGAGCAACATCCAAATACAGTAAGTTCCAATGAAAAGCCATTTCATTAAAATTAGCAATCACCAGTACATCAAAAGAAGGAAAATATCTTAAAACAAGAGTCATTGATACCAGAAAAATGAACCTAACTATGAGTGTACACAACATCACTTAGTAGCTTAGGGTTTGTTGTTGCTGTTTTTCCTCCCTATTGCCCTCCTAACGGCAACTCTGGAAAAAGTTGTGGTTTTCTGATCCATGTGACCTAGATTTAGGTAAGAGATTTTCACGAGAAGCAAGTAAATTGCACGATCAGGAACTGTATTAATAACTTCAATGAACATTCATTTATTGGAGGACTGGCACCATCCCTGAATGCTGCAAATCTGAAATTCATCTGCAGAGTGCGACAGTGAACAGAACTTGGAAAAACTTAAGTTACTCGATTCAACCTGAAAAGACTGTATTTTTCTACATAAGATCATCCACAGTGCAGCAGTTTCAGGAAACGAGAATGTTTTGGGACACTCCCAGCAATACAGTAGGAACATAATTGCTGGCAACTTCCTAACTTTCTGCATAGGACTATATAAAGCAACTTGCTTCTGTATCATCCGTTATGCAGAAGTATCTTGATCTTATTTTTAGCGTGGTGCTAGACAGGTGTGGTAATTGCAGTCTACTGTTGTGGTCAAAAGATCATCTGTTAGGGCTGAAGCCAAGCTTTAGTCATACTCTTGTCACTCATGGTCTTCAGGGCACAGCCAGTAAGTTGCTACTTACAGTCACTTACTAAAGAACATTCAGCTAGTTTCTCCTTACACTGGATCTACTTTTAAAAAGTTTCTAGAATGTCTGCAAACAGCAATAGCCTTTCCCTTCTCCATCACTATCCTGCAAGTTTGTCTGATTTTATACCCAGCAGGGCTGGCAGCAGGCTGGGGCGTGGACTGGAAAAACTCAACTGACACAGGTCTGCAAGGCCTGTGTGGCTGTTTCTGCATCCCACACCTGAAGGCAGGACAGCTGTACTGCTGGGCCAAAGGTGGCCTTCAAAAACACTCAGCACATCACTGCATCTAAGGTAAGGTCAATATGCAACTTCCCAGGTTTTTGATTGGACAATAAACAGGCCCTGGATCTTATCTGCGTGACAGCAGCCTCCTAGTTCAGGCTGTTTAAAACCTGATTAGCTTCTAGGGAGCTGCAGCTTTCAAGCACTGTAGTTAAAGCACCTCAGAGACTTATTTTTAGCAGAGTTGCTACTGATTTAGAGATGATAAAGCACTTCACCTTCTGAAAAAAACAACAACAATCTAGTCAGGAGCTAGCCCGCGTAGTCCCTCAACTCTTCAAGCTGGCACAGGTGGGGCCTGTGTCACCGAAACGCTCCCCGCCGGGCAGTGCCCTCCCCGCCCGCAGCTCGCAGCCAGGCCGCCTCTCGCTCCGCACGGCACTGCCCTGGGGCGGTCCCCTACCTGCTCCGGCACCGGGCAGCCCGGAACGCCCCGCGGGGCTCGGCCAGCTCGCCGGCAGCGCTGCGAGGCCCCACCGCCACCTCCCGGCGCCCGGCACGGGACGGAACAGGTGCTGCGGGCGGCAGGAAGGGCGCTCCGCTCCCCGCGGTACGGGCGGGGGTCACCCCGTGCCCGCTGCCGCCTGAGGGTCGGGACGCGCTGACGGGACCGCCCCCCGCCCCGCGGCCGCGCGCTCACCAGGTTGAGGGGCCCCTCCATCACTTCCATGGACGGCGGGGGCTGCGGGCACATGGGCGCAGAAGCGGCCTGCTCGCCGCTCCCGGTGCCCCGGCCCGGCCCGGCCCGGCCCGGCTGCCGGCGCCGCTCCTCCCCCGGCCCCGCCCCGGCGGCTTGTAAACACGGCAGTGGCTTCCGCCACGGCGCCGCGACGCCTCGCGAGAGACCGGGTCTCGCGAGACAGGGACGCTCCGGGCCCGCCCCCGCCCCAGGCGACTGTCAAGTACAGGCCTCGCGCTTGGCTCGAGCGCGGTTGTTTTCCAGCTCCCGTGCGCGCGTTCGCGCGCGGGGCGGCGGCCGCCCCTGGGACTCGGTGTGAGGGGAGCGCTGCTGTCCCTGTGGCGGTCCGGTGAAAGTGGGGTCCGGCCCGTTCCTTCAGCCCTAAGCAGGCGTCTGGTTCAGTTCTCTGTGTGACAGGGAGAGGCGGCAGTGCAGTGCGCTGTGTCTCATCGTTCACTGAGTTGTGTCTGTGATTGCATTATGTGAAAGCATGACAGTGACAGGGGTACCAACACTGCCACGCGAACAGGTATGTGCTGACAGGCTGGTGGCATTCATCATCCAAATAAGATCCCTTGAGAGAAATGACGCGTTGAGCTAAGCACACTGCTGAACAGCCGATGAGCTGGACAGCTAATTGCTGGTGGTCGTCCTTATCTGTACAATCTTTTACAAAGGCAATAGAAGAAAACTGTCATGAAGGGATTGAGTATAACTTCCATTGGTGGAGCTAAGGATGACCAGAGTTTGCAGAGGCACTGTAACAGACTGAAAGAGCACTGAGGGGAAGAAAATGGGAGAGAAAAGAGAAAGTAGGAGGAAAGGCGAGACACCTTGAAAACAAGAAGTAAAAATCTAATTAACAGCAAGCAAAAGCCCAGGATTCCCTTTGTTCCCTTTGCAGATGCGATCCTCAGACATTGCAGGCGTCTGTGGTCTCTCTGAGGGAGCCTACGTTCCTGGTGTGCTGCAGCTCTCGGACATCCCTGCACTATGGGGACTGGCTCTGCAACACAGCAATGCTGGGGGGAGTTTTCCTTCACCTCATGTGGTTAGACAACATTGTCTCTTCAGGCACAGTACTTCTGTAAGGTACTTTACTAGTTCCTGTTCTCATTTGCAATAATTTATCTATTACTCGGTTTAATTATATATCACAAAGTCAGATCCCATGTAATCTAGAGCGGTTTTGATCTGAAGCCTGCTGATTGAGTAGTAGATAGGTAAAGTTGTCCTCTGTCAGCTGTTGAAGAGGTAGGTCATCCAGGATGGAGAAGAAAGGCTACATGGTGCTTCACCAAGGGCGCTTGGACATATAAGATGATACAATTTAATTGGTTTTAAATGCTTATGGTTCCCTTCTTCCTGTTAGCTCAGGTACACATACAAACCTGCACGTACATACACACTCAGGAAGAGATAACATTTATCTGTCACCTGTAGGAGTGCAAATCCCATGGTGACCATCCCATTTGTTCACTGTTCCTCTTTGTAATGACGAGCCCTTCTCTAGCCCTGATCCTCGTGCTGCCTGGCCCTTTTCTCCATCTTGCTAGTAGTGCTACAGTAGGAACAACTCTGCCAAAAATCTTTACACTTGAGCACACAACTTGTTTTTTCAATTGTTAATGAAGCTGTATTAAGTTAATGTGTCACAGTTTGCTGATTTTCTTGTGTCTCTGAGATCTTACACAGAATCACAGAATTGTAGGGGCTGGAAAGGACCTCCGGAGGTCATTTTATCCAACCCCCTGCTGAAGCATATTCCCTTCAGTAGGTCACACAGGAAAGCACACACATGGGTTCTGAATATCTGCAGAGGAGACTCCACAACCTCTCTGAGTAGCCTGTTCCAGTGCTCTGTCACCGTCACAGTAAAGAAGTTCTTCCTCAGAAACTTATCTGGTTGGTTGTCCTTTTCCATGCTGTATTAATCTAGTGGCAAATTTTGATGATCTTACTAAACATTATGTAGGATGAGATTTTATATACACTGGCAGTTAAGTTGCATATTGTCAAGCTGTTATTTCTCACCACTCCATGAGCGCTTTCTCTCATCTTTGCAGACTAAACTGCAGGTGTTTTTTTTTGTTTGTTGTTAAACTCTATTGCTGCTCTGTTTGTGTATATTTTTGAATTTTGCGTAAAAAGTTTGACTCGTGGCAAGAAGCTGCGCGTCTGTTTTTTTTACTGTGCTCATCAGTTCTCCATAAATCATTCCAATTTGCCAAAGTAGATCATTAGGTCAAATGCTTTCTTAGAAATAACACAACCTAGTTCTGAGAAACATTTTCCATTATTCCTGCTGGTGGCACAGGAAAGACATTTTGATTTACTGGGTTTAAGAGAGAGTCTGTTTCAAGGAACATTATCTTCAGTGCAAAAAGGAGTAAGGTGCTAGGCCAGTTTACCGCTTGTGGAATGGAAGCTAAGGTAGTGGGAAAAATGTTACCAACAGAATAAAAGTTAAGGAGCCATGTTGCTGAGCGGAGCCAAGATGTTACAGTGTGTCTGTTGCTCAGGTAGCCAGCAGTACTGTACTTCCAGCAAGGCAGGCAGCGACTATACAACCCTCAGGGGACCTGGCCAGGCCCAGCTGGGGACTGTGGGCAGAGGCTTAAATTGGGCATTTTCCTCAATTTCTGTATCAAATGTTTTGTTTCTGATACATCTAGGGTGGCTTTGGAGAGATTAAAAAACCCAAGGCAAATAAAAAGAACCGTCACAAGTTTATTTTTTTTAAATCTTATGGTTTAAAAGCTGCTAGTAATATGCAGTTTGCTTCGGAGCCATGATGTTGGTGTTTGCAATGCTATAGTCAAGGTAATCAGTGTCTAGTGTGATTTGTTTTTTGTTTCCTGATGAATAGCTAGTGCTTTTTGACTATGGCAAAATGAAAATATCTTTGCTCCCTCATCCTTTAAGAAGCATCATGTTGCCAATTCCTGAAGCTGCTGTGGAAGACAAGTAATGCCTCAACAATTAGCTAATATTTGTTGCAATGTGAAATAGTTCTCATTTTTACTAAATCAAAGTCTAAGTTTGTATGGAAGTTCTCCTTTGCTCAAGGGATAATCTTGGGACACTTTACAGAGTTTTATCCAAAATCCTGTTGTGCTGGATGTTGTATATTCATTCTCAGTTGTCTCTGTCCTGGGCTGAAAATGGCTACCATTTTTTAACAATATCTGCAGAGTTGTTCTAAAAGAGACTAAGTTGTCCTCCAGAGAAAACAGAACTGCAGTAAACAGCTTACTCCATTATCTGTAAACTCATCAGTGAAAACAAGATGATTATTTCTTTTCATTACCATCTTTTCTGTGTTTTGCATGTTTTGCTCCTCCCTAGGGACTGCATGGGAATATCATGCTGACTGTATAAGTGTAAATTAAATGTTTGTCTAAAAGAAGAACTATTAAAATGTAATTCTGGGCAGGATGTGCCTGTCAGCAGGAAGCTTCCTAAAATACCCTGTGTTTTAAGGGTGGAATTTTAGAGTAGGAGGGAAGTGTAGAATTGCTATTTACCTGTCTGATGCTGCTTTTGACAGACATGATGAGCCAGCTTCATTTGACTGTCACCTCCTTAGGAGGCAGAATTCCTCAGCCCACACTTCTCTTAGCATTGACTACTTCTTTATTTACTCTTTGTGCCTTTGCATTTTATCTGGACTGTGCATTTTCAGTTAAGCTCCAGTTAAAGACAGGCTTCTCAGTCACGGCATTGTAGGAGGGCCCGCAGAGCCTCCCACACAGTGCCTTCCTCAAAGAGAAGCTGGGGAAGTCTGTTCCTTTGAAGAAGCCCTTTTGAAACAAAAGGGATTCCCCTGTATCTCTGACAATTTCTTTCCCACCACACATGTACAGAGCCATTAGACTGATGGACCTAATTCCATTTGTCAGATTTTTCAGAATAACCAGTCTCAGGATCTCCACCTAGATGTGCCGTGGCCCTTCAGGTTGCCTCTGGGGAATCCCTCAGAGGGGCTGTGCAAGGCAGTGCATGAAGGAGGGCTTTGATAACTGGGGCTGAAGGAACCTCTTTCGGAGAGCTGGGAGATCTCTCAGAGAATGAAATTTTGGAGAAGGCGTAAACTAAATGAAATCCCTTTCCTGTCACCTTTTCTCCTCCTTTTGTGTCTATTCAGATTTTGACTTTTAAGATCCTCTGTGACTTTTTCCCTTATAACTATATGTGGTCAGCAGTCAGAACAACAAACAAAAAACAACAAACAACAAAAAAAAATCACAAAAGAGCAAGCTATTAAAATGGACAGAAAACTTTCAACAAAAGTGCCTTGGCATGAGAATTTTTATTTTCAAAGGAACTTGCGCAGCTTGGAAAACAGCAACCATGATTTGGCACTTTCCTTAGGTGCCAGAGCAACTGATAGAATTAGACATCTAGTCAGATTTACTGGAAGGAACAAACTGGTGAGCTAAAAAACAAGAACGCAACCAAAACCATGTCTGAATAAATTTCCAGTCGTATGCACATAGGCCACTTATTGAGAAAGATAAGAAAAGAAAAACTAAATTTTCATAATCCTGATTACATGCAGAGGATTGACCCAGATGCATGATTTTAGCTGTATTTATTATATTTAAATACAATGTATGCCTTCACATGTGTTTACTGAAAAGAGGAACCACAACCATTTAAATTAAATGCTTTTTTTAAATATTACCGTTTAAAAAAGAAACTATTGCATTCCTGCGTACTAAGAAGTAAAGTATATGACTGGTGCTCTAGAATTAATTAGTGTCTTATTTTAGTTTTAGAATCAAGAAGATATTTTCTCATTGCTTGCAGAATAAAATAGCTAAATCCTCTGCTTAGATCTGAAAGTAGTTTTGCCCACAGCAATCAAACTAATATTTTCTTTATAGCTCATTCTCTCTGTAAGCTTTCTACTGATTTTATTAGGCTTTAGATCAGGTTCCAAGTAACTAATTATATTTATAGTGTGATTTCTTCACTCGGTATAACTAATTTAGGTAAAGGACCCGGTGGGAATGGTGAAAGGCTAAGCAGTATACCTTCACACTGCTTTGTCCAGGTGCAAGATACCAGGAAAATTCTGTGTTTGTAATCTCTCAGTATTTAGCTGAGCAGAAACTGAACTAGTTTCAGTCTTTTGTGAGTGCATAATGATGAAGAGTTGATACACTGAATCTTTCCTTTGTCTCAACTGACAGCAAAAGTGGGTGTCATACTCTGGGTGTTTGAAAGTGGTGATAGGAATTTAAGGATGGGGATGTGAGGATGTCCATGTATTTTGCTCATGCTCCGTTGCCTCAAGCTCTCTTCCTGACATGTCGTAATACATATCCCATCCTACAGATCTGCTGTAAAGCCACCACCCTCCCTTTCATCACTTTCCCATCTTTGCCACAAATCCCCTCTCACCTATAACACACAGGCCTGCCCCTATTTCCCCAGCTCAGATCTGCAGTTCCATCTTTGAAGGTGCCAGCTGCCCCTTTGCTTCTGTTACTGCCTTCCTAAATGCTGCTACAGGCAGCTGGATAATGCTTCTCTCAGCTGGCCCTCTCCTCAAAAATAAAACACCCTTCAGCTCTGGCTTCTGAGGAGAAAAGTGTTGGACATAAGTAGGTTTGTTTAGCAGCCTTACTTTGTTGAAGGATATTTTTTGAAATCCTTTTCGATGAGCAATGCCTATCTTGAGTTCTCAGAATCTTTCTGATTTGTTTTGTTTTTCCTCTCCCAGAATGAAATACAAAGGAAGAGGTCCAATTCAAGTTGATTTTCTGACGAGAGGTTTGGTATTTAACACAATCCTGTAGACTGTAAGGTTGTGGGGGATATTTAAAAGATGAATCTTGATGTTAACAGAGGATTCTAGAGGAGGCCAGCAGTTTTTTCTCTTGGAGGCCTGAGTCATAACATCACGATCTGATTCTAAACTTTACTGAGGACCTCGAGTTACCTCTTTTTTTTCTGGTATGTTTCAATTCCTGAGAAAAGCAAGAGCTGCAAACCTGACTTATAATGTACTCTTTCAATTAATCAAGTGAGAGCGAATCAAACTTTTCCAGGCAATTTTGTTTGAAGTGTCTGCACTCTTCTCTGCATCGTATGAGGTGCCAACACCAGTGGGAGTTTGCCTGCGGTAAGAGCTGTGGGTTTGGATGTATTCTTCCATTTTTATTAGGTCTTACACACACAGAAATTTTGTGCTATTTAATCTTTTAACTGTACAAAACTTATCTGGGTATGAAGGAATAGTGATTTCCTTTAATTGTTCTCAGAACTGTTCCCATTATGTTCTATGAGCTAGTCACACTTAAAAAAATTCCGAACACCCTTTTTACAGCAACAAGGTGTTTAACTGAAATCCTTGCACCATAACTCTAACCGCTACGAGCTTCACCAGTAGCTCAGCTGAGCTATACCAAGATGGATCATCAGAGCTCCTTCCCAATTTATCCCTCTTCGTGATCTCCATTTTAGCATTCTGATTTCCTTCTTTCTCTCCATTTATTATCTGTATGCTTTCTCTTAAAATATTTCATATGGAATGAATTTTTGCAAGAGACAAGTGGACCAAAAAAAGATTTCCAACTAAATGTGCTGAATATTTATTGCTCTTAATACTCAGGGTGTAGTTGCAGAATTGCTTAGTATTTATTTGTGATGTATGTACTGAGAGTTCCCCTGCTGGCACACACGTACACATAATACAACACAGTCTTACACCCCTTATAATCTTTCAGGACAGGAGGAATTATTGAAAGTGAAAACAGAACATGAAGACACAGACTTTGGAAAGGTCATTTTGCCAGGGCAACGCACTACATTTTGTAATCAATTAAACAGTTATGCAGGACTTGCACAATACTTCACATACTCATCACAGGATCCAGTGATGTTTGACATCTTGGTATCAGAGGCTATCAAAAAGATAGTCACGTGATAAGAACACTTTCATTTTTATTTTTAAGGTACAAACAAGTGAAAGAAGAGAGCTCTTTGCTGTGGAATTAAAATTCTGTGCAAACGTAATCATGGATTATAACTCTGAAAGTTTAGAATTAATCCCTAAGAACATTTCTTTCTAGGAGCTCTACACTCTTTGGGATGTTTTTTTTTCATTATAGTTCTTGCTTAAATTGTTCTGTTACAGTCTTCATTTTTTGACTAGTTGTCCCTCCTGAATTGTTATTTAGAGTTCATCAGCTATCTTCTGAAGTATCATCTAAGTCTCATAATATGGAGATATATTATTCTCTGGATAAATATGTTCATAGAATCATAGAATGGCTTGGGTTAGAAGGGACCCCAAGGATCATCAAGTTCCAACCCCCCTGCCACAGGCAGGGCCACCAACCTTCAGATGTGGTACTAGACCAGGCTGCCCAGGGCCCCATCCAACCTGGCCTTGAACACCTCCAGGGACGAAGCATCCACAGCCTCTCTGGGCAGCCTGTTCCAGCTCCTCACTGCTCTCTCATTTAAAAAAAAAGAATAATGCCTTGAAATTGTGTCAACGGTTTACGGGCATTTGGCCCGGTTCCGTGACGAATGGGGCGGGGGATCCATGGACCCATGCCCCGGGAAAGGGAAAAGGGAAAAAAGGGTAGGGAGATGGGCCTGAGAGCAAAAAACAGTGGCAACAATCTGAGGAGAAACAAACTAATTTACTAAATAAGATATCGGAATGCAAAACAACACACTATAATACAATATAGTTACAATTTAAGCTAATAAATCCAATACAATGAGAGAAAATGCCCAAAAATCAAGGTAGGCCTTACTCTAATACTGACGATAAGACAGCTGGGGAGTGAGATGCTGCCTGGATGAGAGACGGGCGAAAAGAGAACAAGGTCTTGTGATCTGCGAGTTTTTATCTTT
This sequence comes from Numida meleagris, assembly GCF_002078875.1. Classification (NCBI taxonomy): domain Eukaryota; kingdom Metazoa; phylum Chordata; class Aves; order Galliformes; family Numididae; genus Numida; species Numida meleagris. Next base: position 29,907,938 of record NC_034413.1, on the reverse strand, counting down.
CCCTCTGACCGGAAACGGTAACAGAGGAGCAAAGTCCCCTGGGGAATGTAGTAGTCCTTCTCTTCTGAGAACCAGGCACATACACTACATGATGTTATGGTGTGGAATACCAATAGCCGAAAATCATAAAACCATGACAAATTGTAGATTGAATCTTCAGTTATGTGTTTAGAGAGAGAGAGATGTCCAAGACAGACATAGAACAACAAAATCAAATCCCATCTAACTTTTCATTGGGACAGGAAGTTTAAGTAGATGAATACATTTAGCAGCCTTTCTATTTTGAAAAACAGCTGTAAAAAGCTGGTTCCATTTTCTTTTCCTTGCTGCCAGTTGAAAATGCAATACAGAAATGTTGCTAAATATGGGTTCCAGACTTTCAAATCAACGGATTCTTTACTTGCTTAAAGCTGAGAAGAAAGCTATTGCCTGTAGCATTAGAGGCACATTCTCTTGTTTCCCAGGATGAAACCATTTTATATTTGCACATCTAACATGAGAGCACTAACCCACCATTTATCTCCCTGTACATGCTCTGCAAATCAGTAACAGCATCATTTGAGTAAAATTGAGCAGACCAACTGTATTCCATGTGTCAGACACTCTGCTTCTTAGATCACAGCAACGTTTTACATAAATCGGGATACATTTCTCCCAACTGCAGTGAAGAATAATGTTATTTTTTTGCTACTTAGGCCATCATCTTTTGGCAAAGGTCTTCCTGCAGAGTGTATGCTTTTGAAAGAACCATGCTTTTGAAACAACAAAACAACTTGCAGTAGAAGAAAACAAAACATTCATATCAGTTACAGGCATTGGAATACTTTTGATGGATCTCATATTCAGGCTTTGGCTGGAAGGCAATTTTAAAAGAACCAACTAGTTAAACTTGAAATACTTCTATTTCCTCATAAGATTTACTTCTCCTTAATCTGTAACTCTTCATAGTGAGTTTCTGTAACCATCAATATGACAGAACAGCAATATTGCCTCATCTGTCATGATTTACTTAATGTTTTCTGAATTTAGTAATATTTGATTAAAATTTAATGTGAACATATCATGTCATGCCACATATATTATTGCATCCATTAATCAGGTAACCATAATAATGAAATGTCGGAAGATTGGATGAAAAAAGAGCTGAAGTCTTTGATATATGTTTGGCATGGTTTTGTGAGTGATTAACAAAAAGATATCCACTCAATTGTGTAAAGCTTCATTAATATACATTTACAATCATCTATGTACTGTATCATCAGATATTTTTAACCTTAGTTAAACTTGATTTTTTAATTTACTGAACGACACTAAATATTAATAATGCTGAAAAATACGTAGATTCTATTAACTCTCATAATGCCAGAATGATTCATAATGTGTCTTAATGCTTTTGTAACAAAATATGTACTAAAAATATTGTCAGAGTTAATGGATCAGTTTTGTTATAGGTGGAAAAGCAAATGCTTTATGCACGGCTCTATAAGCCTCAAATTACATGATTGTATTAAAATGAATGTAAGGCAATATTTCCATCTACTTTTTTTAATATATAAAGGTAATGTATGGCCTAATCCAGCAGAGCATCTATCCCAGCTTTGGAGGTAATATGCTGAAGAGAGTAAGACTTGAGTTCATGCTCAAAAGTATTTTGATAATCATCTGAAGACTTCCCGTGGTTTTTTAAAAAAATCTTTAAATCCTTAAGCTTCTGCATGTGAAGCAAGTTAAGAATGCGTTGTCCAGGTAAACAGAGAGATGTGTCATTGTTTGCCTGACCTTTGTGACAAGAAGCACTCATCCTACAGCCTGGGTCAGTGTAGAAAATTCATTTTTTTGTGACCTGGATCATCTGTGGAGCTCTTTTTAGTGACAGAAGTGCACATGTGGATCTTCAGCCATGTATGTTTAATTATGCAGAATGTTCCCAATGACTTGCAATATATGGCAGTTGTTGTATAGAACATGGCGAACACTTACCATGTGCTCTGGAATCCTGTGTTGATAAGATGCAGCTTTTTTAAAGGCTATTATTTGCCTCATACCTTCTTTTACTTTTTGTAAGAATTTCATATTTATCAAGTTTTCAGTTCTCAGTTGCTTTGAATGCAGAGTCCTGTAATTTTTTTCCTGCAGTTGTGGATATACGCATACATTTTCACACTATGATAACTTCAAAAAACAGATCTCTTCAAAATATTTTCAGAACACAGATGCCATCTATTTATCATATTCTTTTAAGCTGTCTGTGGTTTTAGGCAAATAGTCTAAAATTCTACACAGTGTCTTCTCAATACATAGTCTACGTATTATAGTCTAAATAGTCTCAAATCACTGTTTGTAAGCTGATCTCTAAACTGTAATATTACCACTTTGGAAGGCAGCTTGGAGATCACTGTTGTGTGGCATTAATCCGTCTAAGCAAGGAGCAGTATATCAGCATCTAGCCTATATTTTTATCCTACCATGTCTTGTGTTCAGCTGATTCGGGAGCTCTGTTTCTTCAGTGGTGTCTGGTGGGCAAAAGCTGATAGCAGTCATAAGCTACCTGGATAACAGCTTAGTTTGGAACAAGGTTGATGAGCATACTCATCAATCTACTGATAAAGGGCATTAAGAACAGTCAGGCCAGGATCTATGAATCTTCTAAGCTAAATTCGGCAGAAATAAGCCCGTGCAGCTCCATCTGGCACCAATTCTGTTAAGAAAGGTGAAATTATGGATAAAAAAAAATAATAATAAAGCCAGTTACTACCTATTTGTGTATTAATACATTTGTAAACAATCTTACTGCACACTGACATGTCTTCCTCTGTTTAGCTGTCTTTCTTAGAAACTGACAAAGACGTAAGTAAAAAACTTACTATTCCACCTATAAACAAAATAATTAACCCGTGCTGACAATATTTTTAATACACTGTTTACATTAAAAATATTAGATGTAAGTGCAGAATCTCCGTATAGATGTTGCACCATTTACTTCACGTCATGTAATTCACATGCTATCCTGGGCGCACATAGGTCTCAGCATTTGTCTCGAGCATGGAGACTGCTGATGAAGAAAAACACATGGTGTATTTTCTTTACCTATTTGTGAAGAAGTGTTAAGGAGAAGCTGTGCAGAATTCTTTCCTGGGCTCTTAGGTGGACTTCTGAAAACGAATTTGCTTCTGAGCTCCTGTCAGTTAGACTAGCCATAACTCATTTTCTGTGGCTGTTAATCCTGCCTGTGAGGGGGTAGGGATAGTCATTTTCTTTGTAGCTGAAGGCAGGAACAGCATCATAACAAATAATGACTTTAGGATAAGACTAAACGGATGAACTGCAATTGCAGTTGTCCTTCAAAATTAAGAACGAGAGGAGAAAAATGCAGGAAATATGATCTAAACCAATATTATTTCCACCATTTGTGAGTGCTTTCTAGCCTAGGACCTGAAATGGCTTGCAAATGCTAAGGCAGTGAATGTTGAAACATCTCTATTAGACAGTTATTTTTCCACATTTTTACAGATGGACACTGCATATAAGTGTCCCTTGTACCGCTAGTAAACTTTTAGGCAATGCTGTTCACCACTGTGAAAGTAAAATTGCTTGTAACGTAGTTCCAATCATTTATGTAAAGCACGTTGTTCTCCTTCATATTCACAGATTTGGGCTAGAAAAATGCACTTCAGGAATTTGATGTCTTGAAACAGTGTTTGATCTTTAGTTGTAGCTGGACAAATGGTGTCACCAATTTGCACGGAAAGCCACGGATAGGAACTCCTAAAAGCCTATAGAAAGATTCTGTTTAGGTTGGTTTTTGACAGAAGGGGATGAGAAAAGGTCATCTTTGGAAATGTAGCAATTGCTGTGGAGTGCTTGAAGTTATCTGCTCCTAGTAGCATCTGTTTTTTTTCTTCATGAGTGGAAAATGCTAGTGTGATACTACTACTGCCTGGAGCTCTAGAATGTCAATGAGGTAGGAGGAGTCCAAATACATTAACAGATATCAGACCCTGATTCCAGTGACTGGGGAAAAAAAAGTTCTAATGTTCTTGGAAAATTGTAGCCTGTTTTGGCAAGAAGGAAAGTGAGCAGATCAGAGTCTGTTTCTCATATCATTAAGACATTTGAGACCTGGCCTTCTGCTGAGATGGAAGGGAACTTTCTGCAAAATTAAAACAGTTCGTTACATCCATGTAAAATGTGTGGCCCTCCTTTGATGTAAGAAGCTTTGTACTGCTTCTATCTGCTATTCTGGGTAGGCAAGGGAGGTCTGTGCTTTAGCAGTCAAAGGGGATTGCTTTCTGGGATGAACTCTGAAGGTCAAAGTTGACAGTTCCTTGTTCTGTGGTTGCTGGAATATGTAAATATTATTTAGGGCTTGAGGGAGAAGAGCAGTACGAATTCGCCAGTTCTGGTGTTCTTGTCCTTTCTCTCTGCAGTAGTCTTCTGTATGATGAATGAGTTCTTGCAAGTAATTTTAGTTATTCCTTAATACTGTGAATGCAAAACAGTAGGCAGGAGAGTTGCTTCTAGCAGACTGCATCTTGCAAGTTCAGAATGATTTGCTGATGTTCATACTTAATTTTTATATTCAGGTCCAATAACTCTTGGGTGGACCTATGAGACTAATGGAGAAACGGCACTTACACTAAGCTTAGGATGTGAAGATTAACTTAATTCTCTTCCACTCCTTTCCATTTTTATAGAGTGTTATGTTATTGTTTTCAACTGAGTATTTGAGAACCTGATGGTGCTTTAAACACAGGTGGCTTTTTCTCCTCACCCACAAAACTAACTGGGAGAGGAGCTGCAAACAGCATGAGTTCTTGTGTGCAGCATAGGTAGGACTCTAGGCAGGTGTCCTCTGGCTTTAGTTTGCTCATTTGAAAATGAGGGCACTACTTTGTGTAAGTCAGGGAGACCAAGGTGACGTAATGTTATTTGGCATAACTCAGATAATAATTTGTGCAGCACCCTCAGAACTGTCCATTGAGAAATTTCTCTCCTGTACAAACACAACCACTTGGTCCCTTTGTGCAGCACTGAGCTGAGTTATAGTACCTGAAATTTCAAATGAGAAAGGAATCTTGCTGTCAGACACACTCTGCCGAGCTGCTGATACAAAGGGCTGTGGGAGGTGAGTAGGAACACCAAAGTGTCTTCAATTGTTATCGGATAGCTGTTCACTGAAAGGTCTTCCCAGAGTTTGCTGCATAGAAAGCACAACCCACACAACATTGTTATTCATTCGTTCAGTTTAAGAGGCTTGTTTTTCACAGATGTGCTCTTCCTGTTTGGCATTTGTAGTTTAGGATTGCTGTTAGTTGAAGAAAAGTGTCATCTCACTATGAATTGAGATTTTCAGCTGATTCACAAACCCCTTTTGTTACCTATGGCATAAGAAGGAATATGGCTGAGTCTGAAATGTAGGTTAAGCTGTATTTCCACCCCAATACATTACAATACCCTGGAAGAGTGAAAATAAAGAAATCTTAATTAAGAGTTATACAAAAATTTCATGACCATTTTTATCTCAAATAAAATGGGTAAAGCAATTAAAAGACAGTGGTAATGACTACACATTAGCCTCTCTTACTCATAGGGAGCCTATAGAGAGAGATTTTAAAATAATTAACCAAAATTACATGGCAAATAGAGTAAGAAATCACTATGTTTCAGAAGGCTTTTGTGCCAGAAAATTTGCCAGACGTGCTTGGAAAAGGTGGTAAAGCTTGGGAAAAGGGGAGGAAGTTAATTACATCAGAATAATCAGACTAATAACATCAGAGCCATTCAGGGGTGTATAGGAGATAATTTGTGAAGCTTACATTAATACGCATCTTGAAATTTTAGATATCTAAGTTAAGGCTACAGCCAAGTAGCATGATCTCAGATAAGCAGCTGTTTATTGTTGTTCCAGGGAGTAATTATCAGATAAAGTTATTTCTGCCTAAATTTTCTTCAGCATACAAGTATCACCTCATTTCTAGCTTTAATAAAGGCATCTAAAAGAGACTAATAATACTTATTTTTTTTTGAAGTTCTTTGTATGAAAGCGTATCTGAAAACTGTTCTGAATTGTCAAGTCTGATTTGACAAAGCAGCATCCTTTTGGCAAGTGGATTAAATGGGCTCTCTGACAGTCCCATTCTCGTCTGTACCTAGGAGTCCCCTCTCTAGGAATTCTCACACTTCTGAAACAACATTAAGCATGAATCTGCTTACTCTCCAGCAGGCTATCCTGGCTTGGACCTCTTTAGATCAGTGACTTTTAAATGGTAGGGGTTCTTTTTAATCCTTACTAATTATGTTAAAAATTGATCTGCATAGAGAAAATGCTCATAACTAAAACAAAAAAGCCAAACAGCAGATTTGCACATAGAATAAATTTTGAGTGCTATTTTGCATCGGAGTGAGAACCCAATGTATTACCTTTGAAAATTGCCTAATTAGATTAAAAGTAAAATAATTATTCTGAATTATTTAATTGACTTTCCATTGTCAATGTTTAATTTTAGTTTTGCAAGCTTCTTTTAAAACTGAATATTGAAGATGTGATTTATTCTATGTGAGCATTGTCAACATGGAAGAGAAATATCCAAATGGGAATCAATTGTAGTCACTTCATAAATTATTGCTGCATTAATATTGGGGGTTCTGGCATTCTTGGAAATCTTCCTTGTCAGTGAAGCTATCACTAAGAAGCCAACAAAACACTTTTATTGGTACTAATACATAGGTTGCTTCGAAAGTAATGCCTTCTGGTTTTTTTCCCATGGAAATTACAACAGCTGTGAAAAGCACAATAACACTATTTGGTAAAGCAAATTCTTAGCTACAAGACACTGTTTTTCAACATAGTCACCACTGTCACACATGGTGATGGTCATAAAAATCTGCACTAGCGGAAACATCCACTGTCACTGTCACCTCTGCTGAAACACAGCACTCACTACCTCACTGTGCTCACATCCACTGCTGGTCTCCACAGACATTCAACGAGTGTTGATGAATGTCAACGGGTGCAATTTTTTCCACATGGGGGAATTCATTTCCACACTTTTGCTTCATCTGCATTTCCACATCAGGTGCCATTGTGTCAGACTGCCCCTCTGTTGCCATTTGTCACATGGTAACAACATGTAACTGAATATTGGTGGGAAGGTTCAACCTCTGCTGCCATACCACCAACATCCGCCTCTGATGTTGTGGGCCAACAGAATAAAATAGGAGGCACTGCTTTTGGAGCAGCCCTTGCATAATACGTGTTTCGTCTGAAGGACTAAACAGTGAAAGAGAGGAGAGACATCTGAACAGTGTAAATTCTGTATAGAAAATATATACGCTCAATCATATGGTAGAATAAAGCACCAAAGTAACTTTTCTGATGCTCTACAGATCCTGATTTTTTTTTCCCTAACCTATCCAATTTCTATTCTGAGACATGATTTTTCAGATCTCTTCATTACCATCACACAAGTCACTGTGCTCCATGTCTCTGAAGATGACTTGTCTCCAGCTGAGATTACAGGGTCAGAGGCTATAATCTTTCTGGAAGCTGCCCCCAGATAATGACGTCTTGTCCACCTTGAGGAACATGGGCACTTGCAGCATGCTCTTAGTTCCAGTCACTCCTCCTGTTTCCCAGCCTGGGGTATAGCTGCTGTGCTTCTGTGCTTCCTTCCCAAATGTCCATAGTATGTGTCCAAATTTCATCCCAATGCAGCGTAAGGAACCAGTACAGGCATACTCTCATGCCTTCAGCCAGAAAGCTAGGATGGCCACGGAACTCATCACTCTCATAGCAAAACATCAGAGACGTCTCTTTACATTTCTTACAAGGAATTTTCCAAAACATGAGAGAGCTTGTAAGAAGCCTGTTCCCTGATCCCTTTCCAAAGTTACCTCCTTAAGGGATCATCTCATAATGGGAACTGATTATCTGTTTGGTCTTGGTAAGCCTCAGTTTTGCAGCCACACAGGTGCCTCAGGGCTACCATGGCAGTGCTTGTGACTGAGAGTATTTGTGTGTACATGGATTTCCGCACAGTATTCTTTCTGTAGTTAAACACCTTAAGTAACCCTTGGAAATGATTCTAGCTGTATTTAAAAGTGGTAGCATAGCAACTGATATTTTTTTTCTTTTTTGTAACAGTGAGAGAAGTGAATTCTAATCCTCTTGAGGGTGCTGTTTATTAAAATTTCCACAATGGAAATGAAGAGTATGTTCCTTTTTGCCAAAACAGTTCTAAACTAATTGTAACAGAAACATTTCATTTGGTTGAGATACAGAAAGCAAAGAAAACTTTCTTTTTTGTTGTTCCGGAAAGCTGAAAAATGTGGAAGTATGAGGTTTGTTAGTACATGTATTAAATAATGGCTTTATAGAATGCGGTTAGATAGGAGAGGATATGGACTGTTTGAGTGTTCTGTGTAATAGGTCATGAACCTATACTGAGAATTAGGGTGTCTTGTAAATGGGCTGCAATCACACTGTGAAGATTGAAGTGGGTTGCCTGATGAACAGCATGGTGAAAAAGAGCTGGTATGCTGTGGTCCCACTGGGAATACTTTTTCCTATGGCTGTCGAGGACTGCACTTGATGGGAAGTGTTATGCTTGTAGCCCATGTTAATTGAGGAGGGGAACTAAATGTGGACTGACTGGTGTTTTGACTCTTAAACACCCATCTTTGAAAAGGGTGATTATACAGATTTTTCTCTTCCTACTGAAGGTAGAAATTCTCTTTAGTTCTTTGTTAGATAGATATAAAATGCCTTGTTGATGTAAAGCATCTCTGCACAGTGTAGGCATTTTAATCTCAATCCATTAAAGGCCTTCATGTTGATCACAGTATCTTTAGCCTTAAACGTGCTTCTGGCTTCAGAGGGAGTACACAAAACCCTACAGTCAAATCTGAGTCTTTGTGCTTTAATGTGCTGCATCCTGAGAGACTTTGGCGCAGCCAAATATGTAATCAACTGTGTATATTGAAATTTGTCATTTCACACATGAATTGATTCTATTGGATTATTTTCACTATATGTGCAAGGTATTTGGAACTGTATTCTGTTAATGGTTCCTTTAATATCTGAGATGTGGAAGATGGTGTATTTCTTTGTATCTGTTTCAGACTTCAGTAAATCTGGAATGTCACAATTTGATCAGTTAATATTGCTTTCAATGTCCTCCTCCTTTTCTAAAATGTTATACTGGTGTTTCCTATTGCAGAAATTGTCCAGAAACGTTCAGTTTACTCACCACATTGTAACAGTGCTTCCACTCCATTTTATCCTACTTGTTGGCAATAAGTCATTCAGAGTCTGTTTTACGAAAGGAGATATCAGAAAAAGTAGTGAGAGAAAGATGTAGTGACCATAAACATTGAAATGCACAGTGGTCCCTGCTAACCAGTTTAGATAGAGATGATTACAGTGATCATATCTACAGTAAACATCTTAAATATTGGAAGTGGATTTGTTTTACAAAATTGTAATGATTATCTATTGACAGCCGAGCCATATCCAAGTGTACAGTAACAGCCTTCTTACTCTGAGAGCTTCTATTGTAAATAGAGTGCCCCATTTCCCTCTGTAGCACCACTATGTCAAGCCATACAGGTTTTGGATAGTACTGTCCGCAAAGAGAATAGGAAAAGCTGTGGCCCTGAAACAGATGCTCACAAATATGCGGCTGTAATGCGGGACATCATAGCACACACAGCCCACTAGCCAGTCCTCCCTGGAGGGCTCCTCTCCTCTCTCCTTTGGCAGTGGTTCGTGCTAGTTAGCTGGAGAAGCCTTTCCATTTGTACATTTCAATAGCCACATGCTAGATGAGAGTGCAAGACTGAAGAAATCTTGTTCTGCCTTCTCAATGGCAAATCTGTTATACGCGTGGCTTATCTCCATAATACAAATATAAGTGAAATTTTGTAAATGCTATTTTTTTTAATAATTAGAACTTTAGATGAGTAAGGGAAGGCATTTTTAATAATGATTTTGCTATTTAAAGCTGGAAAGGGGATGAAAAAAATACGCAAAAGGTCAAATCAATGGGATTGTCACGTAAAAGAGGTGTGAAGGATGGTCCAGCCTGGTGATTGTTTCCAAACATGGAGCAGGTGCTTGTATTAGAAACAAACAGCATCAACTCAGTACAGGAGAATTCATCTTTAAAAAGGAAGCAATGTAGTGTAAATGTGATAGAGAACTACATACTCCTCTAAAATGTTTGAACTTTAGGAGAATGCATTAAGCTGTATTACAAACAGTTAAGGAGCAAAATGAACTCCATTACTGAAATGCATGTTTTGCTGTCTATCCCTGTAATGACACGAGTCAGCATTGGATTTATCATATAAATACCACATAAGAAAGATTTTAAAACCATGAGCAATTTAATATAAACGTTTCACGTAAAACCACACACTGAATATAAAAAGGATTGCGTCCTTGAAGAGTCTGTGAAGAAGAGAAAACTTTACAAATTCTTGTGTTTAACATTACTTTTTAATATCTCTGCATTAAAAATGAATGATTACTTTTTAATATTACCTGTAACTAACTATCCCCTACCGTATAGATCCATTTCTTGTATGATTTTATTATATGCTCAATAATAGTACCTATAAGCTCAGATTTCTTTTGAATCTAAATGATTGGAAACAATATCTACCCCAAAGCATCTTTAATGTCATTATAGATGGGTAGGAGTAAATTAAGCGGTATTTAGCCACCAAAGTCTTTAATTTCATTGCATTTGAGTAGGAGTTAGACATTATGAGGTCCAATTAAAAAAGTCACTAATGTTTTTACATCTGAGTAGGAGTAAATTAAACAAAATCACTCCTGAGCTGCTAATATCATTTTAATTGAATGTCATTCAGTTTCTAACTGCTGTTACAACACAGTAGATAATGAGTCAATCTCAACAAATCATCTGAGCTCCAGGTACCATGGCTACTAGGGGTGAACACAGAGTTTAGGGATGGAGAGGGAAATTGTTGGAAGTTAGGAAGCTGACAGGAGTGATAGCAGACCTGACATCTCTTGGTTGATGAGACCTATGTTCATCTAAAAATATCACCCTAACTAAGAGCTAATCTAGCAAGGCTGCAAGCCAGGTCATTATTTCTAGTGTTCAGACATTTAAAAAAAAAAAAAAAAAGCATTTATCCAGAAGATGCGATTTACAGAGTGAATGCTAGAAAGGCTAATTCCATTTATTCACACCTCATGAATAATTCATTGTTTGATTTAATGTTAATCTTTATGATGAGACAACGGTGAAACAATACTAGACAATACATAGACTTAAATATGTGAAAAATAAAAAATCATCCTATCATAAGCTTTATTATTTTTTGATCTATAACAGATAATATTGCATTTTCCTTATACCTGGAAATCTTTTCACTTTGGTAAATAGTAGGTTTAAGACAAGCTGTGGCACTTTGTATAGAGAATGTTAAAGAGATTAGAGTGAAAAATACTTTTCACTGGAACTTGAATTACTATAAAACAGTAATAACAGCAGTTCAACCCATTACAGGATGCTAGTCTTATATCAGGAAAAACTGCAGGGTTTTAAACTAGTTATTAATTTATCAGCATCATATTTGTTCCGATGCGCTGTGTGTACACACCTGACTGCTATGAGCAAATGCTCCTTTCAAATGCATTTGACGTAAACTGGCAAAAAATAGGATCTTCTGAATCAAGCTCAACACCTTGTTCCAAACTCAGGCTAGGTGCTGGCTTTATTTACAGTACATACACACTTTCGTTTGGCCTATTTGGTTTAATGCTTTTGTCTCTTTGCAGAATATGCTGACAGCAAAGATGCTCTTATAATCTATGTGTGCGCATGTATCTGGAGCTGCATCTTGCTCATGTTATGTGTTCAGAAAGTGCCATCTATTTTACCATTTACTCAGAAACTGCAGTGAGTTGTCAGAGGCACAGCTATCTCTTATGTATGTAATCAAAATCATAGAGGGAAGTTTTGCAGTCCTGACTATTTATTATATATAGGACAACTAAAGGAAGCCCACTCTGGCAGATAGCGTAGACCTGCCTTTCTCCTACCTTTTCTCTGAGGCCCTTTCAAAGAACTTGAAACATACCACTTGTTCTTCCTAGGGAGAATGTCAGTGCTGCTGGACAGGAGAATTGGCTGCAGAGTGGCTTTCCAGGAATTTGAGCATATGCTGTTGCAAAAGGTAAGGTTGCAGGTAGCGGCAGCAGCTCACATTTTCCCAGGGCTTCTCCTCCAGCCCCTGCCTCCAGAAATCAGAGCATACCAGAGCAACGGAGTGGCAAAAGCAATCGTAGAGATATCCTTTGTCTTTCCAGGATATAGCCTCCACATTAGAATAAAATAGTTCAGTTGGAAGGGACCTTCAAAGATAGCTAATCCAACTGCCTGAGCTTTTCAGGGCTACCAAAAATTTTAAAGCATATTAATGGTGGAATTGTCCAAACATCTATCGAACATTGGCAGGTATGGGGCAACAGCCACCCCTCTAGAAACCCTGTTGCAGTGTTTGAGCATCCTCAGGGTAAGAAATTGTTTCTAAAGTCCAGTCTGAACCTCTCCTGGTGCAGCTTTGTTCTGTCCTCCTGCCATGGTTTCCCAGGAGCAGAGCCCAGCAACTCCCCCTGCATTTCCCCTCCTCAGGAAATTGCAAAGAGCAAGGAGGTCACCTCTCAGCCTCCTCCAGACTAGACAACCCGAGTGTCCTCAGCTTCTTCTCACAGGATATGCCCACCAGCCCTTTTACCAGCTTAGCTGCCCTCCTCTGGACACTTTCAAGGGCCTTAACAACCTTTTTACATTGTGGAGACCAGAACTGCACACTATTAAAGGTGAGGCCACATTAATGCTAACTGTACTGGTAAAATTGCCTCTTTTGACTGGCTGGTCAGTGGAAGTAACTGCAGAATTTTAGTTGTAGGATGGGAAAATTACAATTCCTTCTTGGCAGAAAGGACAGAATTTCCCAAGGACACTGTCTTTTCCACTACTTCAAATATGATGCTTTGACAAAAATGACTATTGTCAAACTCTGCTTCTTCCTGAGTGTTTCTCTTATTTAATTGTGAGATTCTCCATTGACTATCAATTATAACCCACTATGTGTCAGTCTGCAATGCTAGTATCTTTTACCTGTCTTGCAATAAATGGATGTCTGACTAGACATTCTGCACAACTCTTGAACAGATTTTCGGTTTTCCAGTTCTCTGAGTTTCTGACTTACCATGTCTCACTGCCTCTACCACACCTTATTATGGTAAAGTTTATCCACATGACAAGTGATAAGAACAATTTTATGCCTACATGGCATGCACAACCCCATTCTAAGTCCTGCTGAACACAGATTTTTTTTACTAACTTTATAGTGAATGTACTTTGTTCTATTCCTTGTAGTATATGCTCTTTTTTTTTTCCTTTTTTTTTTCTCCTTATCATCATCAGAGATCAGTGGTAATACACAGCTCTTCAGCTCTTACAAAATATGCTGTGCCACTGAGTATTCTAGAAGCTTGGAAACAGTCAACACTTGATTTCCCAGACCAACATCAGCAGATTTATGTGCCAGTGCAATGAGTTAACGTTCATTTCTGAAAAGCTTATGCATCCATCTGCAAAGCTTTAGAAGCAGGTAATTTTGTACTTATAACTTTTACTTGGAATAAGCCGATGAAAAAGAAGTAAGTGCTAGTGGATGTGAAGAGGGAGGCAATCCACTGGAGCGCCTTTCAAAGGAAAGACTGAAGTTTGGGTCAGCTGGGGAAAGAGAATGAGAGGTAGAATTGTTCATTTGAGTAAGTCTTACTTTTAGAACTGACTTTCCTATGCAAATGAGCAAATATGAACAGAAGTTCCTGCTCAGAATTCAAGTCTGGATACTTTTTACATTCTCCTTCCCTGATGTGGAACACCAAGGACACCCAGTCCTGGATTTTGTCTCAATATTCCCAGCAGGCAAGAGAGCAAGCTCTGTAACTTAAGTCTTAAGACTTTTATGCAGGGTGTGTGAAGAAGAGTTTGAGCTAGAGCGTGGGCTAAACTCTCTGTGTAGATATATTGTTACCAACATGCTCTGGGACATACCAAATTATATTGTTACTCGAGGGAACAATGATGAAATGTTTTGATGTAGCCTTTTGTCTTTTCTGCGCACTCAAACATGTTACAGCTTGTTTTAAGCAAGCTGTTACATAGGTCGGCTTTGTCTCTTGTCTGCGAAGTTCCAGTGATAGCACCGCAAAAATAATTACTTAAAACCCTTATCTCATCTAGCTGGAGAACAGTAATGACTCCTGAGGAACTTAATGGCTTCTGTCATTTTCAGATTTACTAAGTAGGTAGGATTGTAGTTATCGAAATGCAAGGATGCAGATCTCAGTTTGGAATAGTGCTTAATGCCATGCCTGTGGCTAAGCGGCATTTTGTGAAACATTTTGCATCTACACACAAAGTTGTTCTAGCTGGAGTCTGTGTCTGTCAACAGTAGAACAACAAAGCCTTTTCAAGGGGTCTAAGAACTACTAACTCAGTGTTAGAATATTAGATCTGGGTCTCACTTTCCTGAAAAATAACCTTACTGCAGTCTTTATTACCACTCTTCTCATACTTCATACTCAGTACTGGGATATTGCATTTTCAATATCCCAGAGACTAATGTGTTTGTGTGCTTAGAAGTAGAAGCGGGATGGGTTCCCAGGTAAAGAACTCCGGTCTCATACTGACATGCGTACTGCTAGGGTAGAACAGTGAGAGCATGGCTGATACCTTTGCTTGCAGTAAATAGTTGTTTGGCTTGGTCACAGTAAAGAAAAGTCACAGTATTGTAGAAGATACAAGTAATAGATGTTTTCATTTCTTCTGCTCATGTTGATCTTAATTTAAGCATTTGTTTCCCTGTCCTGCTTTTAGTTGATCACAGAAAGTTCCTTAGCTGTCAAGGTATCTACTCTCTCTGGTTTAGTAGCCCATTTATTTTATCTTAATTTTATCTTAAACTCGATAAGGTTGATCAAAAATATCTTTACTTTCAAATGTGCCATTTTAAAACAAAAATGTATTTCTCGAAAATGTCTTGGTCTAGATATGGTTAGGCATGTCCTATATGAATTTAGATTTCCTTTTACTAATGAAACAGCCCTTTTCCAAGCACCTAGTTTCCTATCACAGAAATATTTATATCCTTCATAGCTGAAAAGTCAAATTTTGCTCAGTGCATGTTAGTCCAGGGCCGAAGAACTCCTTCCCCTGTGACTGGAGCATGTAAGCTATTCTCAGCACGTAGCACACAGAAACCTCTGAAATGTGCGGGCACGTAATCAGGTAGAAGAGCTTTTGAAAATGCATCTGATTTCGAACACGGAACTTTATTTTTTCTGTAACCATTAGTTATGGAATTAGTTTGATGGCAAGATTTATGTTTACAGTGTGTTCTTAGTTCTTGCTTTGAAGTGTGGCAGCAAATGCGAAAATCAAACCGTCCATTGAATTAATCACCAGTGAATCCAGTTTGACCTTTTGTAAATGGCAGTACATTCAGTGCTAGCAGGACTGGTGATCTTGAGAGGGCTGTTTGTTCACAAAGTCAGAAGGAAATCACAGAACTTGCTCTTTTTGGCCCCTGCCTGACCATGGCCTCCAGAAAGCTCTGTGAGGTAATGGGGACTCTGTGTCTGAACCACCTACCCTGTAAACTGCCCTACCAGAGTTGGTAAAGCTATGCTCATTGCAGCTTTTCCATTATTCTGACTGGTGAAAAAATCAGTATGGGTTACCATATCCATGCACTCTGCTGCAAGCATTCAATTCATATACATTTCAGAGTACTTACCACTGGAGATACATTAGGCCTGCCTGAGCTTCAGCTGGGCAGTCTGGGTGTCTATGTGCTTGTGACGTATTTAGATTAGAGACAAAGCTGGAACATTAAAGGTCTTAATGTGAAAGATCCAGAATTAGTGCTTGTGAGAGGGGGAATTACTCACATTCTGTGGTCTGTGTACCCTGCCAGCTGGGGTGCAGGTAGCCAGGCATGACAGTGCTACCACAATCCATTGTCCTGGCTGAGTCTCAAGGAAGAAGAGATGTTGTGGTTGTGGCCAGGCAAGCAGCTAACAGTTTTAAGTGGGTCATTTTCTTTCTTTAAGGGTACTCTGAGGGACACACCTCCCCACACCCACATTTACTGCCAAGGTTTGATCCCAAGCAGATCGGGCAAGTTATGTGCCTGTTCAGCTGTAGAAGAAAGATGACCTCAGAGTATGATATATAGCACTTAAGTCAACTGCTTAAAATTAGACAGTCTCTGTGCACTTCAATAACCTTTTCTTCTTTATTTTGTGAACCAACCTGAAAACCAGGGTGATAGGAATCTAATACTTCCTGAGCCTGTGGGCAAGGCTGGCTAGATGATGCACTGCATGGATACTTGCACACAAGTGTGTTGCCTTTCATCAGGTCTGCCAGGGAACAACAGGACTGAGACTTGTCAAGTCTGCTGCCCCTTCATCTCTGTCTTTCTTAGGTACACTGTTGTCAGAAGTACTGTTTGCATAATACTGTCTTATTCACCATCTTACAAGATGCAAAGAAGTGAAATTTTGTCTGTAATTTGCTATATGACTTTTTCATCAGCAATTAGAATTTTTTTATCAGGTTAGAAATTTTCATATGACATAATGGTGAGTTTAGATTTCAAGGTCCAAAAACCTGGAAAAGAAAGAAAAGTTTTTCGTGCTTTTATCCTGATGAGCTTTGTAAAGTTGCTTGTTTATGCCTTTTTAGACAAAACTGCAAAACAGCTTTTCAAACTTGATCAGAGTATAGCGTGGAACAGTGCCTTCTGAGCACAAGCTAGATTAAAAAAAAATGTTTAATCAAAATCAATATAGTATATCACAGATGTAAATGGAGTTGTTTAGAAAGTAGGTCACAAGTTAGAGATTCAGATTAGCTTAACAACTTGCATAGGAAAGTGTGTACCTATACCTCTAGTTATTTTCTCTAATAGGATATCAGATTTTACAGTCTACATAGCTATGTGATAAACACGTATAGCTGCTGGCTGCTGACAGAGGGACATAACTCCACAAATACCTTTTTCTTTTCACTGAAGGTTAGGTAGATTCACTCTGGTTTGGGCTGATAAAAATTGAGCTCCAGCACTCAACAACTCAAAAGAAACATAGTTGTTAGGACATGTACTCATGTACAGTACATGAGACTTAACTGCTCTGGCAATCAGGTGGAATATGCCTGTGGTTCTCTGGTATAAATTGAGCACAATTGATTGCTTTCAACATCTCGTTCTCAGTGTCTTGGATATGTTTAGAAAACGTTGGTGCCAGCTGGCAGATTGCTGGTGAGGCTGCATGCATGAGGCTAATGCTCTTTCAGTGTCATTGCATCCCTACCAGCCTTTCATCCTTTCTTCTCAGTCTTGTAATTTAAGATAGATGCTTTGCCTGCACCTTCTTTTGCCTTGATTTTCTAAGGCTTGACTTTCTTTATCAAGCCTCACCTTTACTCCTGATTTTTGAGGTAGAATTTTTTTTAACTCAGATTCAGGCAATTAGTTTTTTCTTTTTTCCAGCTAATTGCTCTTACGTTAGCTTCACTAATCCATAAGTGCCAGTAGTCTCTGAGATACTGGATCTCATTTAATTTCCAAAGAAGCAGAAGAGAGCTAAAACAAGAAAATGTCACAGCATAAACAGACAACAGAAGGGAAGAAAAAACTAGATAAAACAGTTTCTTATCCTCCTACTTTACATTCATTCACTCAGCTATATCACATGTAACATCAGAGCATTATCATCTCTTGAAATTTACTTCTCACAAGGAGAGTGATAAGTAGGCAATGTCCCCTAATTTGTACAATTGCACAGAGTCAGATATTCTGAGGGGGGTGACTGTTTTCCTGCCCGGCAACTCTCATGGGATTAAAGGTTCCAATGTTTGTCAGTAAAGGTAGTCAATATTACTTCAATATTTTCCGTGAGAAAATAAGGCTGTGAAATCAAAGCTGTTTTTCAGGAGGAGGGAGGAGGAGGAGGATTTTTAACACAGTATTTGTTTAAAAAATATGGAAGAAAAGCTTTGAAACTATGGAAATGTTTCTTTGGATTTTCTTTAAATGAAAAGTTACATTTTTAGTTCAAGTGACTTTTCACTTAGGAATTTAAATTGATGTAAAAAAAACTAGAGTGGAATGTTTAAAAAATCTTGAAGGATTTTGATTGACTTAATCTGTGTTGTATCTAGGTCTCCATTTGTGGAAAGTTTCATCTTTTTATTCTGATTCCATTATTTTCTAAAAATAGAGGATATATTGAGGAAACTTAAGTATTATAATACGAGCCATTGAGAGGAAGAGCTAGTACCTCAGACTTGAAATTATATTACTCCATTTTCTTTAACAGGTAGAAAAAGAAAAAAGAATTTTGCACAAGTTCTAGTTCATCGCAGTAAGAGTAAAAAATCTGATGTATGCAGGAAGTTTAGCTGAGAAGAGCTCAAAGTATCAGAAGGCAATTTCCTTACTCACAGATGCAAGCCTTTGGCCAGCATGAGCTGAAAAGTTTTCACTTTTTTTAGAGGCCCTTCCTGTTGCTTCCCAAATTAGCTCCAAATTTCAGAGCTGCTTTGGACTTGTGTTTGCTTTGAAGTGTGATAAGCCTTATTGTTTTCTACTAGTTAAATGAAAGACCCATTGATTTTATCAGTGTCAATCCTAGCACAACCCTGAAGTTATCTGTTAGCCTGAAGAAAAATAACAACAAAAAAAAAAACAGAACAAAGGAGAAACAAAATATTGAGCATAACATTTAGAAAACTTTGACATTAGCACTAGAGCTTCAGATTTCAATTTTTGCTTTTTATAAATTAATACCAAATTCCTTTTCATTAAAGAGTTTTTTGCCAAATTATTGTACAATTGGAGAAATAATGTGATACATTTTTCTATGTCAGAGGCTTGGATAAGAAAATTTTCATTTCAAATACAACCGAACAGGACTATAGAGTATCCTAATGCCTTGGGATATGCTTAAAGAAATAAAATGTCTCACTGCCAAAGTCTATAGCACCTCACAATTCAAGCAGAACTCTGCAGTGGAGAATTCTGTTTTCAAGTTGTTGCTTGATATAGACAGTTTTGAAGTTTTGAAATATAGATTGTGGACTTGTGCATTTATTTTTGCAGTTTACTCAGACAATTTTGGTTGTACTATGCTATTTATTTGCAGGTATCAGTATTAACTTGATATTTATAAGCTAATATTTGAAATATTGTGTCTTCAGATGTTATATGTATGGTAATCGTCCCTCAGGGCTGGTACATATGATATGCGCAACTTTTACAATCATTTCAAAAGATCTGAATAGGTAATTAGAAGAGACAGTTATGAAGCTTTAAATAAAATATTTCCCTTTCAAAACCAAGCTAAGTGGAATGGAATCTGTGTGATAGCTTGATTTGAACACATTTTTCATTTTTAATTAATATGTTTTAGTGTTCTGAAATTAAAATAGTCTTACAGAATGAAAAATTCATCTGTGCTGTTCAAAACAAAAAAAAAATCAATTCCAAACCAAATATGAAGTAAAAATATAACAATAAAATATTGCTGTCTTTAGAAATTAATGGGATATTACAGATGGTGTGATGGAAACCTTGTATTTTTTCATTCAGAGAGTGTGTCAGTATTTTGGCATTTGTTGCATTTGAGACAGGACTTTAGAGGTCTTATGGAGGAAACATTTCATTCTGAGTAGGAATTATAAATGGAGAAGTGTAGCTCTATGATTTATTCTTCCCAGAAGCAGTGACCTGGATGAGTAAGAGTGAAAACTTAAAAGGTATCAATGGCAGCGTATGTGAAGACAGTTCTTTATAAAGGTATTCATCTCTGAACATTGGTGTAGTCAAGACCCTATTTGGTTCATGCCTGCCTGAGGCATACCGCAACCACTGGTGTTCTCGATATTCTGTAAGCTATTACTCCATAGCAAGATTGCATACTGAATCATTCTGTTGCCTGAGAGTCAATATTATGTGAGTCCCAGAGAAATGACAACATCAGCTGATAGACAAAATTTTAGAGGTGGAAGCGAGGGACAGTTTCTGATAAATCAAAAAGGTGAATAGCAAGAAGTAAGAAGAAACATGCTTTTAATTGTATAATTTTGGAGGTGGCTACCTGACCGCAGATGTATAGATTGAGAGTAGTTTGCCTGCTATACATATTCATCATAATAGAAAATTATTTTCAATCTGTGAATGCTATACAAAACTGTTTGAAGAATCACAACTGTGAGGACAATTGTTAAGTACATATGGGAAGATATTTATGTTTGCAAGCCATTACTGTCACGGAAAGAAGCCAGCTTTAGTGCAATACTGATTATTAACATAGGGCTGCTTTTTCTTCTCGTATTAGTATATGTAATCCTGGTGAGAAATAGTCTGAATTTCTTCTGGTCATTGCCTGCATAGTAGCTCTGTCATGGATGGGATTAGGCCATCACAGAAAAGCAGACACTTTTGTTATCTCTGCTAGCAAGATGATGCTAAAAGGTCCCCAGCCCACAGACTGTCACACAGCCAGCCCACCTAATCCTCATCTTGCTGCTTTGGATGGAAGAAGGTCTTGTGGTTGTTTTGCTATGGCTGTAAAACTTCTACAGCAGAGGATGCAGCAGATGAATATGGAATTAATCCCTTCAGTGCTAGGAGGAAAAGGTTGCTATTCCAAAATTCTGAGTACTTCCCTGCTCACTGGGAGCAGCTCACAGCGTTTAGTACCTTGCAGGAACGCTGCA
This sequence comes from Numida meleagris, assembly GCF_002078875.1. Lineage (NCBI taxonomy): Eukaryota > Metazoa > Chordata > Aves > Galliformes > Numididae > Numida > Numida meleagris. The sequence goes on along the minus strand of NC_034413.1, from coordinate 29,887,098 downwards.
GATCCAGCCAGCTAGTTAAAAATGCTAATATTCTTGAGCAGATTGACTGAAAATTGTGATTATTTGTACAGTAGATGAATAACTGATAGGCTAACCATTTTTAGTTTAGAGAATGTTTTGTGGTTTAATGGTTTCTGACAAGCAATATGAACAAATGCTAAATTGAAAAAGGCAATAATGTATGGAAGCTCACAAATGTGAGTGTCAGTGGCAGCAATTCGTTCTTTCTTGTTTGCTGCCCAGCCACTTTTCATTATGTTATTCTTCATGGCTTAAAGTCGACCAGTTCCAGGAACAAATCAATACCAGGGAAATCCTTTTGTCTTTTTCTAAGGCAAAACATGTAAAGAAAGCTCAGTCAATATGTCTTTTAATAACATCTCATGGAAATGCCTGGATTTCCCTTCATGTTCTATAATTAATTGAGCTCCTTGCCACCCACAACGTAGAACTGTTCCCCTCTATAATTCTCTTTTGGCTTAATTGTCATTTGTTTTTCTGTTCTATTTGTCTTTAGCTATTTCTTTTCTTTTTTTTTTCTTCTTTTTTTTTTCCTTTTTTTTTATGGTGTTGGATGTGCTTTGTACTTAGTTTTATCTTTCTGTGCTTTTGCTTCTAAATGTCAGCATAATTTTTCTGCCTTATAATATTGGAGATGTTATAACCATCAATCAGTCCAATAGAAGAGCAGAAAAGATTAGATACCATTTATCTGTATTGGTTGCCCATTGTAATGACCCAGTGGACAACATGAACAGATAATCTGTTGCTTTGATGGAAACTAATTATTCTTAAGAGTGACAGCGTAGAAATAGCTTTTGTGACATTGTTTTTAAAAATGATGAGTACCTAGTCATTGCTAGTGTAAGGCTGCAGTTCCGTGCTGTTCCTCAATGATTTCCCTGTATAAGCAGCAGAAAACCTCAAATTTTTATTATTTTTTTTCCTAAAGAAAGATCCATATTTGCAGAGTCAAAAATATCTGACATCCCATGTAAAATGCCTATTAAATTTAATACAGAAAACACTGCACTAGCTGCTGAGAAGCAAAAGTGCATTGCCATCTTATTTCCATCGTGTGTAGTTGATCTTGTTGTTCTGTGAATATGAAACCTGTTTTATTTTGACAGCTAATGGTTTTGCTAGTGTACTGTACTGGCTTTTCACCTCTTGAAAAGAAAGTTTCCTGAAGCTAAAATATATGTCTAATTGAATGACGGAATTAAAAGCAAGTGATACGGTTAAAAATAGCTGTTTCCATCCTTTCCAGGCACATGTAAATCACACAACTTTCGCTTCGTGTCAATTAAAGGACTTGGAGAAGAAATGCAAAATAATTACTGTCTCTTGCAAAAACTTTCAAGAACCTCCTTAAAAATTGCCTTTCTGATGCACTGGTAACTGGCTGCATTCTTCTGTGTGCACCGAAACTCAGTGCACTCAAGCTGTGATTGACAAGGGAGGCATAACGGAAATGTTAAGGCAGTTGGGTCTGGGAACTGGTGCAAAGAGTCTGTCTGGGACCACAAATCCTCACTGTGTTATGGGGCCATGCAAAGGGTGCAATGTGCTTGCATTGCAGGCACTGTATGCCTTAGCCAGAAGGCAGTAGCTTCTTGAGTGTCCTGCAGCTGTTGCTAAGTTTGGAAGGCTGTCTTGTGGCCTCTGGGGCAAACTGGATATGTGAAGTGCCCCTTGGTGGTTTGCTTTCAGCGGGTACACAGGGTGTGAGCTGTGGTAGCTGAAAGGCTAGTGCTGCTTCTGCTCCCAGAGGTGCTAGATAGGTAGCTGGAAATAGAGCTGTTTTCATTCCAGCTGTATAGCAAATTACTGGTGCATCTGAGAGGGACTGGAAGGATAGCTCCATCTAGCTAAACAAGGGAAGGGAGATACTAGGTTAAGAAAGTTAAGCTGGCTCTCATGGGTAGATGAGTACTTTTTCAGTGCTGTAATGTGATGTCTGTGGCCAATAGGTATGGGATGTCAAGCTGGTCAAAAAATCATTTTCATGGTCACCTTTGAAGTGACTTCACCCTATCAGGGCTGTTGTAAATCAAGGTGTCAGTTTCACCATGTTGTAAAATCATGTAAATGGAATTGTGAGGCTGGGATCTCTGCCCAGCACGTAAGGGCAGATCTCTACCAGAGATCTGTGCTCTTCTATGGTCTCAGTGAGTCCAACAACAAACTGAAATGGCTGAAAACATTGAAGACTTTGCAGTAATATCAAGGCTTGGTTGCTATACCCTTCTCTGCAACGCTTTCTTGTAAGGATGGAAAGAGAAAGTTCAAAGTTTAGGAGAATGGGCTTACTAACTCGAAATGTTTGAACTGAAGCACATTGTGAATACTAACTAGTTCAGCCAGCACTGGCCTAAAGTTGTTTTCATGAGCAGTCTTGAAATTTTCTTACTTGTATAGTCATTTGTAGCTGGGAGCAAGCAGAAGATATGAAAATCTAGATTGTTAACTAACTAAAAATCTAAATGCATAACCTAACCTTGTATATATTAAAAAATAGTAATAATACCCTGCAGCAGAGCTCCTAGAAATCCTTTTGCAGCATCTGAGTGGAATATCAGGATAGAAAGAGTTCATGTTGCAAAAAAATTCAAGCTGTTTTGCAGTGAACAAAGTACCTGGAATTACATTTTTAAGTAGTGCATTTACTTTAGGGTGGTCTCTGCAGCCAGTTCTATGCTTTTTGGTCCCGTCCACCTCCACTTTTTCTTTCACAAGTCTCTCGTTTTCCCTCTGTACAAGAAATGCAAATCTATATATGGACTGAGGAATTTTGCTAATTTCTAGGAACTGTTTTTTGTAGTTTTCAGCAAGACATGCTTTGGTACTGTATATGTATTGTATTAGAAATACGTTCAATAGAGACATCTCTGTATATATTTCAAATATGCATACGTGCTAATGTATTTTTTTAACTCTTAGAAATTATACCACCTCTTCCTATGTTTTTCTCATTCTTAAATTGCTCTGGTGGTAAAGCCTGCTGAAATCAGCCCTTTTTAAAATACACAAAGCAATCTGTCGTCTTCTACACAGCATTTTGGATCTTTCCAAAGTGTCTGTGTCTGTCTTAGCATATCTAAAAGAAAAGAAAAGGAAAAAAAAAAGATGTTAAGAATTGCAAGGTTAATGACTAATCAGCAGTGTCTGGTCCCCATCCATGGGACATCTTGTAGAACAATCAAGCCCTGCTCTGTCATAGTCCCAAGCAGTGATTGCTTCTGCATCCTATGAGACATGAGGCCCTAGGGATGAAGATGGAACACCTCAGCAGCTAATTAAACAAGGCAACTTACAACTAAAGTACATGCCTAGCTAAATAGGCTGGAATACAGAGTCTGTCGAACTGATCTGCCTTTAAGTGCTTTACGCCCTTCACTGTACCTGGTTGAACATTAACATCCCAAATTTGCTGATTTTCACCAATATCCTGCCACATGCAGAGAACTAGCTGAAAGGAGACTGGTATTTTTTGTAATGTAGTTTCTTGATGCATTATCCTAAAAAAGACATCAATCTTCACTGTTGCAAAGAAGCAGCACAAGATGTTTTAAACATCTTGAAGGGAAAATGCACTGTCTGTACTTTCCTATTTCTCTTGTACTACTTCCTCACTCATTGGGGTGTATGTTTTTGTAAGAATTCAGAAAAGAAGCTTCTTTAAAAAAAAGAAGGAATAGTAGTAACAAAGTAAGTTATCTGTTCACAATTTTTCTGGCCTCTTCTGTTGCTGAACCTTTTAAAATTCTTATCTATACAATTCAAGGACCACCAGAACTTATTTCTGAAGAGTAAGTGAAGAGAGCTCAGATAAAAACGAAGCAAGAAGAAATGCGGATAGAGAGCTTTTCCTCAAAGCATTTTATCTTCATCTCCTGATCCTGTCTGGATTGAAAGAAATACATGTGCCCTACCTAAAGGAAATAAGCAAAATATTTGCTGGCAATAGGCATTGTTAAAGGACTGGGTTTTTTTGTTTTGTTGGGGTTTTTTTTTGTTTTGTTTTGTTTTGTTTTACCAAAAATACAGATGTGGAAGTAAAAATGTGTAGGAAAAATAGCATCAAGAAGCTCCAAACTAGTGTGGCTATGAATAGTGATAATCTTTGAGAGAAGACAGAAGAGATCACAGAACAGTATTCCAAAAGTCAATGGAAAAGTTTGTGCTGTAACAGGAAGATGTCAATGTAGAGATGGAGTATTTAGCAAATTTGGCAATGATTATTGGTGTCTGAGCAGAGCTGAAAATGAATATTTCTTTTCTATAGGAAAGATTGTGCTTTTATCACTAAACAGCCACCTCAAATTGTCTGTTGTCCTTCGACAAGGGACTGTGAGAAACAACTGAAGCCCATTGAGGCCCAAGTCTAGACCAGTTGGATAAGAGGCTTGATTCTTGGTGGAAGAGGTAAGACTTCTCAAGGTGACTGGAGAGAATGGAAGATTATGGAGGAGGGTGACGTGGGATAACTTTCACGACAATTAGTATTGACTGCACAAATGAAAGAGCAAAAACAGTTTTGAGTATTTTTTTATGGAAGATTCTGACCATCTATTGTGAGTGGTGTGATTTTTAAGGAGTGAGAGCAGTTAACGTGAAACATAAACATGGATGTACAGCTATCCTGCACATAATCACTAGCTATCATGAGGAACATTTTAATATGGTGGAAGAATGGAGCAAACACGGTGGGATGGATGTATAAAACTTGAAAATGTCCACACACTCAGGAGCCCTTTCAGGGTATGTTTGGCAGTCCTACGATGCTGTAATTAAAGACAGACAACATTTCTGAGAGTTCATGAGTGAGCCTGGGAACTGAACCCTGGCTTCAGTATGGCTTAGGCCACTGAAGGTTCAGCAGTCTCTCAGCTGAAATCAGAATATCCAGCTAGTCTTTGAGCAATGTGTGGACTCCAAGCCTTATTCTAAGTGCTATTACACTGTTCATACTCGCTCTCACTCGTCTCTTGCTCCATCTTGTAGCTGAAATGGGAAAGCTGGAATGTGCCTTTACTACTACTGAGGAGGTGTGGAGGTGGGGGATGGAGATGTCTTGGACAGAGCCAAATACAGCTTTCATCATGTGGCAACAGTGAGCCTGTTGCACAGAACTGTGTATTGTAGCATGCAGTTCATCTACCCCCTATGTTGAGAAGGTGTATCATACAGAAGGAGTGGTCTCTGCACAGCTTTTTACTGAAGAGCACTCAGTACAAGTACCTTCCTGAGCAAGTTGACAAGATTCTGATTTTGTAGTATAAGTGCTCCTGACCAATTGGTTCTGTCTGCAAGTTACTTGGTGTTTGTGTATCTTTCAGAGCTCAAATGTCTATTTCTATTTATTTTTTCAAAGCTAAGGTATTTTAAAACTGCATTTGGTGACAGAGACCTTTTATAGAAAATGTTAGGTAAAATGAAACCTTACTAAATGATTAGCCAAAGAAGTAAACTATAAAAATACTGACATAGGCTAAAGTCTGGAAGTACAGATGCATCACTGCAATATTTCTCATCCTAATTGTCTGTTTAACTTTTCTGTTAAATCGGTGAGAAAATGTAAATTGTTATAATTGGAATAAGATTGGAGTTAATTTATATTCTAAGTAGATGAAGTGATTTGTGAATGTTTTCTCCCCACAGAACTGCCTTTTGAGATGGAGAAAATACTCCCAGCAGTTTTCAAATACATGGCGATATTCCTGCTTTTCAGTAATTCAAAATGAAAAATGCTCAAACTGAATCTGAAGCTAAAATAAAAGCATGCGGGATTTATTTACCCTCCCCCCCAAAAAAGAAAAAAAAAAACATATTTTTTTGTGCATATATAATTATTTACAAATCCTCTTTTGCACCTGTACTACTCCTACTTTCCTAATATGAAACAAAATCAATAACAAAACTAGTAACCAGAGGATTTATTCCTCTTGACATTATTCACATTTTGCTACTTGTTTTGTTTAGTGCAAAACTGTCACCAGGCTGAGCCAAACACCCCTTATTTGTTCAGTTGAAAGCATCTTTCAAATCAGCAAAATTTTCAAAGGCAATAAGATGTTTAATGTCCATGTATCTCTAAGCAGGTGGAGATACTTGATTATTCTGCATTAGTGTAGGTTACTGCCCAAACCGCAAGGTACAGTGAATTTGTCTCCAAGGCTTACTCTTACACCACTTGCATTTCAACTTCAGGGAGAGCATGATGTAAATAAGGGGAAAAGTGGTGCCCCAGATGGACACTGGAACTCGTCTTTGGTCTGAGCACTTAATGTGCAGAGTTTGGCTAATGGCAGTCAAAGTTTTCTCGTTACATTGATATTCAGTGAAACAGCTAAAGTAACCCTGAACTGACAAAATTAGAAGTGGAATTAGCAGAATGCTGCAAGACAATATTTCATTTCCTGCAAATGTTTTTCCTGTTAATAAATGTCTGCCAGAAAGGACTCCATGGGGCAAGAATATCTGAAGATATGGAAAACTTGAAGAAGCACTCTTCCATGTTGCTAATGACTTGGTCAACTGAGAGCATGAAGTACAGCTCATTTTTGTTTGTTGTTAGGCAAAACATGCTTGATTCCTAAGTGTAGAAAATATGAGCTTTTGATATCACTACTTAGTCTAATTGACTCATCTGAGTCCTGTTTGAACCCTATGATTCATCATTTTTCAAATTAGTAGGGACATAGGTAGGATAATCTGTGTATATAATCAGTAAAACATTCTCAATGCTTTCCACTGTAATGGATTATCCTGTCATTTACAGTATCTCTTATTTCTGTTATTATCTCAGCTTCACATCCCAATTAAAAGCCTCATTAGTTCATTCCTGAGGAAGCTGCCCCTCTGCGTTGCTGCTGACAGCTGAAGGAAGCGTGTCAGCTTGCTGTGTAGAGCATTATTTGCTTGAAGCTGGCAGTTCACTTTAGCACAGCCATCCTCCTGCTACACAGGAGATACTTAAGTGTCAAGCATTTTCAGGCCATCCATCTTCTTTGGTTGTTCCACCCACCCATGCTCGAGCCACATCCACCAGTGCTGGTGCCCCTCTCTGCCTTCCCTTTGTCGTTATGTCATTGTCAGTTGTTCAGTTTACTCAGTGATTAATCATCATTTGGAAGGTTCTGCTGGGAGAAAACAGAAAAGGGGGGGATTACTGCAGGTGGTTTCTCTCTGATTAGTTAAAGCCACAATGGCTGGCTGCTGAGTCTTTGTTTGGGCTTCTTCTGAAGATTGCATGGGCTTTTTCCTTACCAGAATTTAACTGGGCTGGTAACTGCGGGACTGCCTTGGGTATCCCACTGCTGTATGCTGAAAATTAGACCTGTTAAGCTCAGCAGATTTGGGCCGGTGTAATAGAGGAATCAACACTTCTGCAAGGATTGACTGAGGTTTTTTTTTTAAGGAGTTCCTTGTTCTGTGACCACACTAAGCCCGTTATGGGTTTAGCAGCGGAGCTTGTCCAGAAACACCTGCCTGGATGTTTTGTGCATGAAAGACATAATGTTAATTTGTTACCCAGAAGTTCAGTATCACATTTCTCCTTTCTATTTGTACCAACTTTTTGAGGAAGTAATAATAATGTAGAATAACCTCTGAGAAGGAGGAATGATAATATTAAAAACTGTGGTAAACAAGAGAACTCTGTAGTTTTGTTTGCGTCATCTGCACAATTACTTGAATGCAACTTTTTCAATATCTAGAAGAGTCAAATATTCCACATATTGTCTCTTCCCCGTACTTCTTGACAAGCTTTACTTACCAAAACTTATGTTCAGCTAGAAACCTGGTTGATGACAGTAACAGCTATTCCATGCTTTCAGATCTGTTAGCTTGCCTGAGTATTAAATTGCTCTTCATACTTCTCTTGCAGATTAATATTTCTTTTTATGCTACAGCAGCTTTTAATGTCATCAAAAGGAGATGGGGTGAATAAGATATGTGTGGGAGGATGAAGCAGTGGTCACTCAAAGTATCCTGCTGTTTACTCTGGCTGCAGAGTTTATAGTCCCTCCCACAGGGCAGCTGGCACTGGGCTATGATTTTAGTACTTGCATTATTTGCAATGCACAGCCTCCAGTCATGAAATGACAAAGTCTGAGCATTCAGGTAAACTTGTAGCAGTTGTATTCTGACGGTCAGATTCGTTAGTATGATGGGGTAACTCTGAGTGACACAGTGAAAGGCTACTTTTTCTGCATGCTTACTTGCTGTTTGTTTTATCATATGCGTAAGAAAGGGTGGCTGGGTGAGTAGCTGTGGGTGGACACAGCTTGAAGCAGAGCTAGATGTACTGAAACCTGAAGAAGACAGGGGATTAGGTGCTTGCACGTTTAGCTGAAAGCATTTTTCAATTTCTGTGCAAAACGCCCTTCTATTTGGTATTTTTCACCCTGCTTAGCAAGGGCGCTCCTGCACATCATCTCCACATGCAGGAAGTGAAAGGCAAGAAATCCAAGGCAAGCAAATAGTGGTGGTGAATGAGATAGCTTTAAGTAGTTTTGTCATGCGGACCTGCTATTCGAGCGCAACTGGGTATGGCCATAGTGAGCATTCCTCCGCCTGGGAATGATTTTCCGGGGGTGTTTCAAAGAATAAAAAAGTAGCCTGCATGCCCTTTATTGTCCCAAGGCCTAAGCTAGGACATTTCGGGGGAGGGAGAGAGATAAGACAAGCCAGCAGTTGCATGTATGAGACTGTACACGGGCCTGTGTCCTCACCAAGAATGCAAGCATGGGTGGTAGGTAATGTGCTAACAACTGCTGTTGTAAGCTGTGCCAGTATCTCTTCGATTCTGGGGAAATCAGGAGTTAGATGAAGGGGAAAGAAAAAGAAAAACAGGAGATTTGTCTAAGATTCAGAAAATTTTGAAACAAGTTGTTTGAGGGTTCATTTGCTCATGCTGCTTGGAGCTTCTGGAAAGTATCCATCTAACGTTTCTCATGAGGCCAAATTTGCTGTCTAGCAGCATTTAAAATAATGAACACAGGGAGTTTTCCTCAACAACACATCTCCAAGAGGGATGAGCACCTTGAAGGAAAGCGCCAAAATGCACATGGCTTTCTATAACATCTCAAGATCTAGTAATACCTCTTACTCTCACTGCAGGAGGGCTCACCTGCCCGAATGCACAGGCAAGGCCCTCTTAACGTTTGTGTTAGTGCAGCAGCACACATTCTTGTATCACAGTGTACCTACACAAATGGGGATGTCCCTACGCAAACAGGAGATGTTTGGTTTTTGCAGCCCTAGGTCATTTTACAGTCCAAAATGGGAGGCTGGGGAAGAAAGAGTGGCAAGAGAAGGCACTGAGAGAGAGGTCTTATCCATTAGGAAGGCTTTTCTTCCGGCAGCTGCCTGGGACACACCAAGGAAGGAGCCTCCCAGAACCAGGGAGTTCTGGTCTTGGCCCTTCCTTGCACTTACTCAGCGTTACAAGAAAAACCTGGCTGTGAAACACTTGTCACTCACAGTATTCATGTTTTGCCAATTGATATGTGACTCATGCTATTTCGCAGCTGTTTCAGAACCTTTTGCAACTACTTGTTTATTGATGTATATTAAAAAAAGTCGATGAAAAGGCCTGGATAGTAACTGAGCTTTTTAGAGACTTACTTACAAGAAAGTGCTAAGGGAAAGAATTGTATCATGTTTATAGGGCTCATGTGAATGCTTCAGATAAAGTTCACAATGTTGGCTGCAATTTGTTTGTCATGAAACATAAGAAAATGGCAAAGATGGAGGCACTGCAGAGCTATCACGAAGCCCCTTGCCCTCGTGATTCTTCCCCTTCCTTGTCGTCCCGCAGCCAGTGTGGAGGAGCAGTACTCAGCAAACAGCAAGGGGCAGAGGCTCCTGGGACACAAGGGACCTTTCCCCTTTGGAGGAGCGGGTGTCCTCTCTTTCTCCCCACAAAGCAGAAGGCACCAGGGGGTGTACCCAAATGACATCCTAGCTGTTGGGGTCAGCACCAGCTTGTCATCAAGAGGTCAGTTTGTTTCTTCTGTCCTCTGTTTATTGGTAGCTCCTGCAGGGCCTCTAGCCCAGGGCCAAGCAGTCCCTGCAGCCTTAGGAGCTGGGAGAACCACAGAAACTGCTTATCGCTTTTGTGTTGGGTGCTCAGAACTTCGCAACAACAAAATTTTCCCATTGTGATTATGTTTGTTCAGTCAAGCTTTATTTAGTGCATCATAAAACTAGGTCAATATGTCTTCACCACTAGGGTTATTGTTTTTTAACCAAGTTACAAAATTAAGTGGACTTTGAATGCAAGTGCAGTCTAGCATTCAGTGAAACGTAGGTTAATTTTTAAAGGATGAAAATCAAGTTGGTGTGTTATCCCTAAAAAACACCTAAATTGCCAAGAATATATTTTAAAAGTAACATTATTCTTTTATTTATTTTATTATAAATAATTTTTAAAAGATAGATTTAAAAGAAAAAATACTTGAAAACAAAAACCAGGCAGAATAGAGAGATCAATGAAGCAAGCTGACTGCAGGCAGCAGATGCTAATTTTAAAAATGTCTAAAGAATGTAACATTAAATACACTAAAGAAACTAGTTCTATTCTGACTTATACTAGAAAATCTGTACATACTGAGATTTCAGAAAGTGACTGTTTTTGTTACTTGATTAATGCTGATAATATGTCTGGTGTTGTATGGTGAGCTCTGTCTACCCTGTTGTTAATACCTCAGCTGCATCAGTTTAAAGACTACAGTAAATTAATCTACAGCTGCAGGTGACATGTTGCCCAATTTTTACATAAATGTGCACTCCAGTCCAGCTCCTTTCAAACTCTTTGATGCTTCCCTCAGATCTCCTGTTCACTGGAGCCATTTTGGGAATGGGGCGTGATGCTGTGATTAACTCTAGAGCATGCAGCTATTTTTAGCATTTGCATATTTGCTATAGAGCAGAGCCCAAGACTTCATTCAGTTAGACAAAATCTGAACTGATTTGGTCACGTGTAATCCATGTCTGTAGGATGGCAGAAAAGCCAATAATCCTAGTGTCCTCTCCTTTTAAATATGGTTAAACCAAATATGTGTACATAATGGAAAGATAAATTTTTGTGTTCATTATTTCTTACCATTCCTTTACAGTGCTCTTTGGAAACAGTATATTTCTGGAAGTAATGTTTAATTGGTTTTGTCCACTTAGACCTCATGAGGTATTAAGCTGACTTTATGTGGCCGTGGGTCAGCACTGCATGTATGTTACCAAAGAGCTGTCTTCCTCTCTGTAGCTAGTGATCCAGTTCTCTCACCCCTTCTGTGCCAAACGGCATGGTGTTAATGGCACTGAATTTTTCACGAGTGGGAAAATTTTAATAAATTGAAGAATTTCATTTATTCATATTTTACTAACTGAAAAGATTTCATTTTTGCTGTTATTTTTATGGTTTCCAACAGTGTCTTTTAGGATTGTATAACAGTACTACTTAAATCCTCAAGTGAACTTGTTAATGCATATCAGGTTCATCAGCACATAAATAGCTTTCATTGTGTGTAGTAGACCCACCATGTTTTGAGTGCTGGAGCAGGAAAGTAAAGTCATTTGTTTCTGTTCATTTTCACACTCTCACTACTTACTGCTCAAAAAGTTCTGCTTCTATGTTCTCTTTTGTTAATGCAATTTTGATTCTTGGGTGATGAGTCAAAGAGCAACTTTTGGTTTCTCACAGAAAATAATGAAGAAAAACAGTTGGTTCACTGAGCATCATTATCTTTATGATACATTAATTATTAATGAAAAGATGAATATGGACCAAAAGTACAAAGTCTTCTTAATTAAGGGTAGCTAAGAGGGCAGTTTCTGGAAATGAAAGAACAGTTAAACATAAATGTTTCTACAAAAATGTGCACCAGAAAAATATTTGCAAATGCACTCATTGTGAAAACCAAGAATTATACCAAGCTGAGAACATGAAAGGCTTTGAACTGCATATAGACAATTTCTATATAAGTACTTCTTCCTATAATGATGAAAAGGGAAACAGACACTGAATGGCATCTCCTTTCTGCGCTAGTAAACCCAGTGAAAGCTTCTCAGCCAAAACAATATCCAACTGGAAAGTGGAATTTTGTTCAAAATTTTCTCCTTAGGAAAAGGATGAACTTTTTGATGGAAAAATTTCAATTTCTTCTTAAATGTAAGGATTAAAATTTCAATTTTTCTTAAATGTGTTAAATTTGATTGTATAAACAAAACAATTGATTACATTTCTGAGTCTCAATTTCACCTTTGTCTTTTTGTTGTTGTTATTTGTTTTTAGTTTTTTTCCTCTGTGGTCATTTTTCGAGGCACCTATGTTCTCAAACTGAAAAAAAAAATGGCGGGGCAGCAGGAGAGAGAAAATGAAATTATTTTTCATTCAGCAAATTGTAGCATTTGATGGGAAAATTTTTACTTCCATATGTTTAAATGCTCAGCTGCCAGGTCAGATCCCTCCACAAACCCAACACGCACAGTGATGTGCTTGCACACATAGAAGCTAGAATAAATAAAAGGTAGCAAAATTAAGAGAATTACCTAGTTAACTGGGGCTCATTCTTATGAATATACGTTGCAGTTTGGGGTAATGTCCTTCAGCTGATAAAATGTTTTATAGCAGTGATCATAAAACCACATGTCATTTCCTTTGTTTATATTCTTTTTGAGCTTTGAGAATATGCTCAAGAGATCTTGAATCGTGTCTCCTGAAATGACAAACCTACACAATTCAAGTGTTGTCATACGATAGGTGTATAGAAGAGCGGAAATCTTGCAAATCCCGCTGGCACCATTGATGCCAATAGCGTTGGCTGGAGGTGCAAATGTTCCTGCCGGAGCTGTTGCAGTGGAAATGTGCACCAGATGAACAGCTGCCCTCCTCACTCAGCAGGCAGATTCAGCATGCCGAAATAGCTGCTACATAAAGCATGGAGAGAAAAGAGCAGATTAGCACTATTTCAGCTGTAAAGTACAGGAAGATGTCTTTCCCATTGTAACTATAAAAAGTACTTTAATATTTATGTAGTATTTACTTCCATCTCTATGAGCAGGGATTGATATAAATTGTTGTACATAAAGATAGGAAAATGGCCCGAATATTCCACTGTGTTATTTATTCCTTCACAAGCATCCATTACACAGTTTATTTTCCAATTAATCCTAACTATCGAACAAATGTTATTCTCCTTCTCTATCCCCAACCGTAACTTCCTTCTTGTGAAACAGTTTTTCTTTGTAAGAACTAATTAGATGGTTCTTGGTGATTTTCTTGTGGTTATAAGGATAGCCTTATAACAACAACTGGCAACCACGCTATTTCAGAAAGATCACTTACAAAAAAGAGAAAATTCAGTAGTCTTCAGAAAGATTTTTTTCATGGCAGACTGTACTTGTGATGTGTGTAGCTGAATGAGTGAAACTGGAAGATAAAGAAACAGAAGTGATTTGTTCTTTCTTCTTTCTTATCTTCACCAGTTTTGGACTATGTGGCTCCTTCCTAAAGTTTCCTAAAAAAAAAAAGAATGATGAAAGATGATGAAAGAACTGAAAAGAAGGAAGTTCTTCGCATGGACTAATGAGCTATTAAAAGGCAAGAAACAAGGAACAAGAATAAATGATTGAGCTGCTTAATGTAGAAATGTCACAGGAGAGTTCCTTGGGAACCAGTACTGGTCCTGAGCTATTTTCCATCTTTATAGATAATTGCTTGTAAAGTGGGTGATGGCAAAATGAATATGTTCACTGATGTGACATTATTTAGGGCAGGTAAAGAAAAATTCCAAAACAATAAGGACTTAAAAAATTTAGAGAAGACTTTCTTACTATAGTGTCTAGGAAATAAAAAGGGAGATGAAATTCACTACAGATTAAAGCAAATTGACATACATGAGGGGGAAAGCACAACTGACACTGCATGCATGGTAACAAACTCAGAGCTGGTTACCATCACGCTGGCATTACTGTAGATTTTGAAAATATTTAGTTAGTGCTTAGTAGTGGGGGAAAAGAATACACACAAACAGAATTAGGAAAAGAGGAGAGGAACAGAAAACAGGAAAAACAGTTTGGTCATTGCAGTAAACCATGAGTGCAGCTGAAAGGTTAGCACTTTGCAGGGAAGAGAAATAATAGACAAAGAGTTTATGAAAAGCTGTAAGATTCTGTCAGTCATGAAAAAAGTGCCAGAGGAATTACTATTCCTTGTCTCCTTCCTTGCAACAACCAGAAGCCATCGAAATAAATGTTTCAGATCACAGACTGAAAACAAGCTGAAGATGTTACTTCTCCTCACAATGTGCAGTAAAACTCTGGAAGTCACCACCACAGGATGCTGCAGATTGTAACTGGCTTACATGCTTTGAAAGTAAACCAGAAAAATCAATGGAAGGAAAATCCTTCTGTTAAATACAGACTTCCTGAGCTCCGAATTACTTCAGAGTGAGGAAGTGTACTGCAGACAGAGCACTATTTCTCTAACCTTTTTTTTCCCTCTTTTTGATAACCTGACACTGGATGCAGGTGGTGCTTGGGTGGCCTGACTTGTGGTGGTTGTTACTTTCAGGTGACAGCAGCCAGAAGGAAGGTTAAAGTAGTAGCTTGCCTTTCCTCAGAGCTGAAATGGGTAGCAAATGGGTAACTGGTACAACAGCTGATTGATGCACTTTCAGAGAGGAAACCTGTAATGATTTTTGGAAGAAAAGGTAGAGCAATATATATTGAAATGGGAAAAGCCAGGCTTCTTGAGTATCTCAAGAATCGCCTTGGTTGTTAGTGTTGCCTTTTCTGGGAAGAGGTGGGTAAAATGCCATCTCACTGCTGTTTCACAGCAAATAACATTTGAGAAATGAACAGTGTTGTTGCAAGGAGCTGGTATAGGTTATTACCTGCCACAGTGACCATGGCTTGACTTGAGAGCCAGAAGTTCACCTCCTGTCCTTTGCAGATGAACCTCAGCAAGAAACTGACTTGTCAGGGCTTTCCACAGAGGCAAGACTGACTATCATGGCCTACTTCCACATGTACAGTCAGAATGTGCAGTCATGACCAGCTATGAAACCCCATTTGAGTGCAGGTTTGCAAGGTCAGATCCACAGCCAACCAGTGTCCTTTTGTGTTCTCATCTGTGCACAAAAAGGTTATTTCAATTCATGATTCAGTTTTATATTTGCCTTAGGAGAAATGAGAGTTTTGATTTACGCTCCTGAGAAGAATGAAAATAGATGGCAAATATGTTTTTCACATGTTCTTGAGTATACAGTGGCTTAAAGGCTGAGTTCAGTTGCATAATCCAAGGGCTACATGTCTCGCTGTACTGAAAACATACAAAGAAGTCATTGTTTTCTGAAAATTCTTTTTTTCTTCTTTTTTTTTTTCCTTCATAAAATTCACATTTCCTTTCTCTTTTGAGCAAGGCTTTGAAGCAGAATGTAGCTCCCAGAGGTGGGTAATCTTAATGCTAATTTACTGTGCAACAATGTGCATTATTAAAAGGACATGTGAATGATTCATCCAGCGAATGAAGAAAAATTATTCCAAATGATTATTGATGAGTTAATCAAGATAGCCATGTCAACTTTCTTTGTCCATTACTGTGAACAGTATTTCACAATCATAATAAAAAGAGCCAAATGTTAATGACTGAGGTAATAAGAACCTAATGAAGAGCAGTGAAAAGTAATCTCTTTAAATAGTTTACAGTTTTCATAATCACTGAAGTGGTCAGTTGGTCCCATGATTCTTCATGTTTCCTAATGCATGTTTACTATCAGCTTTTGTTTTTAATTTCCTTTTTCTTTCTCCATAAGGTGTGCAAATAGAGAAATTAAAGACCATAAAGCTGTATAATAGCATACTAAACAAATCTCATTTTGTAACATGAATTCTTTCTAAGAGAAAAAGATTTTTCACCTGGAGTTATAGGTAGCTAGGAGCCTGCTGCTGCCTTTAATTTCTTTTCTTCATTAATTCTTTTGTTAAAAATAATCCCTATTGTTTTTAAGAGCTCAGCACAGATTTAAAGTGTATTCAGATAACTAAGACTGTTGACTGCTTCAGCGTAGGAGATTTCTGGGGAAGAACATTTTACCTGCTCTCTTTCCTGATATGCTTGTGATACACACCTAAAGAATTCAGTCACTGGTTTGGTTGATTGACCCAGTGAGTAAATCTACTCAAATCCCTTTTTGTGATTAATGTTTTTTTCCTTGACTGTATACTTGATTTGGCTCTCTCTTTCTTCAGTATCATGAGTTGTTTTTTCAAAGTATGGTTTTTTTTCAACATAACATTTGAAAATTCAATAAAAATGATACTGTTTTGCATTACATTTGGCCAACAGACTTGCCAGGTATTTTTACTTCAGACTGGTCCACAAAGCATCCATCCATCTTCTTCCTTCTTTTCCCAAGTGATGAAACTTCCTAGCAACCTCTAATCAAATTCAGACCATTAGTGCAAAAGATCGAAAGCCACAAAATTAGAAAGTGTCACCTGAGTGTCCTGCCTGCAGTGGCATCAGATAGTAATAAAGGGGGTTAGGGTGTGTATGGTGTGTGAAGAAGCAGTTTGGCTTGGGCAGAAATAACTTTCTGACTGTTGGTCTTTTCCAGTTCTCTTTCCCAGACAAAAAACTTCCATTTTTACAAGTTCCTCATGTGATTGATTGATTCTGAAGGCTAGATGGAGTAAGTTCAGCTTCTCAGAGTTTGTTAGGTGGGAAGAATGTAGCATTATTTTGCCATACTATGTATCCGCACCAACTCTGATGTGGACAGGGACATGACTTTGTCACATTGCTCCTCAGACTTCTGGGAGCCTTTTTCCAGGCTCAGCAGGACCTTTCATCACCAAGTTCAAGCCCAACTGACCTATGTCTTACAGCCCACTCAAACCCACTCAAGAGACATTGCCCATCCCACACCAGTGTTGTCTGGACACTCGTTGCAAGTTGAGTAGGTGCATAACAAACCTGCCTGCTAAGATGCTGCTTTGCTTGTGGCTCCCCAGGATCTTTTCTTTTGCTCCTTTGTGTGGCAAACCACATTAGTAGGAACAACAACCCCAGTGCCTTGACTCACTTGGCAAACTCAAGACATTACAGAGTGCGCCTCGGGTGAATGACAGCTGCGGATCATGATGGATATTAAAATGCCACAAACAGAATAATAGAAGGGGATTGGTGTTTCAGCAGCTGCTGAATTTCTAATGATGCTCACTGCAAAAGGATTTAGCAATTATGTCCTACTGCAAGTTGTGAGAAAGTTTAAAATCTATTTGATCTCTAATTGTGCAAGCCTACAGTATCAACAACTCTGACATGACAGGGAGCTGAGCTGGCTGGGAGAAACCTTGATCAACATTCTCCATTTCTGGCTTCTGTGGGTGGAAAGGGCTTTGAGTAAGAATTGGCCCACCACAGAACAGTTGAAAAATCTAGATTAGCCTCTCCAGTGACTGACTGTATCCTCTCCATCTGCAAAGGCAGAGCAAGTCAAAGGTGTATGAGCAGCCAGTGCCTCTGGTACAGAAATGCCAATGCAGAGTGGTCTGACTCTCTGGTGTAAGCTCAGCGTAGCTCTGCTGACATCATTAAGTTAATAAAGACTTCTATTCATATGCAGTAGATCCAGTGCAGACATGACCTTGGCTACTCAGGCAGTGTTGTACAGTAAAGAAGTATCAGTATCTTCTTCTAAAGGTCTCCAAGAAGATGTTTGGTACATAGCTTCTGGATAATTGGGTGAGTGTCTGCACAATATCAGGTAAATTGCATAGCATTAAAAGAAAGAAATTAGCAGGTGAGATAGACCCTGCCCTTGCAGGAGGCTGATGTCTCCTCAGAGCTGGTGAAATAGAAACCTTCTGCTCCTGCTGTCAGATGCTTGTCCAAGCCCTTTGCTTGAGGAACGATTAGGTAATGATACTATATCTAAATCTCTTTAAAACCTGCCCAGGCTGCAGGCAGAGAACTAGTGTTCTTTTGTGGTATAAAATATTGTATTCTTTTTTTTCAGACTCAGCTCTTTGGGAATATTCTTGGAAATCTGGGAATAGCTGTATCTGCACAAGCATACTGATAATTACAGGAAATCTGATGTGTTGCTTACCTACTACAATAACTTGAGATGGTAGACACAGTTACAATGTCAAATGAAAAGTGAGAAGGATGATCTGAAAGCTTTTTTATGCTTATCGTTGTTCGAGAAGCCACTGCCCGCCTAGTTTAGAACATGTTGCTGTTTTCTCCTAAACGGGGGAACATCTTGGACTGTTAGAATTAATGGCTTCAGAGTGTAGGTCAGAAGCATACCAACATAGAAAGTAGAGGCAAAATATGACTTAAAATTATTCTAAGCTCCCCAGAGTGTGTATATATGTGTGTATATACCACCATGGCATTAGGTAGGCTGGGTGTTGACATTTTTGCTCTTAGGGGCTTGCAAATAATAACTACTTTTCATAGTCCATTAGTTTCTGTTGCTAAGCTGAATTTACCCTGGTGTGTTTGTGTGCATTTGTTTGTACTGTCTAGAAATGGAGGGAAATGCAAGCTGACTTTTGGAAAGTGAGGTCCGTCTAAGACATAAGTGTGACACCAAGCACTGTCACATATAAATCAGAAGGACCAACTTGTCCTGGCCTGGCCTCAAAGCAGCTTTTGGAGAAAAGCTTGCCTGGCAAGCTAGAGAATGTAGGAAGTCCCCTCAGTTCAGTCTGTCTGAATTCTGGGGCCTGGGAGTTTTGGAAAGTGAATTTTGTAACTGATTCTTAGTTTATACCACAAAACAATTTTGTCTAAACATGGCATGTGGTCTTCCCCAGAATGAGGGGAGAGTGAAAATCAGACCTGGAGGCAAGTCCTGTCATTTGGAACACTTATACTAGAAAGAGAATATTATGCTTTTATGTTGTTTAATGTACTTGTATGCTGTTATATCTAAGAGTGTGCTCACTTACGCTGCTGTAAGCAAGAGTAAACTTGGGACAAACTGATTTAATGGGAATTTCCTGAGTCTTAATCTTGACCCTGACAGGCAGCTTACTCCTTGTCATTTTGTAACATATTATTTTTCAACAGCATTATGTTATATAAGCTTCTAGTAGGACATTCAAATTATCACTTGGATAAGCTTTGGTTTCCTTTTTATCTGTTTTCCTTTGCATTATTTGACCTTTAGAAAAGTACTATTAAAATACATTTTCTGCTGTACATAAATGGTTTTAAATGAATTGTTTACTAGAGATATGACATTTGCATGCAGCGTGAATTACTTATGCATGTGAAAAAAGAGATTAAGAGAGCTCTTTTATATCAGGTCTACAGTATCACATTTCTGTTGGGTATCCACCTGCAAATCAGTGGCCTTGTAAGACCTTTGAGTTTTTTGCCCACTGCTGTGATGCTTATGATTTCACTTTAAACACTTGTTATCTTCTTGAGACACTTGCTTGTGAACTTAACTAGAGATACAACTTGATGCTGAATTCCTCTGTATCTTTGAGAGTCATTAATTTCAACCTATTCATGTCCCTGTCTTATTCCTTCTGAGATTGCTGCCTTCAATTGAACCAAAGCTTTGCATTCGCACAATATGTAATTACATGTTAACATATATATTGTTCAGCTCTCAGGTTCTTAGTAATCAATCTGTCTCTAGTAAAGGCATATCTTCCCCCAGGAAAGGAGGTGGAGCATCAATGGTGTGCTTGAAAACAACAGTTTGGGATTGCTGATAGTTTACAGCAGCAGCCTGATGGCATACTTTTGCTGGAAGACCAGCTCTCTGAACTGTAAGAATAAAATGCAGGCCTTGGCATCTGAGAGCAAGTGTGATCCATGAGATAAAGTGACCCAGCACAAGGTATCTCATGCTTATTCCCTGCAACCTGGCCTTGAATCTTCATGCCTGATTCCTCCTACGTTTGGAGCAAACTCTTATTTTTTTACATATATACTCAAGCAGCACACATATGCAGTTGACTGTAACCCAGCATGAGACTGAATGTGTATGTGAGAAAGATGGAGGTAAAATAAAGTAAGTGAAAGCCCTCTCCAAGGATTTTGGAACACTCCAGATTCTTCCAAAGAAGCAAAGATTCCTGTTTACAAAGTGAGACAGCAATCAGTCTCTTTATATCTTTGGGGCTTGCATCAGTAAGGTGCTTGTAGAAAGTGTACAAAATATTTTACATTTATCAATTTCTTCACTTCTTGAGTTGGCAGATGTGTCTTTGCACCTATTCAGTCTGATTCCATGCATCTTCTGCAGATACTAGTATGCAGCACATGGTCCTTTCATTCATTTTTGTTCCCATTTACAGGTTGTATTCCGTTCTTCTGCTCCCCTGCCTCAACCCCCTTCCCAAATCGGGATCAGGCAATGGCACAACCATAGTAGCCACAAAATTGTAAGTTTCATGCTTGGGAGGGATGTCTTTATTACAACCAAATCCTTTGCCAGTTTATTTCAGCTGTAATAAAATTTTAGCTTGCTTTCTTTGGGAGACATGATCTGGCAAATCATTCAGTGAGTCCTTCCCCTCATCCACACCCAGTAAGATTCCTCTTTTTTTTTTTTCTTTTTCCTCAAACAAGAAGATAGCTGTTACATTTAGCAAGTCTGTATTTTTCCTATATCTGACCATTCCTTTTGCTGAAAGAAAACTACATGAAGTGCCACTGACCATAAAAGGGTAGCTTTTGTCCTTCATATACTTCGTTGGTGGCTGATGTTCATATGTCTTCTCTGCTTCAATTCAAGCAAATACCGTGATTGAATTGGCAAATTAACATGACAATGTCAATGTCAAGACCCATTACAATAAAGAGAGGAAGATCTTATTTGCAGGGTAGTTTCTTATCAGCTTGGTTATGAAGGAGCACTTACACCTCTGGAACTGCACAGGTCATGTCATCACAAGGAAAAGTCTGTGGTGATTAATTTGTTCATCTATTTTCTTGCTTTTTTTTCAAAAGAACTCTGAGAAGGCAACAGAAATGTCATTTATCCAGCTCCCATCACAATCCTTTAGCTGATTTTTTACAGAAGTTCCTAGAAAAGTTGTTTTTCATTCCTGCAGTTTTGTTCAGTGACTTTAACTGAGGAAGACTGGCACAGGCAATGAACTTCAAATTTTTCTTTTCTTTTCTTGAGAGGAGGGTGTGATTTGGCCGTCTGAGGATCTCTCGCCTGGCTTTTTGAAGCTTTCAGCTGGCTCTGAGGGCCATATCCTGTTCCAGCTGTATCTGCACAAGGTTTGTTACCATAATTTCATTGTGCTTATCTGTGTGTCAGAGTTGTTTTTTAATGCCCTCACTTAATCATAAAGATGTTTAAATAGTTGCTTCTCCTGATTGTGAGGACTGGCTTGTCTGTTAACTCCTGCAGTCCTTTATCTGGGAAATACCCTTGTCAAGTCAAAGGAGCAGCAGCGTCTATGCATAACTAAGTGGCCAAAACAGATCCTTAACATTCATACAAGTGACATTGCAGGACTGCAGGTTTAAGCTGATGCTAGTTGTCTTCAGAGCATTTTTGGAAACACCATGTTTTGTACTGATTTTGTGCAGCTGTGGAAGTTTCCTGGTATAACTGTTGTTGGAATAACAAGCAGAATAAGTACATTCAGGCAAAAGACCCCAAAACTATGCCCTTGGATCCACCCTGCTGGCATCTTGAGTTTATTTTGGGGAAAAATTTCAGTGTTGCAGAGTCTGACCTATTTTTTGCATGCTATTTTAACAAAAACCAGTCAGCATCCTTTTGCTTCGCTAAAAGATATCTTCCATTCTATCATTACCAAAAAAAATGAATGTAAATGCTGGTGCTTTATAGTGCTGAGACTGCTGCAGGAGAACACTGGTGGGGAAATTTGTCTGTGAATTTTCAAAAAGACTGAAGATGATCAGTGCTGGGAAACCTGAGCTGTTGGCTGTCTCATTTAAGAAAATTGTTCCGAGTTCATCATTGTTCTCCATGAAGGTAACTGATTAATTATAAAATCAGATGCTTAAAACAGTTTTTTGAGGGGTTATAAAATTGGAATAAAAACAAAAAGGAAAGACTCAAATACTTATAAAACAGACTTATTTCAGAAATATTTTATTTGAATAAGTCCTCACTAATTTCCATCACTCTTCTTGGGGAAAATACACTTCTGTAAAATAGTTTTTAGTCTTCTTCACTGTCCATTTCTTTTTGCTTCTTTTTGCTCTGACACTACTTTTTTTGTGCAGTCCCACCAACACACTGCAGTAGCAACATAACACTGCTTTCCAAATATAGCTGTGCCAAGGATGACTCTTTCTGACTGTTAATAATTCATTTTGTTGCTCTGTTAGCCCCTCCTCTTGGGGTGGAGTGGCTGTTCTGCCAGTTTTTGGTAAGATGGGTGTGTGTTTGTATGTGTGTGTGTGTGCAGAGGGAGTCCGGCCCTTCAGTTGCTCTGTGCCCCTATAATGGATGTTTGATTGTGAATTAAATGGATACAATAAATATCACCCATTTGATAACCAATAGCACAATGGTTTTTAAACTTTACAAAACGAAACTGTATTTTGGTAGTGATAAAAGGTATATTTTTGGTAATAGATTTTATATTCACTGTGTTGTGATTCTATATATGCTGAATACTATAGTGTTTGGGTTTTTTTTTAGTAAGATGACATGGCTTTTTCTCTTCATTAACAACAGCTCTGTTTAATTGTTCAGTGATACATTTTAAACTGGACTGAACACAACAGTTTCAAAGAAGGAAGAATTAATAAAATGGAACAAAGTCTTTTTCATGATTTTTTTTTTAAAACAGGTGACTTATTGGAAGGCTGTATGCCACAGTCTCCAAAATGCTCAAGTTGTTGTCGTGTGAACTCATTTGAGGGCAGGAAGACAGAGAACTCAAGTGCCTCATTCCATAGTGTGAAATGAAGTTTGTGGGTGGACTTTTCACAGGCCTGCATTGTGCTTTGTCTCCCTGTGACACACTGGTTAAATGGACAGGACGAGCCTTTGTAGCTTTGCAGTGTCCCATTGTTATTTAGCACATGAGAGCGATGCAGCATTGGTGCAGCTGTTCATTAACTGGAGATTGGGAAATGTGGTGCAGGGCAAACCAAAAAATGCTAAATCATAATTTTGAATCTGAGTCTTGAAGATGCTTCTGGCAATGTGAAACACTCCCTTTCCTTAAAAACACGATTACCTCTAATCCTCATTGTGTGACACTGCAGATGGAGACAGTACTGAGCATCTATTAGCAATTCAGATACACAGGGCTGAGACCAAAGTTTTGATCTTTTATGCTTTCTGAGGATGTCTGAAGAGTATTTTTGGCCTGGGGGCTTTACACAGACCTATTTGTGAGAAATGCTGAGCTCCTATTTCTTTTCTTTCTGCTTTGCTGAGGGTGGGGTTCTGAAAGCCACTGCTGAAAACTTCAGTTGTAGCCTGTCTTTTTGAAGTAGTTGCATTTTAAATACTTTGTGAGCATAAAGTATTCTAATTTCCTCTGGAAGAACAAGCGTCTTCTTTTAACAGTAGCCAAGAGGGGACCAGCTAGCGACACTTTTCACGCACACTCCCCAACTCATGCGAAATATCATACCTCAGGGTACTACACATGTTCTGCTTTGCTAACCTGGACATTAACCATTACCTTTAACTTTAGTAAGGGAGGAAGGTGTTGACCTGAACTGCAGGTTTGGGATATTTGCTGGAAGGCTAAGATGTGCTGCCACCTTGAATCAAGGGCTATCAGGTGCTTTTGCTGTTTACAGAATCCCAGAGCTGAACGGCCACTGTCGTGCAGGATGAGCAAACTGAGGGGTCCAGAGGATGTCAGGTGTCTGTTCTCCTGAGGCATTTCAGATGTTCTGGAAAAGCTGTTAAAAAACACTAGAACAGCATACTGCATTCCTTGCGCAGGCAGCAGAGCTGGGGAGCACCACTTCCAGGGCATTTTAATGCTGATCCTGTGAAATTGAGTTTTCCTGTAAACTGGAAGGCTTGTTTTCTGTATACTATTGAAATTCTGTTTACAAGGACCAATTTGCCTTTGCTATTATTTACTCGTTAGGTGCTTTATTTAAGAAGCAGCTATCACAGAACAAGGTAAAAATATCAATCGGCATGTTGATCACAGAGAAGGCAATCTGTCACATACACTTCTTCTGCTGAATGCTTACAAATACGGGACTCACGAGATGGCACTCTCTGTTGCTTTGGCTGTTGTGCAAAAGATTAAAGCTTAGAGCAGTTTGTTTGATTGATTTCAGTGTAGCAGAGTCCTTTGCTAGTATGTGACCAGTGGCACTGAGACAAAGGATGATCTTCAGAACGTGTTAACTGCGGGGGAGCCGGGGGGGCAAATTTCACAGAGGTCACAGAGAAGGGTCTGTCCCAGCTCAGTGGGTAAGTGATCTCCCTGCAGGAGAGAGCAAATCCTGCTTTTTCATACCTGAGTTTCTTATTTGCTCGTGATGTGACAGTATAAAAGACAATCAAAATTAGTTAATATATTCAATCTTTTTTTCTTGATAAGTCATTTCAATTACTGAAAATGACTGTATTTTACAACGTTAAAATACTGCACTGAGTTATCAGTATTCTAGTGTACTCTTTCATGTTCAAAATGTGGAAGGGAACTCCTAGAAGACAACTTCCTGTATTTAATTTAGTAGCTTATATGTAGGTGATACTTTTCAAGAAAAATAAAATGAAGAATCTCAGAAAAAGATATGGTCAATGTGCAGAGTATGAAATAATGCATGACACTGCTTTACCATATTATTTTCCGTTAATGAAAACTTTAAAAAAATCACGAAATAATCGTGGAAGTATTAATCAACAATTTTACCAGAGAATGCACTCACGTCTGTGCATTTTCTTTTTTTCTTACAATCAGAAGCTACTGCTGACAGAAACTCTGTCGGTCCTTTTATCTCTGCATAGGGTCACCTGGAATGACCTCAGAATTTCCATATGAGCAGTAAAGAACTGCGCTTACCAGTGCCAGACTTGCCTTCTGGTCCAGCAAGTATAGGAACAAGTGCTGAGCTCTTACTATTGTGGATTGCATATTTATAATTTTTAAAACACCTATTTTCAGAAACAAATTAAACTCCTTGGTCAGGATTCATGAAGTTACTCAGGTCTCAGATACTTAAAATGCAGGTAAACTCTAGCTGGGATTTTTAAAACAAGAATTAGGACTCCAAAATACATATTTGCGTTTCTGGGCCCCGAGTCACTTCTTGAAGATGGGATTTAGGAACCACTGTCTCTCAGAGAGATGTCCTAAAGCAAGCAAATATTTTACTGTATAAAGCAAGACTTGAGAAAGTGTATGTTTCAATGTTTTATTTCATTTGTCTGACACTTACACCATGCTTTAAATTCTGCAGCATGTGTGCGGCTGACTGAATTTCAGCTCTGCATTTCCTGAATCTGCAAGCTTTGTGCAAAAAAATGGCAGACTTAACTCATGGTACCAATGTATGAAAGTTTCTTAGAAACTGCCTGACACATCACCCAAAGTCCCTTAAGACTCAGCTGGTCACCTTGGTCTTGCCTGGACAAGCAAGCAGCTTTAGACTCTCTGTTATGATCTCCCAAGCTGTCTGCAAAAGCAACTCAGGCTTGTGTGTAAAGCCCTTCCTAACTGCTAAACATTTCTGCAACTCTCTTAATATATTTTGTAGAAGTAGTAGCCCATCTTTGGGCTAATCTTAACCCATCAGTCAGGAGAAAAAGTCAACCTTCCTATCACCAACACCATGGGGGTACAGGTTGTACATAGCCCATTTTTGGAGTTCCTGGCCCTGCCAGGACAAAAGATTTAGGGTTCTGAACAGCCTTCGGGTTCAGCTGTTGCAGTATCTCAGAGCAAACTGAATTCTCCTGACCTGATGACTGAATTCGGAGAAAGAACAAAGATTTTCTAAGTTTCTACTACTTTGGTATAATTGGGGAATAATTTGGAGCAGAATATATTGCAGTCATGGCTTTGCAGCCACTGCGTTTCGTTGCAGAGGTACCCACTGCGAGAAGAAAGCCTTGATATGGTTAGAAAGTACCTTACATCTGCTGAAGTGACAAAGTTAGAATTAATTTTAAAAGTAAATCCCCAATACAAGCAGACATGCAATCTGGTGAACAAAAACTGGTCAGTGCCATGATGCACGTGCAGGCAGCGCCCACTGCTCAGCATCTGCCATGTACAGGTGATCAGCCTGCAGCTGCTCTGACTCACAGGTGAGGATGCAGTGTGGGAGAGCATCCCTGATGCTGTGCTGCAGCCACGAGCATCTGTCACCTGGCAGGACAATCCTCTCCTTCAATCAAAGGAGTCCTGTCTGAGAGTGCATGCTTTAGCAACGCAAAGCTTTTATGACACACAAATGGAGAGCACATGTTCTGTTATAAAGAGTAATCGGATGAGGACATATCTTTTGGAATACCGTATGGTGAATTCTGATTTGCATGCATAAGTATAATTTGTACTCCAGTCCGGTGCAATGCTTAGATGTGTGCTTAATTGCGAGTCTCTGAGCTGCTCCAAAGACGACACTTGCAAAAGCATTTGTGGGAATACCATACCAGTGAGAGATGAGGAAGCAGCCTCATGGATGAATACATGGGAATGGTGCCTTCTTTTGTGCTCTTAATAAAACAACACCAACCAACCAACCAACCAAACAAACAAAAAGACAGAAATAAAATAAGGGGGAAAAAAAAGAGGGAAAAAATTGCCTAGAGTAGAATAAAAATTATAATGGCAGAAAGGTGAACAAAAAGCCTGGCATTCTTCTGGTGTTCAACAGCCTTCATAACAATACACATTGTTCTATGGTGGTATCAGCCACCTGGAATATTTAGATCAGCAGGGGGGAGATTCATGATGCCACAAGAAAATTTATAATCATGACAAAAATGGAATGAAATGCAATCTCCTTCCTTTTTACATATTTGATCTTGAATTGTACATTATGTGACAGGACTGCAATTAATATCTCTCATAAAACAGAAGGCTCATTAAATTGGTCTCATTATGGTTGTTGAGGTTGTGTGACACTGGTGAAAGGGATTCCCCCATTATCTGTGTTTGACACGTATTCCTAATCAACTGGGCCAAGTCTGCTTTATCTAAGGGCTGTCACATGAGTGGAGACAATATTTATTCTGGCTTGTACTATTAAAGTAAAAAATGAAGGTTGCACTGGCAAACACACAACTTTCTGTCACAAATGGCCACACAGAGCATTTATTGAGGTGTTCGCTTTCTGCAAATGTGATTCTAAATATAGCCCACTTCACCTTTCAGTACCAGGGATGCGGGACATTTCATTTTTTCAAAACCCCCATTTTTAAGGCATATTTGTTAAATTAAATTTAAACGGACTATGAGGATATCTCACAGCAAAGAAGTGCTAAGGGGCAAGATTACAATCAATTCTGCAATTTCGTCCAAATTTAATAATGAAAAGAAAACCAGCAACCCTACATATCCAGCTCTGGAAACTTGTTAGCAATGTGTTCTCCTTTCTATTAAGAGATCTTAAAATGCATCACAATATTGCATTTATTGAAAATGTTCTGAAAACTTTTTCAAAAATTTTATATTGATACTGAGTTTGTCAGAGATACAGACAATTCCTCTATTTATAGAACTGTTCATAGAAAATTGAGGGGAGCTTTAAGAGAGGTGAGTCTGCTGGATTTAGAAACATCAATATGCAAATGCGGGACTTCATCGACATTACCCTTAAAAGGTTTGCAGGGGTATTTTTGAACTGTTACAGCATTGTGTGTTTGAAAGAAACATCTGTAGTTGTAATGCAGCCTCATTTGTTTGTATGAAATACCACTTCCCCCAGTCTTCAAACTAAATGCTCTTAGTGAAATGTAAGAAATTTTGGATAACAGGTAAATTCATACAACACACATAAAACCTACACAAATGCTGAAGAACTATTTTTGATATTTCATCAGTTTCCTTATGTATGCTCTGTCTCTTTTACCCTAGAGGATGTCTCCTCGTCTCCAGTAATACAAAGTGGTTTCTGATTTGTGAGAGAAGATGGGAACTGGGAGGCAAAGGATTTGACAGTGCTTCTGCCAAGCACTGTTGGAATGATGCTGCAACACTCCAGTCAGGACTGACTGCTGAGAGAATGACAGAGAAATGAGGTGTGAGGGTATTATTGGCCACAGGAGTCCTTCTTTAGTTGTTTAAACTTTTTTTTTTTTTTTTAATGTCAGTGTAATTCCTTTTTTAGGTTACCATGAAACTGAGAGAACAGTGATCTACATTTTGCGACAGGCTCCCTTGTCCGGTGGTACCTCAGGGGAGGTAAGTGAATCCAGAGAAAACAAGTATCCTTCCTCCCCAGAAAGATGTGGGAGAATGTGACTGCTGCAATGCTTACTGTCACATTGAGGAGGAAGGTAAGAAGGTGTGAGTGCTGAATCTGAACAGAAGCAGACACTCACCCGTAAGTGTTTGGAAGAGGTTTTGCAGGAAGGACAATATAAGCTCAGCTTAGTGTCTCTTGGCCTCTCCCTTTCTTTTGTCTTGAGGCTGATGACTGAAACTCTGGATGTCTAGGAAGTAAGTGATTTCCCAGTCAGCATTCTGTCCCTGGAAAAGCTGTATCTGCTAATTAAGAGCCTTATGTTTATGATTTGCTCAGCTACGCAGGCAAACTTCAACTGGGACTGTAATTCATAAGAGAACACTTGTCTCCTTCTGCAAGAGATGATCTGAGTCTGTTGATGCCGAGAGACTGACTCCATGGTCCTTTATTTCCTGTTGAGAAGGGAACTTTCATTTTTCTTTCTCTTTTCTTCACCTTCCAACGTGTAAAGCTCTCTATTGTTTCTCTCATCCCAAACAGAATGATGAAAGAATGGCTGTATCTTACAACTGAAATTCTGAAGTAAATTGTTATTTTAACAACAAATCGCATACTCTAACATTTGTGGTATCTGGTATATTCAAAGCATTTGAAGCATGAGGGATGCTATGAGAAAATACTCCGCTAATGTGACCAAGGGGTATCTCCCAGGAGAAAAGCTATCTGTCAGTAACTTTTGAATATGATCTAGACTAGCTGTAGCTCAGGTTGTTGTCATGTCAGTGAGTATACAAAGGGAGGATGGCTCTAAATGTGCAGTTTTGTATGTTTCTCTGTAAAAAATTGTCTGTGAGTGCATATTGCCAGAGACAGAGCACTGGACTAGGCAGATTGCTGTTATGTACAGTGTGTAGAACATTGAAACATCACATAGAGGTATCATATTCTAAATCACAACTTGTAAATTAATAACACATTTTTAGCCAAAACAGGTGAAGCTATAAGTTTCTGATCATGTCAATAATATTCTTTCCTTTTTACAGACATCTTTCACAAGCTCCCAATGTTGTATATACTTATAACGCTGTGTAACTTGGTGCATAATTAGTAATTTAGCATAGTGCCACATTTGTTTATTTATACCTACTTCAATTTTATCAGATTGAATATCCTGAAAGTCAGTATTGTGAATCAGAAAACATGGAGCTGATCTTTTGATGAATAATTTGTGAAGAAACTGATGCTTTTGCAGACGTAAATTGTCAGTTAAATAAGCATGACTGCACTCTGAAGCTTAACTAGTCCCATTTCCACAAAGTTCCTGCAAGCTTTCTAGAGTTGCTGCCTTGTACATGCGATAATTTCCTTGGCAGCTGCATAATGGCAACTGGTGGCAATTTGGGTTAGCAAGAGCTCCCCAGTCATTGCTGTGCTGGGAACAGTTGGCAGCAGCAACTCACTTTGTTTGGGGCCATTGCTCCTGGTTTTGGTAGGGCCAGAGCTCCCCTTAATTGTGTACAGTGCTCAGAAAAGAGTACATCCACATAAGATGCAGTTGGAATAGATTAAAAAAAAACAACAAACAAACCACAACTCTGCTTTCAAATTTTCATTCATTTTTATTGCAAAATACTTTATCCTGAGCACTGCAAGATGTTGGCAAAAGGTATGCAGAAACACAGGGCTGTGTTTTCCTAAGTGCATCTTTCCCTCTTCAGTGAACTGAAGTCTAAAAGGGAAATTCCAACAGTCGATAAGGAAATGGAATTACTCAGTTAACAGAGTGGAGTGGGCAAATGCTCAGGCACATTGTGAGTCCAGTCTGATGCAAGAAGCTGATGTACTGAAGGAACTTCTAAATATAACTAACAACCACGGAAACAAAGTTATTTCTTCTGAGTCTTCCTAGACTGGAAGAAGGAATGGAAAGAATAATTTTGCATATATGAAGCTCAGAGTTTTGCATTATTCCAAAACGGTGGGGTTGAAAACATAGCTTTAAGTGGCTAGAGCAAGGTTGGGCCTTTAAACAGCCTTTCATTTAGAAACTTGGAAAATTAGAGAAACACAGGTGAAGATCCCTTTTTGCACTGGGAGCTGATCTCTTCAGGTCAGTGATAGTAGGGTCAGTTCAGGCTGACTGCGGAAGATTTTTACCTTTTTCATTTTCTTTTCCCTTTTTCCTTCTTTCTTCCTTCCTTTCCTTCTTTTCTTTTTTTTTATTTTCTTTTTTAATAGTTGTACAGAGAAGTATCAGCATTTTGTTAGAAGAATGTAGTTAAACCAAAGAGCAACTTGAGATATGTCTGAAAATGTCTGAAAATGCTGGAGCAAAATATTTTTGTCATGACTGTAGGGATCAGGATGGTGTTTTGCCAGAAAATATGACCTCAGAGAATTCTGTGGAAATTTCAAGAGATTAGAAATTGAAGCTATCCAGTGAAATGTATGAAATCCAATGTTTTTGTTTGAGAAATACTGCAAATAAGTGAATAATTGAACAGTTCAAGGAGTGGGAGAGGAAATCCTGTCCTTACTTGAGTCTTCCTTTAATCTCCTGACCAGTCTTGTCTAATTATCAAGACAAGACTCGTTTCTAACTGCACCCAGCAAAAGAGAAGATTGTCTCTTTTTACTCTGCTTAAATTGTAAACCTGATGTGGATTTTTAGAAATGAATGTCCTTACGCAACGTGGACAATTTTCAAAGAAAATCAGGCTAGACTTCATCAGTTCAGTTGCTAAAAAAGTATGCAGATACGATGGGTTTTACATGGGTGATATAGATATACACTTATGTATGTGTACGTACATATATATGTACTGTCTGCTGCACTTTTATTTTAGAATAGAGGACTCAAATAAATTAGACTGTAATTCAGCATCTTATCTACATATTCCCCATACGTAGATATGCACAAAGCATACATTTCTTATTTGTAGAGCAAATATAACAAGGCATTAAGCTAGAAAATTTCTCTGTGACTGCCTGAACCTTCTCCCATTTTCTCTTAGTTACTACAGACAGCTAGAAATGCCTTCCCTTTTTATACCTACGTACAATGCATATCTTGCATCCATGCTTTCTATCCTATAGACGATACTATATTAAAACCGTGAAAGTTATAATTGATTTTGGCTATGTATCACAGTTACTTCAGGAATAACCTTGCTCTTAATTTTCCATTAGTAGATATTATTTTTGTAAAAAATTATTTTTTTTCTGGCAGTCATTATTCATCAAAAAGGATTTTTGTTTTTTCTCCAAAAGGGTGGTTCAGTGCCTTTTTAATGGCTCTAAGCCTAAACTTCAGCAAGTGTGTGATCAAGTGTACCGGAAAAATCCTTTGTCCATTGCTAAACCTTATGAAATTGTAGATCAAAAGAATTTTCCTATCTTACAAGGACTGTGGTACTATTCATGGGCTAAAAATGACTGTCAAAGTAATAAAACAACTACTGTTGTCAGGAAAAGATTAAAAGCAGCAGCTGGATTGTACACAGACAACTTTCAAATCTTTCTCTAGGAAGGTAGATGCTTTAGAAAATGATCTGGCTTTTCAGTTGATTTGTCATGACTGGCAGCCCCATAAAATGGCTACTGACACAGGAACTTGCAAAAGAAAGAAGGCTTTTTTCCTCCATAAAGAAAATGTTCTGCTTCTTTCCTTCTTCCAAATTGGACTCTGCACTTGGAAGTGAGATGTAATGCAAGTGTCATGGCAATGACAGGTCTCAGTCTTTTCCTCTGTTTTATCCAATTTATCCAAACTCTTTTTCTGAAATCATTCCTGCTGTCATTTTTCTCTGGTTGTATTTTAACTTACGTTCTTTTTACTATTTTGGTTTTGTTCCTTGAGTTTTTAGCTTTCCATGCAATTTTTTCCCAGTTCGTAATCACCTGGACCAGCACGATGCACATCTAATCACCATTCAAAATCCATGTATATCCCTGGTAGCAAGAATTGAATATTTTCTTTATTGTCTCCAAACTTCCAGCCATCCCACTTCTCAAATTTGCATGTGTGCAACATTTGAAATTTTATTTATGAAAGGTCAATTTAATGGTTTCTTTTAATTTATTCCTTTCTTTCCATTTTAGTTATCTTTCTTGTTTCATCCAGACTTCATTGTCTTGAATAAGGTAGTTTATTCTTCTGTCTGTTTTACAAGATTGGGCCATCTGCCTTGCACTTGTTGATTTTTCCCTGAGTTGTCATTATCTCTGGGCTTTGCTTTTCCTGTATCTTTTTGATTTATATTTATTCTCTTAACCTATTCCCCCAAATATTTATGGGTCCCTAACTTGTTACCTTGGAGGGTAGGGCTTTTTGTTGCTGTTTTGTTTTTTGTTGCTGTTTTGTTTTTTGTTTTCATCCTGACAGCAGCATACATTGTTGGGAAGTAACTAAATGGTTTTTCAACACTTTTCTTCTCCCTGGCTTCTGATTCTGGCCCTTCTGGTATCACAGATTGCAATCCTGGGTTCCCCTTTCCCCTGTAAACATCACTGTACCTCTCTTCACCTGTGCTCAGCTGGATTAATGAATATCAGACCTGTTATCTCTGCTGATTTTTTCTGTGCAGTGGAGTTATGAAATGGACAGCTTTGTTCCACAGTTTCTTTTTTTTTTTTTTCCCCATGCACTTGTTTGGCTTTTGTGGGTGTAAGAATGCATGTGTTGCAGAATTTGTCACAACTTGAAACCATTACTGGTGGCAGAATCAGGCCTGTAATATGCCGAGTTCACAAGTTTGTACACTCTCTTCTTACCTGTTCAGATGCTGGGCTCAGAACATGCTGCGCTGTAGTTACCAGATAACATCAGCAGTGTTCTTCGTATCTATGGCAAAGATGGAAAAGTTCAGCTGGCAGCCAAGAGTTTCTGTCCCTTCTGATCTTTTTTCAGTGCTCTGCCTGAAAAAAAACAAGCTCTCTTACAGTAGTTGCTGGTTGAACTGATTCAGAAAGAGTGGTTTGTGGAAGAGCTGCTGAGTAGGAGAGGTCCTGGATACAGTCACTGGCAGGCAATGTGATCCACTCCCTCTGCTGTTACACTGCTTGCAAACTCCCTTTACTCAAATCTGTGAGCACCACATGAATGCCTTCAGCTTCTCTCTGGACTCTAATGCTAACAGCAGCACTCACTAAACCTCACCCTTGCTGACACGGACCTTGAAAAAGGAAAGGAAAATGTCTGATTCCCCCTTTTTTTTTTTTTTTTTTTTTTTTTCCCTGATCTCTCTGAAAGAGAAGTACAGATAAAAGCAAAGCTCTTTGTGACTGATTTTTTTCACTATCTACTTGAAAGACAGTGGGTCAGAATTAAGGCATTTTTGCTGCAGAGGAAATGTGTGGGATGTTGGCTGTGAGCCAGTAGCCACTAATGTCCCTGTTGCACTAGGAATACTTGAATGAAGTGGGTGTCAACCTCGGGAGAGCGGGCAGTGCTACCTACATCAGAGAAAAACCTCTTCATTGAGATTCAAGGAGTAAAAAATATTGAATGGAGATAAATTGGTCTGATGGATTTTTTTTTTTTTTTTCTGTGAGGGACTGTGAAAGTGCAAGAATCATCATCCAATCTTGAAGAACATCCCCTAAGGTCCTGTGGCTGTCAGGTCCCATTCATTCTGCAGAAGGAGAGATCCATGCGGTCACAGACTACTATGGCAATTTGTAAGTTTCATCATTTAGATCTGATTTCTCAACACACGGAACGAGGAAATAATACCCAAAAACTTTTAGCCAGTATTCCTCTCTACAGCTGGTTTTACAGTAGTTTTGTTTTTTTTTTCCAAGAACAGAATAAACATCTTAAGTGTGTCAGATGTTTTTATAGAATATAGTTTATCCAGATGCTCACCATGCTTGTGTTCAGTTGAATGTCCAAGGGGGGGAAAAGTCATTTCTAGAGTTCCTTCCTATCACTGAATAATGAATCTAGAGGATCAAATTGACATTTTTTCTCAGTAGTATTTTTCTTGTTGTAATCTGCACCAGATAAGAATTACGCCATCTCACTGCTTTGGTACTCATAAGTCAGTTACCGGTTCTATCCAGTCTAAATATGATCATATTTTTTTTGAACGAAGTCCATCATCAGAACAACATGCCTGTGACACAGTTTACTTTTCAGCTTCAAAAATATGATATGTAAGCAGCAGATCTCTTGTTCAAAGCTACAGAGCTGTTCTCAATATGTATAAGGGAGAGGAGGTTCCCACCTGATTTGTGACATAAACGAATTATTAGAAAGGGATATATTTGTTTTGTCAAACAAGGAAGAAGAGTATTGCTGCAAAAATGGGAGGAAGCATTTTGCCTAGGTGTTGGCACTGACTGAAGGAAGTGGTTAGATAGAGTATCAAAAATGCTTGAAAAAGCCCTTATCCTCACACAGAAAATGAAGGGACGCTGAAAGTGACAGCTATGCACGTCTAGCTGGTTACATCGTAGTTGTTGATTTTAGCTTTTGGATACAGTTGCACGCATTGACTCTAATATGTCTGAAGTTAGAGAAAGCTAGGGGATAGGGAACCCAAAATGACACCTTACAGGCATGGATCTAAAAAAAAAGTGAATCTGAGCAGGATTTAGGAAAACTGGACCCTGAACTGGAGCAGATCTACCAAAGAAGACAAGCTAATAATTGACTTTGCTTCCATTACAGATAATATATTTGTGTTGTCAATTTGCCTTTCAAATCCTGAGTTTATTATAACCTGAAACAGCGTGACCTTGGTAGTAAAAAGTGTTTATGGACAATTGGTCTTCAGTATCTTACCTCCTGGGCAGAAAGCACTGAAGCAACTAAATGCTGCCAACCCCTTGGCTTTCCTCTCCCTGCCATGCTCAAACTGGTCTTGAAATCCAGAGCCTCAGAGAGCTGTGGTAAAGAGCCGATGGCCAGCAGTCAGAAACAGTCATAGTCCCACGACCCAGCAGTACTAGAGGCTGTGTAAGCACAGCAAGCACGGGGCTGCTACTCAAGGGGTACTGGGGGAGCAACAAAGGTAGGCTGAGATTGAAGGGCAAGGGCACAGTGAGGCAGTGTTGGCCAGGGTAAAGGGCAGTCTTAACCTGGCTTGTTCCCACAGATGGCAAGTTTCTTTACACAGCAAGTTAGTCAGTTTTGCTGTTGCTGTGGTTGAATGGATAACCTTTAAGAGATGCGAGCTGAAAAGTAAGATTCCTTGGCGATTTCTGGTTCATCTTAGTTGTTCACATAGTGAGGAGAAAAAGAAGAATGAAGAATAGGTTTGGATGCAGTATTGGAAGATGCTTACAGAATCACAGAATCACAGAATTAGCTAGGTTGGAAAAGACCTACAAGATCACCCAGTCCAACCATCCACCTACCACCAACATAACCCCACTAAACCAGGTCTCTCAACGCTATATCTAAACGTTTCTTGAACACCTCCAGGGACGGCGACTCAACCACCTCCCTGGGCAGCCTGTTCCAGCGCCTGACCACTCTTTCAGAAAAGTAGTATTTCCTAATGTCCAGCCTAAATCTCCCCTGGCGCAACTTGAAGCCATTCCCCCTTGTCCTGTCACTGTTACTTAGACTCTTCAGCAAGAAAAATGGTCTCAGAGGTAAAATATTCAGGAAAACAGAAGAAAAGAATGTAACTGAAATGTTTTCTTCAGCTACCATGACGAACCTTTCTTTTCCTGAGATCCCTGGGTAGCAAGCAGCAAATTAGCAAATCCTCAAAATGAATTTTGAAAGTAACCACACTTTCTGCTCTGAGGGAAAAGTTTAAAAAGTCTAACGTAGTTTTTGAAAGGAAAAGGAAAATGTGCCGGAGGGCTGAGAGTTCTTAAGACCAAGTTATAAGCCTTTGAAAATAGGATTTTATAATGGAAAAGCAGAGATCATTAACTATTGTAAGCACCTCTAAGAATGACACATCTATAGTAAATTACATTCAAATTAATATAAAACTGTAAAGATTCCCTGACAGCTTTGATTATGTAAGCTGATTTTAGTAGTTAAATGTTGACTTTCTATAATGCATTCTCCAAATATTATACTGAATGCTGCATCATATATAACAATTACCATGTCACAGTGCTATTTTGTGTAAATTAAATTATTGACAGCAATATAATTTTGTATTCACTTTATTATTTTGATTCATTTTTCTGTCAAAATATACAATGACTCTTCACTAGATTTAGAAACCAAAAAAACTTTAGATGGTGAAGTATTATTCTCCATACATTATTTTTCCTTAGCCTGTAATGAGGTTGGGGGGGGGAGAGAGAGAGAGAAGCAACATTTCATTCCTTCTCTGACATTGTGTGTGTTTTTAGACATGTTGTCAACTTTAAATCATGTTACAATAAGGTGTGCTATTCAGAAGGCCTGCAAAGTCCAGATCAGCTCTGGTCAGCCCCTTCAGGCACGCTGCAGACTCTGTGGTATTAGTGATGCTCCAACGCAAGCGCTGCCCTGAATCGCAAGATGAGTTTCATAATATGTGATTATTCAGCCTATCTTTAAGGACAGTCCATTGTACATCACAGGGGGAATACTTCCTGTTCTTTGATATTTCTCATAGATGTAAGTACAAAACATCACCTCTTCACTGCTGCTCTTTTTTCACACCTTTTCTTCTCAGGTTCTTTAAGCATTATGGCAACAGAGATTGTCTCTTTTGGGATGCTTGGAAAGTTCTTGCCAGTTGTGGTCGTATCTACTTGTGATGCAGCACTTAGTTTTCTCATCACTCTGTGGTTGTGTTACTCAGCAGTGCTGAACACTTGGAGTTGAGGAGGTAGAGAGGAAAGCTTGCAAGCTGGTAAGAATGAGACAAGGGTTGAGAAGTGACAGGGAAAGGCTAAATCCTCTCTGAGTTCGCCATGGATTTATCAGTGCTCTCCAAATACCTGGGAGTTCATTTGTGTCTGCCAACTTGTGGCTTATATGATTATTTGCTTTCTATGGTGGTACAAAATCACAAAAAACTCATCTGATACTGATGAAACATACCTAGTCTTTGCACTTGCATTTAATTCAATATGAAATGTTAATGTATGCCTGCAGCATATGCCAAATTCTCCTTTGCTCAGTTTTAAGGGGCAGAAGCCTGGAGAGACACTCAGTAGTCTCTAGGACTTAGAGTAGTGCTGAAACTCAATGTCACTTTTTAGTCTTCTTCACCTTGCTTAGATTCCATGTGGTATGGCATGTTCAAGATCTCTAGGATGGTGGTAGTAGTAGCGTGGAGCTGGAAAAGGGTCCGTTTGCTTGAAGACTACCTCTTTTCCTTTTAGATGGTCTGACAGAAAAACGTTGCAACTCTGCCAAGCTTACCCTCCTAAAATATTGCTGTGGACGCATATTCTGTTGGCAAACTGAATGTATTAATAATTATTGCAGAGACAACCTTGGAGCTCCATGTTAGCATGATGGTCTGTGTTAGCTGATTTATAAAATTCCAGAAAGTCCTCAACGGATGGAAGAATCATTTCCTTCTAGTTTCTTGTCTAACATTTAGCAGCCTTCCTGCCTTCGATTTTTTAACTTGCAACTAAAGATCTTTTCCCTACATCTTTCTGCATATAATTTCATGTATCTTTCTTTGTATGAAGCAGTTTCACACACGAATGCGTGTACAGCAGAATGGTTTTACTAGAACCTGCTTCACTTGAGAGCAGACAAATATACTTGGGTCTTCTTCTGGCACAGGCTCAAAACACTAAGCTATAATGCTGAATTTCTCATTTGGCCTCCTTTCTTGTTTGGTTTGCCAATGTGGGAGTTAATCATATAAACACAGAAATACAGAGTACAGGGGGAAATACATGCTTTTTTGTCCTCTTCATATAGATCTGGATCTCATTGGCTATGCTAATGTATTGCTTGCAACAGTTTAAATGACCGTGGTGATGAGGAACAGGTGGTGATGAGGAGTTAATGTGAGAGGACATGGAGAAATCACATTGCACGATAGGAAGTTGTTCCTCCCAGGATTTTTCTGTGCTAGCCTATTCAAAGTGAGACTCTGCAACTGTATCCTGTGACTACACTAGAACATACAACAGCATTCAGTTCAAGTGCTGAACAAGTATATATCCTGTTTCAGCTAATTCTAGCATCTGAGAGTCTAGGTGGCAGTCATTCCCCTTGATGTGTAAGTGCCCAAACACTGTGATGAAGAGTTGGCCTTTGTTAGGACCCCATGCTACTAAGCTGGAAAGAGGAATTCTGTACAAAAGGAGGATTTAAAACTAAAACAAAGCAAACAAAAAGCCCATAGCTAGTCAAGGTATCCTGAGAGTTGGGAAAGACAAACCTGCTGGGCAGGTATTCCCTAACAATGTAATTTTGACATTACTAGCCTGCCTTCTCCTCGATGTATCCTCTATTTGTTCAAAGAAAATCATCTGCTCCTCTCAGTTATTTCAAAGTAAAGTCACAAGAATAGCTTGTTCCCACTCTATTCCAAATATAGCTGTTGGCAGCGATTGCTGAGATAAGGGGGAAGGAAAAGGAACTACCAAGGAAGAGGAAAGACAGGAGGGGGAAGAGAGAAAAGGAGCTGAAAAGGTTGGACAATAGGGAGTAAAGAGAGAGACGTGAATGAGAGGAGAGGTGAAAGAGTAACGACAGTACATCTCAGCAGACAAAATAAATCAAAGATAGAAATAAACTCCAGCAAAAGAGGTGTGAGCAACCCAAATACAGAATAAAAAAGGACCATGCCCACCCTGAGGAGCTGTTTGAGTTTCAGCCTTGAAAAGTAACCAAACCTTAAATAAAACCATGCTCAATTTTGACTTGCACTCAGATTGTAAGGGTTAGAGCATCAGAAAACTTATGTTAATTTACACTGCTTGAAGATCTGGTCCTGGAAATTTTAAAGCAAAACAAGTTGCTTATTTTAATCTCCTGTGGGATTTTTTAAAAATTGTCTGCTCCAAAAAAACTTGGTTGGCAGTTTCAGACAGAAAGCCATCCACTGGGTAAATCTGCTGCCACTGAACCTCAATGCTCTTCTCAGGAGTCTGCAGTCAGGATGGTCTTCTGGTGACACTTGAGCATCTAGGCATGCCCTCGGGAGCAGGAAACAAATGATGATAAAAACTCAGGAAAAGTCAGAACCACCCTCAGACTGATTTACCCAGAGCAAAGAGCTGAGGGGTTTTGAGGCTCACGGCAGACTGGTTTAAGACTAAGGCAACAAAGAAATGAGAATAAATGGAAACAGGTTGTGAAAAACAGCACCCAGACAGGGCAAACACAAAGGAGTCCTTGGCAATCCAGAAATCCTGTGAATGGCTCTAGCTTCCCTGGAGGGCTGGGGAGTTTCTGAGAAACACTCCCTAGAGCTGCTCTGCTTCTCTTCTCAGAAGACTGGTTGGAAAACGCTGCTAGAGTTTTCTCTCCTGGTTTGCTAAGAAGAGATGGAATATATGACCTTTCTCTTCAGCTCAGATTAAGGAGCCTTACCCAGTTCTGGAGCCTTATCCAGTTCCATTTCCTATAAAATGGGTATATCTGGAAAGCCTGGACAAGCTTTCTGAGTACCCAAATGCAAGGTAATGGGACCACCAGAACTGAAAGCGTGACACTTGCTATACTTCTTTTATTTCAGTCCTTCGAGGAAGAAGGCTGCTTGCCTTGTTAAGGGATGTGCTCTATCAGTCTCACTCTGGACTGAAGAACTGGTGCAGCTATTGAACAAGAGGTATTTACACAAAACACAGGAGACGCATTACAGCAGGAAATACAAGAGTAAATGAAGCTGCTTTTGGAAGACAGGAGTGGAAAACAGAGCTTAGCAATCAGACTATTGCTATTCAGAGACAAAGTCATCATTATTTTGAGAGTCTTGTCAAATGGATGGTATATTGTATGAGCTATGTCTATTTTCCCTGTTATGAGACACAACTTTTTTTTTTTTCAAGGCGAGCATTGTACAGAGCTGTTATTTTATCTAGTCAGCTTATACACATGTGGAGGAGCAGCCAACTTTGGACCCAGAGCAATGTGCAGTTTGCAGACCACCTGCGAAACTTCTGGGCCAGGTGGCATGGTTGGTGTCAGGCTCTTGGGCAGTGAGAGACCCTGCAGGTGGCAGTGAGCAGAGTGCCCTCCTGGCCGCTGCCCTGTGCTCCCAGCCCCATGGGACAGGCTGTGGAGGGCCACTGGGCTGGGATGCCCCCTCTGTGGCGTGTTCGCAGTGCCCCTCTGGGGCACTTGGTGTCTGACCTTAATGCTATGGGGAGAGGGGGGTTGTAGCCTGTGGGACTGCAACTATCAGGCAGCCCTGTTGCCCTGACAGTGGGATCTGTGACGCAGCCAGGCTGTTTGTGTCTCCATAGATAGCACAGCTGTGGTGCAAAGCTCTGGAGAGGCGTTTTGTGGCAAAACACCATGAGCATTGACCTAAGACGCAGCTTTCCGCTCTGCAGGCCGAGTCCTCTGGAACTCCGGCTTGCCTGCTCCCAGGAGAGGGCAGTGGAGCCGCACACGCTCCGTGCCGTGTCCCGCGGGGCCGCTCATCTCCCGCGGGGCTGCACGAGGTGAGCAGACAGGAGCACGGATTTAACACGTATGCTCGCGACCGTGTACGGGAATATCCAGGAAGCGTTCTGCGTGTTTAATAACGAGAATGAGTTGTCTGTAAACAAAAATAGATTTGGGGTGACTAAGATTACTGTTGCTTTTATCTGACTGGAAGTTTTCTCTGTTATGTTATGTGTATTTGTTTATGGCACACAGTTATACTAGTAACTTGCTGATTCCACACAAGTTTGTTTAATTTCTGTAGCCTGAATTAGAAAATGTTATTGATATTTAAATAACCATTTGAGATGCTGCTACGGCTCTCCTGAGCCAAATCCTCACAATAAAGTCATTTACTTATTTACAGGCATTCATCCTAAGACAACAAGGAGCCTTGGCTGAAAACAGCAGAGTGTGGTTTTAAGATACCGTAATTAAGGGCAGACTGGGATGCCTCCTCCTCTGCTCCCTAACCGCCCCCTTCCCTCGGCACGCCAGCAGTCAGGCAGCTAGCTGCTTTCTGTAGGCTCACGTTTACTGCCGGTTTCCCTGGCTGGGCGCTGGGTTTCAGTGACCAGCCACTGTGGGCTGAGAGCCTGTATCAGCTCTGTGGTAAGTGGCTTTTGACTGGGAATCCAGCAGACACCCCTGGTAAAACAGAACATTAGTAAACAAGTATTTCTCCCTGTGAGGACATGCCAGACCTATCTACGCTCATCGAAAGAGGGCAGATTTGTGATACTCTGAAATATGGCTTCAGAGACAAGAACTTCTCTTTTATGTGAAACGTTAAAAACAAACAAACAAACAAAAACAAAACGAAACAAAAACAACCTGCACCACAACAAAAAATACACTCACAAACCCCACCCTGAATCCAGCACAAACTTAGGACAGACTTCCCTTGCCGTCATCAAAAGACAGGGTCACTCACCTCTGATTGAGGAGTGAGACCCAGCTCCCAGCTGGGCTGAGGCCATGCTAATGTCCTCCAAAGCAGTGAGGTGCACAGTGGAAGTGGCAGGGTGTGTTTCCCGAGCAGACCTACTGGTATCACTGTTGTTAGTGCACGAGGTCAGATGAGTTTTGCAACAAAGGCATAGCAACCCCCTGGAGCAACACAAACGTGTGAAGTTAAACTGGTTAAATGGTGCTGCCAGTTCCTGCAGATGATGAGCTGCCTTTTCTTCCTCAGCCACTCTCAAGCTCAGGTGCAGAGGCGAGGACAATGTCTCAGGTACTTGCAGTAGAGAACTGCAGGAAAATGTACCCAATGCAACATCAGCTAGCACCTTGTTAAAAGAGCAAATACAAAAAATCTGGGGCGAGGAGAGGAATGAAAAAGAAATTCAACCCTTCAGCTCTGAACTCTAGTCAGTGCTATATCCAGTCAGACATGTCACGTAGGTACAGGGAGAAAGCAGAACCACTCCATGTGAGAATAAACCTTCTGTCCTTTGGAGAATCCCAAAATGGAAGGTACCCAAACAAAATCAGTGTGCATTTCTATGTTCATTGCCGATTCACTGCTGAATGATCTGAAATCAATTAGTGAAAATACCTTGACTGGCTTCAGAGGAGGGGGCTGCAAATTGGGTAGTTTTGCCTTTGGAAGCCACAGGGTCCAGGGAGAATCCAGAGACTTGCACGCACACAGGGCCACTGAAGTGCAGCTTCTCCCTTGGTGTCAGTGGGGCTTTGGCAATTTACACCAACAATCTGTCCGTCATATGAAACCACGTGGCTTGTAGGAACCACAAGGAATCAGTAGGATTTTTTGCATGTAAGGCTCATTGACGTCAGTGCGAGTTGGACGGCCTACCCCTGGAGCCTAGGATAATCAGCCAAATGAGGATCAAAGGCACAAAACACATGCAGAGCACTACAGCACAAATATCTGAAAAGGGACCAGAAACATTTGAGTTTCATCTGTCAACATGTTCCCGAAGACCAAGCACTAACTATGTTTCCATGTTGCCTTGCACCACCAGATCCTGCTGCCTCCAGACAAAGCTCCCATTGAGAGAAGATGAGCGACTTGGTTGTCTGTGT
Organism: Numida meleagris; assembly: GCF_002078875.1. Taxonomy (NCBI): domain Eukaryota; kingdom Metazoa; phylum Chordata; class Aves; order Galliformes; family Numididae; genus Numida; species Numida meleagris. The sequence goes on along the minus strand of NC_034413.1, from coordinate 29,844,151 downwards.
AAAGGCTGGACATTAGACACCATTTACCCCATCCTTAAGAAGGCTCTTAAAATTAACCAACAACATCAACTAACAGCAGTATTCCTTAGGTGAAGTTAGCCAGGAGGTACGTTAAATGTTATTCATGTCAGTCTTTGCCACAGTGGAAGAATTTTACGTTTGCCATGTTAGCCCAAAGGTGGAGCTGAGCTATGGGAAGGTTAAGGTGGGATGCTGAGCCTTGGTTCTTCTTTCTCTGAGTATCATCAGTGGGCACAGAGGACATTACAGAGGAAGATGCTGCCTAGTATCGCTAAAGCCTGCATCTGACACCTCCACGATGTTTTTCAGTACAGAGGATGCTGTACGTAGGGCTACGTGTTTCTCAAATTAATGTAAAGTCACTCGTCCCACTGCGCAACAGATTCCAATATTTTGTTCTTTCATAGTAGTGATGAGGCCAATTATAGCTCAGCTGTAATGGAAAGGTACAATACAATTGCTCCTACTTCTCAGTCAAATTTCCCAGAACCTGTCTCTCTCTCTCTGTCTCTCTGTCACAATTTAACTTTTAAATTGAGATTGTGTTTTTTAAACGAAAATATCTAGAATCCTACTGAAATGGAACACGAGCTTTCTTTCAGCTAAGTCTCACGTGCCAAACTGTATTGGCTGTACATTAAGTGCTAGAAAGAACCAGTAACAAAATGTTTGTATATTAACATTTACAAAAAACCACCAAGTATTATACAACTCCTAATTACTGTGTGCACTTCCCAGATCACCCATAAAGGAAAATATCTTGTTTTATGCCTGTGGTTCCTTAGAAAGCGTGACTAATGCCCCTGAAACTTCTACTTTTTTAGCTACGCTCCTGTCTCGCCTGGGTTCTGCACTGACTGGAGAAGCATTGAAACTGGAACATCACCAAAGGCAGTGAAACAAAAACTGAGCAATTGAGACAGCCTTTCTCAGCTGGGCGTGAGGTGCTGCAGGAACGGAGCGGAGCCTGTGAGGCAGATGACCTGACAGTTTGAGTCCAGCATGGAGGTAAGTCCGCGTTCCATAGGGACACCTGAGCATATGCTGTAATGTACTATGACCTGCAAATGTTGCTATCCGCAGTTAAAAATGCAAGGCGGAAATTTGTTTAGCCTTTTTGTGTATGCTCTGGCTTGTTGCTTCGGAGGAGGAGTGTGCTTTTGTAGCATCTCGTATGTGGCTGTGTCTTACTGCTGCTTGGGCTGTTGATGTTTTTTATTCCTGCACGCCTCTGAAAAGGGGCCTTGCACGCTACAGATCATATGTGAGAGTCGTTTTCCTAAAAGGGGGAATAAACAGTCATGAGATGAAATATCCCAAAGTAATGAGATTAGTGACAAGAACGTAACATGGGATGCAGCTTTCAACAATAATTACATCTGACACCTTCATCAGCAAGAAGATGTAGGGGCTGTGAGCTCTGAGCTTGGGAACAGCGTATGAAAGACTGGCTTCTCCTGGGAAGGGAGGCACAGGGGAAGTTATTTTTAGCACTCGGAAAAAAGCAAGAATTTAAGCACTCTTTGGTTTGATCCCCTTATTATGGAAGATGTCGCACAGAAAGAGGTGGTGTGCAAAGAAAATAAAAAACGGGAGCGGGAACGGCGCTGGCGATGGGGCAGTGGCTGCGCTGAATGCCAGGGGCTGATTCAGGACAGAGAGGAGAGGGAGCGAGGTCCGAGCGGGAGGGGAGCTGCGCCCAGGAGAGCAGCCCCGGGCAGAGCTGCGCCGGGGAGCTGCGGGCAGGGCAGGCAGAAGCTTCTGTCCGCGCCCGGCATCCGCAGGGCCGAGGGGCCGGCAGCCGCGGGGCAGGTACGGTGCGCTCCGCCGTCGGGGCCGCGTTGCAGTTGGCTCCGGTTCCACGGCGCGGCGCTGAGCCGGGCGCTGGCGGGGCGGGGGGCTCCGGGAGGCACTCGGTGCCCCCGCCGCCCCCGGCCCGCCCCAGCCCCGCCGCGGAGCTCTCGTCGGCAGCCGTGGCGGCTCCGCGTTCGCGGCGGTATTTATAGATCAGACACTTTCCAAAAAAGCAGCGCCGCGCCCGCCGCGCTCGGCTCTTTCCACCCGTAATTGAGAAAAAAAAAAAAAAGAGCGAAAAGGAGAAGCGGGGCTCTGCGAGCGCGGCGCTTTCCCGACCCGCCGCTCTGCGGTCACGGGCTGCTAAGAAAGTGAGCGGGGTCCGGCGGGGCGGCCCCGGGACCTCCTCTGCTTTCCGAGCTTTAATTTTTCCGGAACGAGCCCTAAAAAGGGCAGCGGGGCGGGGCCGGATCTTCGCCTTTTTAGGACAAGGGCTCCGCCACCGGAATACCCCCTCGGCGGCGGCGGGCGGAGGGGCGCTGCCGGCGAAGCGGCGGCCCCCGGGGGCCGCGCAGGGCCGGGGCGGGCCGGGGCCGCCTCCGCGGGGCGCGGGGCGCGGGGGGCCGGGGCGGGCGCGGGGCGGCGGGGCCGCACGCGGGCGCCCACGTGACCGCCGGGCCCCGTTCCTCAGTCCTTATATGGGCAGTGACGTCCCGGGCATTCAGGGGGCCCCCATAAATAGTTACGCCAGACTTGTCCTCCAGCGCGAGCTGCGGCGGGAGCGCGGCTCTCCCGGGGCACCGCCGCGACGGGGCGGCCGCCCGCCCGCACATGCCCGCTCCGCGCCGGCTCCCCGCGATACCCCCGCGTCGGTAGCGGGAGGCAGGGGAGAGCCCCGTCCCCGCCCCGAGCGCCCGCCGCCGGCCGGGAGCGCGGCTCCCCGGGCCGCCCGCCGCCCCCATGATGACCGCCAAGGCGGCGGACAAGATCCCGGTGCCCCTCGGCGGGTTCCCGCACCAGCTGCCCGAGGGCATCTACCCCGCGGACGATATCTCCGCCGCGCTGCCAACTTCGGTCGCGATCTTCCCCAATGCCGACCCCGCGGGGCCGTTCGACCAGATGAGCGGCGTGGCCGCAGGTAAGCGGAGACGTGCGGCCGCGCAGGTGCGGAGCGGTGAGGCCGGGGCGGCGGGCGGGCGGGCGGGCGGCTACGGGGGCGGGCGGGGGCGGCGGTCCCCCGGGACTCGCCCGCCCGGGGTTCCTCGGGAGCTGCTCGGGGGAGAGGCCGGGGCGCGACATGTGCGCGCCGCAGCCCCGCGCCCCCCGGGCGGCTGCCGGGGCCGGGGCCGGAGAGGCTCGCGGTGCTGACCGGCGCCTCGCCTTGCCTTACTTCGCCCCCAGACGGCATGCTCGGCGTGGACATGGGTGACAAGCGGGCCCTGGAGCTCCCCTATGGCGGCGGCTTCGCGCCCGGCGCCCCGGCCTCCCGCAACCAGACCTTCACCTACATGGGCAAGTTCTCCATCGACCCGCAGTACCCCGGCGCCGGCTGCTACCCCGAGGGCATCATCAACATCGTGAGCGCGGGCATCCTTCAGGGGGTCAGCGCGCCCGCCTCCGCCGCCTCCGCCGCCTCCTCCGCCGCCTCCTCCGCCTCCTCCTCGGCCACCGCCGCCTCCGCCGCCTCCCCCGGCGCGCTGCCCGGGGCGCTGGGCTGCGGCATGGCGCAGGGCCCGCCGGCCGAGCTGGAGCACCTCTACTCGCCGCCGCCGCCGCCCTACTCGGGCTGCGGGGAGCTGTACCCGCAGGACCCCTCCTCGGCCTTCCTGCCCGCCGCCGGCGGCGGGGCGCTGCCCTTCCCCCCACCGCCCTCCTACCCCTCCCCGAAGGCGGCGGCGGCCGACGGCGGGCTCTTCACCGTCATCCCCGAGTACGGCGGCTTCTTCCCGCCGCCCCAGTGCCAGCGGGAGCTGCACGCCGGCCCCGACCGCAAGCCCTTCCCCTGCCCCCTCGACTCGCTCCGCGTCCCGCCGCCGCTCACGCCGCTCTCCACCATCCGCAACTTCACCATGGGGGCGGCCCCGGCGGGCGCCGCTCCCGGCTCTGCCCCCGGAGGTGGAGGCGGCGGCGGCGGCGGCGGCGGCGCTGGGGAGGGCGCGCGGTTGCCCGCGGGCGCCTACAGCCCGCACCACCTGCCGCTGCGGCCCATCCTGCGGCCCCGCAAGTACCCCAACCGGCCCAGCAAGACGCCGGTGCACGAGCGGCCCTACCCCTGCCCCGCCGAGGGCTGCGACCGCCGCTTCTCGCGCTCCGACGAGCTCACCCGGCACATCCGCATCCACACGGGCCACAAGCCCTTCCAGTGCCGCATCTGCATGCGCAACTTCAGCCGCAGCGACCACCTCACCACCCACATCCGCACGCACACCGGCGAGAAGCCCTTCGCCTGCGACTTCTGCGGCAGGAAGTTCGCCCGCTCCGACGAGAGGAAGCGGCACACCAAGATCCACCTGCGCCAGAAGGAGCGCAAGGGCGCGGGAACCGCCGCCGCCCCGCAGCCCGGAGCCGGCGGCAGCGGGGC